>NC_084707.1:3813097-4129879 GCF_033807575.1 Cydia pomonella | reverse complement strand
AATTTACCAAATACATAGTGAATTTAAAAAAAACTGTAAATATTGCTATTAAAATATCAAAACTTCAAATGTTTCAGTTTGGACTACTAGACATTGACCCTGTGGATGATGATGATGAGCCAATGGATGGGTCTGATGACGACATGGACTTAGAAGCAGAGCTAGCAGCCATCAGCGGTGGAGGTGCAAGGCATCGGCCCCGGAAACCGGCCCCTGTGCCGGCAGCAGATTTGGATGCTATGATTGCTGCAAGTCTGCAGGATATACCGTCAGATGATGAGGGTTCTGGTTAGTAATTAAGTAATATTGCAGTGTTTGAGAATCATACAACTAATGATAATATCAACAGCCTCACCTGCACAACTGTAACTGTTATATATATATATATTATATTCATACAATATGATACAATCATTTATTGATAAAAAATATTTTTGTCCTAATACTATACATACATGTCCTAATACTAGGTAATTAAAATCTATCATGTACATTACAATACAATACAAATCCACTTTATTGCACAACCTCAGAATAAATGTACATTGAAACACACATAATACATGAAGATAGAGGTAAGCAACAGGTGGCCTTTTCGCTACACAAAAAAGTGAGCAAAAAAGGAAGAAGGAAAGATACATTGTCATGTAGATTTTATTTAGCACCATCTAGCGAGCTCTCTGAGATTTCAAAGAGGATTTTGCTGTGAAGCAAAACTATGCCTAATTACTTTTATTATGTTTCCTTTGTAGTATTGTGCCTGTAACATTGTCATCATAAGTCTAATTTTATGTTTCAAATTTATAAATAGCAAAACAGTTTACAAACATGAAAATTTAAAATAGTAAATAGCATTCTCAACAATGAGATGCTGGTGCCGTGTACTTTTCATTAATTTTCCACATTATGCTACAGGAGATGATGATGACCCAGAGCTTCTCAGTGAGCTGCATGACCTGAGCTTAGACGAGGCACCTGCACCTCAAGCACCGCTTCCTCGTGTTGCCAGCGCCGATAGCAGCACCATCAGTCTACTGCAGGATCGGATCACCAACTATACTGTAGCTGAGAAAAACGCCAAGGCTGCTGGAGAGAGCAGCCGCGCTCGGAGGTAATGTAGCACTGTTGGAGCATATAAGAAGATTACAGCAATATAAGTCTCAGCCTGATCTTAGGTTTAGAAGATGAGCTGATGCCACCTACCCTGGCGCCTCGCACCACTAGCGCTGATTGTAGCACTATAAGTCTGCTGCAGGACAGGATTATAGACTATACTGCTGCTGAGAAAAACTCCAAGGCTTCTGCAGAGAGCAGCCGCGCTCGGAGGTAATGTAGCACTGTTGGAGTGTATAAGAAGATCATAGCACTATAAGTCTCAGCCTGATTTAAGCTTAGGTATAGAAGATGAGCCGATGTCAGCTGCCCTGGCGCGTCGCGTCGCCAGCGCTGATTGTAGCACTATAAGTCTGCTGCAGGACAGGATTACAGACTATACTGCTGCTGAGAAAAACGCCAAGGCTGCAGGAGAAAGCAGCTGTGCTCTCAGGTCATTGGATGTAATAAGAAAAAAAGGACTTATTTAACCTACAAGGTGTCAGTTAGGCAATAGGACGCACGCTTAGATTCGGTATCTGGATCCACTGCTCAATGAATGAAACAATAAAGACTTGAATAGGGTATTTGACTACTAGCCAAATCAGTTTCTTTTTTCGAACTGTCAAAACGATTTAGCTACCATGGAATTTATATGGAACACTGGCATGTGACGTCACAATCAAATCAGTTACTCTTATTAGTTTTATACCGGATTTAAAATATAAATTGTGTCTAAAAATAACTGCTGTCTACGTTTCTCTATTAATCTACTGGTGCTTTATTTCATGCATGATGTAAAAGAATTTACTTTAAAATACAGTCAAATACCCTATTGCGGCCACGGTGGTTGCTGCCTGATAATATTACACAATTTTGGTTAAAATGCTAACGATTTGTAAAATTTGCAGATTTGGAAGAGGCCTAAAAACCCTCAATGACCTCCTGAAGCAAGCAAAAGCCGGCGCCACAATAGCCAACGACGACATCCCGCCGCCCGTGGCCGTGGGGAAGCCTGCCCCGGCGGCCCCGGCCCTGGCCCCGGCGGCCCCGGCGGCGCCCGAGCCGGCCGCGGAGCCCCGCGCGCCGACCCGCCCCGCGCCGGCTATACCGGATAGTCCTAGGTGATTGTTATTAATCTACATTAGGGGACAATCTTACACGATTTTACTAAACACTTGACACCTGTACTTGCTACTTCGCAATGTGTGAACAAGCATTTAGTATATATTTTTACATTTTTATAATCATAATAATATTTTCTTTATTTCGACCAACAAGAATCATAGACACAAAGAGTACACACAACAATTAAAATACATTTTATACAGCTTTTTATCCATCAAAAACAAAAAAATATGGCCACTGTACTCGGTTGTATCGATTCGTGCAATACTGTGGCAAGTACAATGTACTAGGAAGGGATGCTAGAATATCATTCATATGGCTCGCCGTCGCCGAGCAGTTAAGTTAACAGGACGACGTTGGACGACGCGTTTAGTGACCTCTCTAGTTACGAAGATTATATGGGTCTCGAGGTGCACCTTGCACTTGCACCTTGAGCTCTCCCTGTCTTTTAATACCATTAATTAATAAATAAGAGCTACCGCTCGCGCGCAATTCGAGCCACGTGCAAGACAAACTACCCTCTTTATTTCTTAGTGGTATGTGCGATGGACAGATAAGGGTGTTTCGTGTTACTTGGTAACGCTATGCCCCGCCTCCGAGTGCGTACTTAAGTGTAAGGCCTGGGCTCACAAGTGATTTGAGCAGCGTGCACTAGGGCCGCTCCTATACGTTTGCATTTGTTTAACATGCACGCCGCACGCCCCGCCCCGCTGCACGCCCAACTCGAGCGTCCACTCAGTCCTTACACTTAGGGTGACCAAGCGCGCGTTGAAAAATGTAGGTAATATTTTAATTTTACTAAGATTTTTTGGGGACTTTTCGCAACTTACATTACCGTAGAGATAAATGATCAAAAAGAGCCCTGTATACGCAATAAAGTTAAAAATAAGTATATTCTCAGCTCGCCCCCGCCCTCCGGGCCGCCGCCTCCGCTGCCGGCCCCGCGGCCCCCCGCGCCGCCGCCGCGCGCCGCCAGCCTGCGGAGCCCCGCCCAGCCCGGGCCGCCGGCCCTCGACCCGGCTAGACAGGAGGGCCTGCAGACTATACTTAGTGAGTCACTGTTCAACGATCGTTACGATACTTATTAATCATAGTGTTATTGATTGTGACATACGTGTAAAGACCAATGAAAACCGTATCCCCGAGTTTAACAGCTTAACAAATGGCGCTTTACGACGCCTTATGTTTGTAGAAGTTCAAGTCTGAATAAACGATGACAAACTGGAAACATCATAATACTTAGTAATCATCAAAATATTTAGATAAAGCAATGGATTTTAAATTCAACATAAATCCATTTGGAATTATAAACTTTGATTAACAAAGTACAATACAATAGAAACCAAAAAAGTAATATTTTTTACTGTTAATTTGATTATTTATTTTACTGAGAAAATTTACTAATACCAATTTGTTTCAATACTAACTAATACTAACTTATCCCCAATAAAATCCGAACAGATTAAATTTCAAATTCATTCAAAACTAACGCTTTCATTAAATCACTCATTAATTCCTTCAAACATTACTTAAAACCTTGATGATCATCAAATCCTACACTCACGATATCCAAAACTACACGAAATTCACCTCAAGAAAGCCTCAATCTGATCCACAATTCTCCCACATATCACTTCCCCAATAAACAATCACTTACTAAAACAACTAATTACCAACAGAACGCAAGAAGGAATTCATAGCCGCAGCCCGAGCCGCCAAACCCACAGACATGCCACTCGCATTAGAATATCTCAAGGTCGTCAAACAGTTCGACGTAGTAGCTGACGCGTGGAAATCTGGGCAGGAGATGGATCTGAACGAGTTGCCTACTCCTGAAGCTATCGCTGCAGGTTTCAAGGCCCAACAGAAGGGCGAAGACCAGACTCAAGGAGCTACAGGTATATTATTATATAACCTACCTTATATCTTCTTACCTTAGACAGGACCTTTATAGGTTCATTGGAGTTACTTAAGGATGTTAAGTAACTCCAAAGTCTAATCATAAGTTTCCATGTCAGATACCTATAGGGCAGTGTCTCAGGGGTATATATATTTGGTTTAAAAAATGTTGATAGCGCGATGTAGAACATTCGAGATTCTAACTCGGTGAAGCCGCTTAAAGTCGTCGCCGTTTGACGACACAAGGCCTGCCTACAGAAGAATTTGATAGTTCCTTTAAGTTAGATGGAAAGCTTAACGATCTGCCCCGGTGGTCCCGGGTTCAAATCCTGGTAAGGGCGATTGATTATTCGTCTGGTGAGCACGGATATTTGTTCCCGAGTCATGGGTGTTTTCTATTTAAGTATTTATAAATATTTCTAAATTATATATTATATTTATAAATACTTTGTTTGTCTAGTTACCCACACAACACAAGCCTTTTGAGCTTACTGTGGGACTTAATCAATTTGTGTAATAATGTCCTATAATATTTATTAGATAGAATCAGACCAAGATAAGTTGGCAGTGATTTCGACATCCCAGACAGCAGTGCAAGTGTTATTTTAAACTTTCTAAATTCTATGAAATTATGACGTTTATTTAAACACTTGTACAGGCTAAAATAGGCTAAAAATGCCCTAGAGTGGTATGACTCTAGGGCATTTTTTTAACATGGAAATCAGAGTTGACCGGTCAAATCCGGTCCTATTACTCTTTACTTATAGGTTAGATAGGGCAGCGACTCTCAATGCTATATATTATCGGATTAAAAGAACGTTCCAAATTCAATAAACATGATCAAGCTCTAAATGAAACGTATTTGTTTCTTTTAGAAGCCCCGCCCGAAGCGTCAGCACCTGAAGAGGCGCCCGCGCTCATCACAGCGACCACAATGGCGGAGGCCCTTAAACAGAGGCTAGCCGGATTCCAGGTATCTCATATATTTGTTAACTTCATCTGCGTATATAGAAGTCTAAAAAAAATTGACCCCCAAGAATTTATCTTTTAGGGGTTCATTTCCAAAAAGTCTTAGGTACATAGGCAAGCTTTGCAACATTTAAAAAATATATGTTATTTTAATAATTATGGAAAGGGTCTTTTTAGGTTTTGAACTTTGGAATAGGGTTGTTTTCAATTTTATGAAAGGTTTGTAATACGTTCTATATTAATCAAATGTTGCCCTAAAATTCAAATTTTTAACCTATAAAAACGGCTTTCAATATGTTAAATTAACGAAATATAGTTTTTTGATACTTTCGCGCCCAAAATGCTCTTTGAAAATAGTATGACGTCACAGTTTACGGTTTGACACAACTATGTACAAACACACGTAGAAGATACCAACCAAAGAGTATAGTACGAGTAAGTACTATACTCTTTGGTTATATATACCACCTGTCAACTGAATAAATGAGTTTTGCTTGCTCGGGTGATCGCCTAAGAACTGTCAACAGTGTCAAACCGAGAGTTGTGACGTCATCAGAATCTTCAATGTCGTTTCGACTATGGTCACGTGACATGTGTCAAAAGATATTTTAAATTCAATATTTAAAAAAATATGCTCATTAGAGGGCCACTAACACTGAAATTTGAACTAAAGGTAGTTAACGCGTTCTTATAATATATACGAATTTATTGGCATACAATTTTTCTAGATGGAAACAACCCTATTGGAGATAAAAGAATGAAATGAACGATGAACGAATGAACTCACGCAGATATAGGTAAATAGTTGTACAGAGAGCGTGCATAAGTTTATGGGGTTCCATAAAGACGAATATTCTGAAAAATTACAGTATTCTTGGTATAGTAGCTATTAGGGTTCGATATGTAGGCAGCCAATCGTAAGATCAGGCAGATCGTAAAGTTCCTGTGTATTGTTTTGACTGTAGTCTCATTAAATCAATAGATAGGTAGGATAGGTTCGTTATTAGGTTGCTTTAGATACCCGAAGGGCAAACTGTCCAGATGTAGCCGGGCCCCATCGACCTAGACCCCTCCCACCCCTGTTCCCTGGAAAGAAACAAACATTTTCACGTTTCACGATATGCCTAGGAATTTCACAATCTGCCTGATTTTACACAATAGATAGATAGAATACTCTTTATTGGCACACCTCAGTAAAAATATACAAGAAAAATAAACAATTGATTAAATTTAGAGGCAGACAACAGGCGGTCTTATCGCTAAAAAGCGATCTCTTCCAGACTACCTTTGGGTAGCGGAAATAGAGAAGTTAATCGAAAAAGTAGGTATTGCTAAACCGTTAATACAAATAGACATACATAAACATACATATAAATATATATAAAATTAAATATGACAGCAGCATGTCAGCCACAAAGTTAAAAATAACTATGTACTATATAAACACTAAGGGAGGGATAAATAATGTTCTTTGAGTGATTTTTTAAACACAGCAAGAGATTGAGCGGATCTAACGCCAACAGGTAAGGAGTTCCAGAGTCGGACAGCTTGAAAAGTAAATGAAGTGTTGTAAAATTTTGTAGAAGAAGATGGGACGGAGAGAAGCAGGCTGCGCGACAGCCACTGCAATGTCAGGAGTACACTACTAACTACATAATTAGTTATCGAGTTGCCCCACAAGATGGCCGACCTAATGAAAAGGGCGAACGTTTCATTTATACGTAAACACATGTTGTGTGTGTTCACTGGACTGTGAGATATGGGATTGCGCTGGGTAATAACAGATACAAGAAATGTTATTTTCCCTAACATATTATCATGATTTTGTTTTGTCCTTTATCTATTCTGTACCAACGTAACCATATAATAATATTATAAATAGGAAGGTTTTATATTTGGAAGACTGGGGCAGCGTCTAGCATTAAACATCACAAATGTGACGTTCCACGGTAAATGTACCGTATGGCTGGCGCTTACGTCGCATAGCACTGCATTACTTACCTTTACCCGTAGAACGTCGTAATAGTTATTTACGATACAAGTTGCAGAAAATAGGAAATTCGCAACGAGTGGTGATAAATTAAAACACGACCGAAGGGAGTGTTCGAGCTGCGAATTACCTATTCGCAAGTGTCTCGTACAACGTTTTACAGTACATATGGCCTTTTAAATGTTCGACACAGTAACGTAATATGCTAATTTTCGCACTAGTGCTATAAAGTAGCATCATATGTACTGTAAAATAAGTTTTATGTCAAAAAAGCTACAGGCTTTTATTGCTGACTGAACTTTTAACAGGCAACTAATACTCATCGAGGCAATTCTAATAAACCGACAGATAATTAAGTTGCGTTGTTTTATCACAGTTCCTATGGCCACCTCCTGTGTCCATCATCAGATCAGCTCGATGGTAGCCTATTATTGCTTTGTCACCCAACTTACATGTGTATGTGTAGTTCCAGCTCAATCGAATAATGGTTAGTGGGTTAAATTTCCGAAAAACTCATTGGTACGAGCGGGGGTTTGAACCCGCGACCTCTGGATTGAAAGTCGCACCCACTTACCGCTAGTCTACCAACGCTTCAATATATGATAATTGTTACTTTATTCTCATACTGGAATGCCTAATAACATTTAAAACTTTCGTGTTTTGAACACATTTTAAAACGTATTTAAAACCGGGTTGATCGCGTATTTATTTTTGAACATAAAATAATTATAAATATTTTAGGACATTATTACACAAATTGACTAAGTCCCACAGTAAGCTCAATAAAGGCTTGTGTTGTAGGTACTTAGACAACGATATATTTAATATAACAAATACTTAAAGAAATAGAAAACACCCATGAGTCCCATGACACAGGAAAAAATATCTGAGCCCATCACACAAATAAATGCCCTTACCGGGATTCGAACCCAGGACCATCGGCTTCATAGGCAGGGTCACTACCCACTAGGCCAGACCGGCCGTAATTATGCTATTATTTGACATTGTATATTTGTAATGCCTATAGGGAGCGTGCATGAACTGTAGGAGGCAGCACAGGAGCCGTCTTATTTTTGGCGCGAGGTGTAAATGTGATGTTTATTGTTCCGATGTAGCCCACAAGATGGCAGAACCTGCTATGAACAAGAAAACACGTGACGTGTAAATGTACATGCTTATAGTTCCGATTTAGGCCACAAGATGGCAGACCCTCCAACGCGCACGGTCCCTATTTCCTAATATTTATTTGACATTATGATGAATTTATTTGCTATCGATATTTGATGATGATTTTCTGTGTATTGGCATTGTATATAATTTATTAATAGTTGACAATCATAATATAAATTCATATAGATTAGCTTAAAATAATTTGTATTGTAATTCAATATTATAAAATAAATAAATCAATCATTGCAAGTTAAATAAAAGCTTGTAAAAAGTAGGTATTTTTAACAGTTTACCTTTCTTCCTGTAATGCAACGTCATGGCAATTAGTACGAATATACAAAATATGTTCACGGTAACTGCCGCGCCTATGCCCACCCACGTCCACGGACCTGAAAAACACAGAAACAGACTTCAACCTAATGTTGTCTCTTCTAACCAACATAAATGCCAAACTGACGGAAAGAGTCGAACGATTATCAACGGCTTGTAAGATTTGAGACAGCGGCAGCATAGGTATCGCTTTATATCGATTTAAAATAATGGTACCGGTATTTTTTCCGGTATATACCTTAACCGTTATTCTAGACAAACTGATAGTATTAAATAAAATCAAAAGGGCTTACGGGCTTACACTTACATAGACAGCTTCATCCAATAGGAACCAAGTTGGCTCAAGGCGCGGGCGGCTTGGCAACGACGCCTAAGCTGATAGGGTATCTTTATGAAAGCGGTTAAGGTACCCGAAAAAATAAATGGTACCGTTATTTATCGGTAACAAAATAAATTTATTTGGCTACCTAAATGATTCGGATTAAACCGGTATGACGTCATACCGTTATATAAAGGTATCGTTATTTTTCGGTTATGCAGTCCCTGCCTGTCACTATGCCCGTCACTTTCGCGCTAACATACTTGTTAGAACGTGACAGTCATGGTGACAAATGATAAAGAGCCGACCATCCCAGCCCTACATGGTTATGCCTGCTGCTGGTTAGGTTTAACAGGCATAGTGATAAGTGTAAAAAATGCGACCGTGTTGCAGCCGCTGGTCTATAAATAACGCTATAGTAAACTCGCTAAATACACGGTGCCCGTGAGCTTTGCGAGATATTTTAACAGTATATTCCTGATCACATTTAAAGACTAAAATGTCCTAAAAACTTTTTTGGAATTCGCGTAATTTCAGAGCCAGTTACAAAAAAAAACATCTTTTTATTCTTACTTAGTGCAAAACGCCTTTTTGATGGCGATGTTGCACTATGGGACCCAGTCCATATATCCTTATTAATAAATGCCAAAAAGTGAGTAGTGACACTGCAAAAACGAGGTTTTCAAAAAAAGCTCAAATTCTTTTTGTTGAGTTACACAAATACAAATAGCTAATTTTTTCATACTAAACTGAACTGTCAACCTATACATGAGAATAACAGCTCCCTCGTGACAATGATCATATATTTCTGGTCGTGCTTTACATTATAACTAAATAAAAAAACCTTTTTTTTAGTAAAATTGACCTAAACTTGTATAAAAAAAATCCTTCTTTTGGCCTCAGAAATGCGTGGTAATTATCTCTCGGGTTCCTCGTGGCACCTTGTATATTGCTGTCCCGCCCATGAGCGGTGATAGGGGCCACTGTGCGAGCGGGACATTAATATGATTGTGCGATAGAGATAGAAAATGGTGGGTCAATGTACGAAAGTCTTTGTGCTTAGCGTCCTTTAGAGAACTAATGAAATGGCCGCGTGACTCTTTTCCTCTCCTTGCACGAAACCCGAGTCCTGAGCCAAATCTTTATTAAGAAAAATTGTTTATTAGTTACGGCTTATGTTTTTGACAAATTACATTTAACTTACCAATATTACAGGATGTAAGTGCATCCCGCTTCTGAAAAAAAAAAGGTGATTCCTCAATATAAGGCTTGCAAATATATTCGTATTGAAAACAAGTGTTAAGCGGAAAACGAATTGAGTAATAACAGGGGCTAGTAAATAGAGCAGACATAAAAAAAAGACCGCCAATTATTACCAACCGATGTATCGTAATAGTACATTATGATACAAGTGCGAAAAATAGGAAATTCGAAACGAGTGGCGAATTACCTATTTGCACATGTATCGTAATGTACTTAAGTACAGTACATATGGCCCTTTAAATGTTTGATACAGTAACGTAATATGCTAATTTTCGCATCTAGTGCGGTAAAGTAGCACCATATGTACTGTGACTAACTATTACGATACAAGTGCAAAATAGGAAATTGGCAACGAGTGGTGATAAATTAAAACGCGACCGAAAGGAGTGTTTTAGATCGACACGAGTTGCGAATTTCTTATTCGCACGTGTATCGTACAACGTTTTACAGTACATATGGGTCTTTAAAGTTTCGACGAAAGGGTCGACATATGCACGGAAAGTGCTCATTCTCGCACGCGTGCGGGAAAGTAGCACCGTATGTACTGTCAATAACTATTTTCATTCAAATTAGAACTCCAAGTATGTCACATATAGTTCCAATTTCAAAAACCCTTTCGAGTTATCAGGTTTGATCACCCACCCCTCGATACAGTTCGTGTCATTCACCATGACGCGCAGATTTGTCAAATCTAACCTTTAATACTATTACAATAAGAGTCAACCTTCAAGAAAAGAGCGTACTCCCATCTCAAAGGCCGGCAACGCACTTACAACCCCTCTGGTGTTGCAGGTGTCCATGGGCGGCGGTAATCGCTTACCATCAGGTGATCCGTCTGCTCGTTTGCCTCCTCTACCATAAAAAAAAAAAGTCAAGGCTCGCGTCTTCGTGAATGACACGACCTGTATAGTTTAAAAAGGAGCCACCTTTTCGACTTTTTATTTATTTATTATTTAGTTATTTACTTGCAAAACTCAACAAAAATCTGTTTAACATGTGCAGGAAAAACGTACTCAATACTCAATAATTTATTGCACATATTGGTTATATAGGTGGAATATAAATATAATAATTTTATTATTAATCATATTATGTATCATGTTGGGCACTGCAAATAAGGAGGAAGACACATAAATAATAAATTATGATTCAGCCTATACTCGTCCCACTGCTGGGCACAGGCCACCTCTCATGCGCGAGAGGGTTTGGGCTACAGTCCCCACGCTGGCCCAATGCGAGTTGTGGACTTCACATACATCTTTGAATTTCTTCGCGGATGTATGCAGGTTTCCTCACGATGTTTTCCTTCTCCAAAAAGCTAGTGGTAAATATCAAATGATATTCCGTATATAAGTTTATTTTAATGATATAGGAGGTAAGCGAGCAGATGGATCGTCTGATGGTAAGCGATTACCGCCGCCCATGGACACCCTGTGGTTGTAAATCCGTTGCCGGCCTTAAAGATGGGAGTACGCTCTTTTCTTGAAGGTTTGAAGGTCGTATCGTGCCGGAAACGTAGGTGACAGTTCATTGGTACGAGCCAGGATTTGATCCCGCGACCTCCGGATTGAAAATCGGATGTCAGATCCACTCGGCCACCACCGCTAAATGTAGGTTTCACTTAATTCTAGGTTAAATTTAACTTTCTTCTAAGTATTCATTTAGGCAATAGTAAACCAGTTATTTGGCCTAAAATTGTTGCCCATAACTTTTGTTTTAATTAGTTTAATTAAGATTAAAATCTCTGACCAGTTTTTAGAGACGTTAAAGACCAAATGTGTAGATTTCGTATATGTAAAATCCTTCACAGCAATCGAGTAACGAAAAAAGTGTTTTTTTACTGTTTTTTTTTAAGGAGCTGTAGTATTTCCAACCAATTCACCTGTTACCAGCCGTAAAAACAAACTAAAAAAAAACCGGTCAATTGAGAGTTCGTTTTACTCGCGCACCGAGGGTTCCGTACAAACTTTGAAGTATAAAGGCTAAAGACTTGATCAGAAGTATGTACCTATACTAAGCATAATTGTGTACAGCGCCATCTATCGGCAAATTGTCTAACTAATGTGCACATTTCATTGGATTCTTAATTAAAATTTATGGATTCGTCATGTCTGTCTGTCAGTCCGTTTATGTCACAGTCACAGCTACTTTTTCCAAAACTATAAGTTGCAGGCGTACATAGGCTACGGAGACTGCTTACCATGAGGCGGGCCGTATGCTTGTTTGCCACCGACGTAGTATAAAAAAAAAGAAAAAAAGAACTATACTGATGAAAATTGGTAAGTAGATGTATTCTATGAACCGCATTAAGATTTTCACACAAAAATTGAAAAAAAAAAACAATAAATTTTGGGGGTTCCCCATACTTAGCACTGAAACTTAAAAATTTTTTTCATCAAATCCATACGTGTGGGATATCTATGGATAGATCTTCAAAAATGATATTGAGGTTTCTAATATTTTTTTTTCTACACTGAATAGTTTGCGCGAGAGACACTTCCAAAGTGGTAAAATGTGTCCCCCCCCCCGTCATATACGTCATAAATGGTACGGAACCCTTCACGGGTGAGTCCAACTCGCACCTGGCCGCTTTTTTTTAAGTAATAGGTGGGAAAATAACCGAAAATAAAATGTTAAATGAAACTCATCTAACATGAGCAACCGACCTTTGCCGATAGACGGAGAAACCCTACCGTCTCATTTGTTCTTGGTACAATCGTAGGCTTCTTTGGCGGTTCATGAATTTTCTTCAATATGACGCCTGAAAAAAACATATGATTAATAAAAAGTCCAGACGTTACTATGGAAATATTAATTCTACACAGACGATGTCGCGGGAAAAAGCTAGTAATATATTGTTTTACGTAGGCAGGTCAATAAAAGTTACGACCAAATAACAGATACAGAGACTAGACCCTACTCATAGTGTTGTGTTCCTGCCGGTGAGTAAGGTTGCCCGAGCTCAACGAGGGGGGCGGGTTTAGGGTCAGCAACGCGCATGTAACTCCTCTGAGTTGCAGGCGTACATAGCCTACGGAGACTGCTTACCATCAGGCGGGCCGTATGCTTGTTTGCCACCGACGTAGTATAAAAAAATGATGCTCTTCTTGAGCTGACTGGCATTATCAGGGATGATTTAATTATTATTAATCAATTAATCAAATCAATTCAATTAATCATTTATCAATATATTGTTGACATTGACGTTTTATGTTCTTAGATTTACTGATAAGATTTTCTGTCCTTTATTTTAGTTTTATTTAATTGTTATTAAGTAAAATGGTATTATTATGTTACCTAATACTCTAGAATAGAATATGTAGAATAATAATATTGTGTGCCCTTACAGGGTGTCATGATCTAACTTATATAATGTAACACCTATTATGTACACGACAATACAGTATTGAATAAATTGAAATTGATGGCAAGAGGCCTGATAGGGTGTCCTTAGTTCCTTGGAGCTTGGGACGGATGTTGGTGTGGGATGCTACCTGCGTAAACACACTGGCACTGTCCCACCTCCATGCGGACTAATGTAAAAGCGGGCGCAGCGGCGGAAATTTTGAAACGTAATAAATATACGAGCCTCGGTAGATAGTACCATTTGGCGTTGAAACTCTAGGTCCATGGGGTCCCAGCGCGCACGCGGTTATTGCAGAAATCGCGAAACGTCTAGTTGACGTAACTGGTGACCGAAGAGCTGGCGGCTTCTTCGCACAACGTATCAGTATTGCGATACAACGAGGAAATGCCGCCAGTATCCTTGGTACAATGCCTCAAGGGCCTATTTTAGATTTAAGCTAGGTATAGTAATCCTCTGTATATATAAACCCTTAACCTGTATGATTAAGAAAACAAATAAAATGGCAACAAAAAATACCTGGTATTTCAACATCAAAGTAGCAGTAAGCTATCATCTCAGGTTTGATATTATCCATGACACGATCGTGCAAAGATGTGATGGCGTCTTTTGGAAATGTTCCCGCATCAGAGATGTGCAAATACCCTCGCTGCAATAATAGTACATGGTTAAAAAACTTTTGAGATGAGATCGATGACCTCGTTGTCTAGTCGTTAGTGACCTTGCCTATGAAACAGGAGGTCCCGGGTTCGAATCCTGCAGTGGCAGCATGATTCCATTTTGATCGTCTGTCACTATGCCCGTCACTTTCGCACTTACATACTTGTTAGAACGTGACAGGTATGGTGTCTAATGGTAAAGAGCCGACCATTTTAGCCGTTCTGATAATAATCTATAGATCGTGTCATTCACGAAGACGCGTACCTTGACTCGTAATTTCATATTAGTAAAGGTTAGATTTGACAAATCTGCGCGTCATCGTGGATGACACAAGCCTTTTTGAGTGTACAGTGGTACTAAGTCGATCTCTGTAAAATTGTCCTATTTTTTTCACCTAAGCGTTAGCAAAGGTCGCAGTTTCAGCGTGGGCAAAAATGCTTTTGTATGGGATGTTCTCTGTAGGTCGCAATTGGCTACTTGACAGTTTTTTGTAAATAATGTCAAACGATCTTGATTTTCCTGAGGATCAAATGTCTATATGGGACTCATGGCATTTGAGCAACAGTCAGACAAAGGTCAGAAATGAGAGTTAAAGTCTACGCTCGCACTCGACGATTGAAACGCCTCTAACAAAATGATAATGTGAGGTGACGTCACATTATATAAGTCTGTCCTAAATGTATGGAAGATCAAGGAAATTGCCATTTTGACCCTGAAATATTGCGTTTATGTGTATAGTTGTCTTAAAATTTATTTTTCAATTAAATGTAAGGAATCGAATGGTACCATTTTTTTTCTATTTTTGAAAGACAAAAAAAAATATTTTTTTTAGACATTGGAGTCTTGTATTTTTATTATAATCTCAATATAATTTTTTTTCCACTTTTTTATAATGGATGGCTCATTTTCTATCCATTTAACTACATTTTGTTATAATATTCAATATGTGTCAAGTACCCAATTCTCAACCGATTCTCGTGAAATATTGTGAGCAGGTTACGCCTGTTCCACCTATCCCTACCGCCTTATACCCCTTGATAGAGATATGTAGAATATTTTTCCTTGTTTCCCTACCGGTATCTATCCTATGTTTTTTGTAGTGATAGATGCAACAGGCGGATAATGATATGTATTTATTTGTCGATTCACTTTATTCATTCTTTCAGTTTGAAGTTATACTCACAGAGACACTAGTGTTTAATATTTTTTTTGTTTTTACAAGCTTTTATTTTATTACGGCTGTCCCGTTGTCTGTATGTAATTCAAAGCATGTATGCTAATTTAGAACTACTTATTGAGCTAAAACTTCACATACTTATGCGAGTTTGGTGACAATGCAACATTATTATATTATTGTACTATGTGATATAAGGCAACTGCAATGTATATTTGGGTTTGTTAGGATTTTCTTGATGTGTACAGTCAGCGACAGAGATAAAAGCTTCTACTTATCAAAAATTATATGTATTTATATATTATATATATCGTTGTCTAAGAACCCACAACACAAGCCTTCTTGATTTTACTGTGGGACTTAGTCAATCTATGCAATTAAAAATAAACTTATTACTTAAAGTTGCTTTCATTGGCGTAGTTCTATTCAAGCCTTAAAATAGTTTTGCAAACTGCTCTCAATTTATCTCTTCTTAATTTTGTCCATCATTATAGTCAATGCGATTACAGCTAGGTAATAATTACTAAATAAATATTTTGCGAAAATCGACCTGAAGTCTTACAGTAAGTTCAATAAGGCTTGTATTGTGGCATGATTCAAAATTTAGGAGAAAATGTGTTGAAATGTAACTTTTTTATTCAAACCACAAATATTATTATTTTATTATTATTATTTATTATTATTATTTATTTGTTGTAAAGTCATGTACATAATAAATCAGGATGTTATACCATAAAATACAAGTAAGACCATGACACCCTGTAAGGGCACACAACATTAACTTAAAACTAAACAAAACAAGTCTTCTCATTTAAACATGACAATTAATATTACAAAAAAAAAAAAAAAAAACATGTTATAAACTATCGTCATTAAGAAAATCCTTAACCGAATAATAACATTTATCAATTAATAATTTTTCTAATTTATTTTTAAACACTGTGTTTCGAGTTTCTAGCTTAATATTATTGGGAATTTTATTTGTTATTAAAATACATTTATATTGGGGACTATTTTTACACATCTCTAGGTTAGTCTTTGGTAATAGTAGTTTATTTCTATACTGCGTTCTCGTGTTTTCCTTGTCTTGTTTTAATGTGAAAAAATTTGAATGTTCCCGAACAAAAAGTGCAGCCTGTAATATATAAATACAAGGCAAGGTTAATAACCTATATTGAATAAAGTATGGGCGGCAACTGTTTGGGATACGCACATTAGCTAAGATACGAACACATTTCTTTTGCATCACAAACAGCTGGTCGGCCTCGGTGCTGTCCCCCCACAGCACCACGGCGTAGCGGAGCCATGAGTACGCATATGCGTAGTAAGCAGATAACGCACATTTAAAATTAGTATTAGTTTTTAGTACATTAAGCGCATATATAAATTTAGAAATTTTTGTTTTAATATTTTGGATATGTCCTTTCCAATTTATTCCAGAGTCTATTGTTATGCCTAATAAGTTAAATTCTGTAACTTCCTCTATCTTATATGAATTACTTTCCAAATTTAATTGTATTGGTTTTTTTTGTACCGGTTTAAATTGTATAATTTTAGTTTTATTCAAATTTATTTCTAAATTATGGTCACTAAGCCATTTTTTTACCGTGGAAAAAATATTTTTGAGTTGTGAATTACATTCTGAGCTATTATTGCATTTAAATAAAAGGGAAACATCATCAGCAAACATAACGCAGGTAGTGTTTGTATCTAGGCTTTTTGGCAGGTCATTTATATACGCTAAAAATAGGAGACATCCACAAACGCTACCCTGGGGGATAGAACAGGTTATATTTCGCATATTTGACGTAATAGTTTTAATATCTTCGGATTCCTTATCAAAATATTCTATTTGTACGCATTGCTTACGTTTGTGAAGGTATGATTTAAACCAATTATGGGCTAGACCACGTATTCCCATGCCATTTAGTTTACAAAGTAATATTTCGTGGGATACTTTTTCGTACGCTTTTGTCATATCTAACAAGAGCCCTACGCTATACGATCTATTGTTTATATGGTCTAGGATGCTTTGTATGTATTGATAAACTGCTAGTGAAGTTGAATGATGTTTCCTAAATCCATACTGGTTTTTATCCAAGATGTTATATTTCTCAAAAAAGTTATAAACTCGATTAATCATACATTTTTCGAAAATCTTTGACGTGGTTGGTAAAAGTGCTATTGGACGATATTGACTAGGATTTTTTACATCGCCGCCTGGTTTAAAAATAGGTTTTATTTTTGCGATTTTAAGTAGTTCTGGGAATATTCCTTCACTAAATGATTGGTTAACTAACTGTGTAAGAGGGGGCGCTAACTCAGTTGTACATATTTTTATGAGGACGGGTGGTATTTCGTCAATACCGAAACTATATTTATTTTTAAGCTGCTTTATAATTTTAATTATTTCGCTTTCCGTAACCGGCCGTACAAATATTGAGTTATTAACGGGCGTATGCACGCAACGCGCGCGCGCCGGGCTGGCTCCGGCTCCAAAGTTAGTTTCGCCTACCGACGCGAAGTGTTCATTAAACACGTTAGTTACCTGCTGCGGCAATGTTACTATAGCATCAGTTGTTTTCAATGACATATTTTTGTGTGCGCGGTCATTTTGCTTCTTTTTTATATTATTTATAATGGTCCACATAGTTTTCATTTTATTTTTAGATTTTTTCATAGTTCTGGAGTAATTAATTTTTTTGGACATTTGAATACAACGTTTAAGAATTTTCCCATAGCATTTATAATGGTTATGAATTACCTCATTTTTACTTTTATTTACCACGACTTTAAGTTGCCTTTTGTGTCTACAAGATAAACGTAAGCCTTTCGTTAGCCATGGTTTTACACGATTTGACATTGAACATTTAATGCGCTTTTGGGGTATGTGTTTATTTAATAACTTTTGTAAGATGCTATCAAATAAATTATAATTAATATTTATATTATTGTTCAGTGAAAGTATTTTATTCCAATCAATCTCATGTAATGCTAGCCTAAAAGATGACATATTTTTTTCGCTAAAAATCCTTTTTGTGATGAAGAATTGATTTTGTTTTTGTTTCATTTGCGCGGTTTGGCTTTGAATTTTATACAATACGCTTTTATGGTCCGATATGCCGTGGTCCGTCACTTCAATATTATAGGATTTCGTGTTTGTGAATACGAGATCTATACAGGAACGGGAATTGCTAGTTTGTCGAGTAGGTTCATTTACAATTTGTACTAAATTATTACTTAACATTAAATCCAAAAGTTTTTTCGTGGTAGCAGTATTTAACAACATATTTATATTAAAATCCCCGACTAGAAGTACATTTCTTTTTTGTTCTTTCTGTTTAATTTTTGACAGTATGTTATTTAGGCAATCGAAGAATATATTAATGTCTCTATCCGGTCTATAGATATTTATTAATATTATATTTTGTTCTGGAATTTCTATAGCACAACACTCGACGAAACACTCCCGCGATATTTCTGCGATATCTGGTCTTTCAATATACTTTATTTGTTTTTGCGTCAGTATTGCTACGCCGCCACCTTGGTGATGCTGACGGTAGTACGCTGCCGCAATGTCGTACCCATCAATGGTTATCAAATCCTTCTGATTTAACGAGATCCAAGTCTCCGATAGACACGCTATTTGGATGTTTTTTTCGCGTAAGAATGACTCCATAATATCTGATTTGTTTTTAAGGCTTTGCGTATTTTGGATCAGAATTTTAAATTCGTGTGCGAAAGGAATAACTTCTGTCACTATTATTTGGGTCTAGGTAGGGTGACGGATTCAATATAGGTGTTGTTTCGCTGCTTTTTATTTGGTTTATTTCTTCTGGCTTGTTTTTTATAATCTCGGGCACGGGACTGTTTTTTTCGACGTCACTGGTGCTAAGTTGTTGTGGAGTAAATGCCTTTCCATTTATGTAAAGTTTGTTTTTCCTTATTACAGCAAAATGTCCTTCCCGGCGAGCTTTCACAAGTTCACTTTTAAGATGTCTTCTTTGGTCTAGTAACGTACTGTCCATAAACATTGAAACGGCATATCCCGTATTGTTGAATTGGTGAGCATTATCGAGTATGTAAGTTGCCATTCGTTTGCTTAGTAGTTCTATTTGTAGCGGGCGACGATATCCTCTTTTTCCTATCCGGGAAACTCCTTCTATAAAGCCATTTATATTTATGTTCAGTAAGTCGTAGAACATGTTATCAATCCGGTGGCATAACTCCGTCTCAGTTTCATATTGATGCTCATCCACTCCAAAAAGAACGATTTTTCTATTGTTATTTCCATTATTTCCATTCTTTATGCTATAGTACTGAAAACTTTTTTTTAATTCAAGAAGCTCACGTTGTAATTCTAGGTTTTCTCGTTGTATTTTCTCTATAATGGTATTTGTTTTTTGTATCTCTGTTCTTAGGATCTCTTGTTGTGCATTTATTGTGTTTATTTTGGTTTCAACATCCTGCCTTAATGTATCTACAGTAGTATTTATTGCTATTTGGAAAGTTTTTTTCATTTCTGCAAATATGGTCCTATTATTTTTTTCCAGTTTTGAATCGAGTAGTTTACTAATTTCTTCTAGGGTAATAGGCTGGTCTTTATTAGGGGTCTGGGCGAGAAGATTTCCGGAGGATATTTTATTTTCGGTTGCTTCGTTCTCTAGGTCGAGTCCAGAGATCTCCTCTTGATTCAGGAGCTCGTCTACTGACACTGTGGTATCATTCAGCTGCAGAATTGCTGAGGGACGTACAGGTGTACTGTCATCTGTTTTTCTGCGCGTAATTCCACGGTTGCATGTAGGGCATCGCCAAGAGCTATTTAGCTCATGTGCGTGTTCTCTATAATAAGCGGATGTCATATGAACGCACCTATAGTGGTATGGTTCTTTGCAGGCTATACAAATTAGTCCTTCTAGTCGACTTATTGGATCGTGACAGCTCAGACAAATCATTTTCACTAATTAAATACCCTTGCACGCTTATATATTTGGTGAATTCGATATAAATTTTTGGTTGATTGGTTTATTAGGCTTGTGTCCTTTATTTATTCAAATCTACCTTTTTGCCGTCTTCCTGTGTTGTCCATCTGAAAATAAGCACCATTTAACGGTATTTATTTAAATATATATATATATTTATTAGTCTTAGTTCCCTTATTATTTTTAATGGAGTTGGAGTATTTTCGATTGAGCAGAAAATGTTAACGATTTAGTGTCAAAACCTTTCGAAGGTCCAACGAATACAAATACATACTCGTAACAACAAAAACATCTACCGTTTTATATATATTTTACAGACGAATATACTCACTCAACTTTCTTGAAATCGAATATCTCTGAAGCCATTCGTTCAGAGTAAGTTCTATTTTTTCGGTCCTCCAGCAAAAATACGCATTTATCGTTCTCAATAATGTATATATCGTAGTACGAGCCTGGAATGTAAAATAGTACATTGTGCAACGAGGGGGGTAAGTGAAATTTTGGATACGAGGGAATTAAAGATCCTAGTTTGCAATATTCTTACCCCCGGAGTTACACACAATGTTTTTCATCACAATTGCGAAGAAAAAACTAAATTTTAAACGAAATAATTCTTAAATACGGTTACATATCAAACATTCGTCCGCCATTTTGTTATTCCTTGACAGGTCAGTATCGAGGGCACAGACTTCTTCGGCATTCAGCCACGATTAATAATTATGTAAAAATATTTTAAACGGCTGTTAAATTAATCGAATTATTTAATTTTAAACATAAACAAAAATATTAAATTATAAACGTCAGTATTTTAAAAGTAAAACTCATTTATGCTACTTGGTTTGTATGAAAAAGTGACATAATAAAAAAACCTTTTTTTTTCACAATCCATAACTCCCGCGGAAACAAAATAGGCCTTTGTCATTCATTACACCTGCATGAAAAAAGAACTATTTCGAGCAAGTGTGATGAAAAAAATGTAATTTTCTGATTTAATCTTTCACGATTTTTACACATTATCAAATTATAGAAACGGGACTTAGTGCGGGTAGTTCGAAAAACTAACGCGGCTAGAAGATGTTGATGTTAACTTTAGCCAGTCTTCTCCGAGACCACGAGGACAACGCCTATCCTATCAAAACTTAAGTCCCGTTTTTTTTAATTTAATAAAATGCAATTCATACGAGTACATAAACATAATTAAGAAATTGTGTTAGCGGAATTAACGATCATTGGTCTAATAATAATAAAAACTTATTAATTTAAGAATGTATTTCGTGTAACTTAAATACACACATATTTTAAAGGTATTTTTTTAACTGAAGTCTGTAGTTGTGTATAGTGTACTTACGGGTGATATGACACATGTCTAATATCTTTGTGTAAGAATGTCCTTATAATTTTTATTTATTTTATTTATTTATTTTTCTAATGTGCATTCTATCAAAGAAATTGGACTACATCAAATGTACCTACTAGAAACTCCGACATTTGGTCAAATATTACGAATGACATTTAATTCAAAATAGCTACGCAAATCATTGACTTATAAACAAAAAAAACTTTTCCTAGTTGCGTTAGACTGCACGACTGGCTCGCATTGGTTGCGCACAACGCAATTGGCTACTTGACAGTTTTTTGAAAATAATGTCAAACTATCTTGATTTTCCTGAGGATCAAATGTCTATATAGGACTCATGGCATTAAGGAACACAAAGGTCAGAATTGAGAGTTAAAGTCTGACGTTCGCAATCGCCGATTGAAACGCCTCTAACAAAATGATAATGTGCTGTGACGTCACATTATACTCGTATAAGTCTGGCCTAAATGTATGGAGCACAAGGAAATTGCCATTTTGACCCTGAAATATTGCGTTTATGTGTATAGTTGTCATACAATGTATTTTTCAATAAAATGTAAGGAATCAAATGGCACCATTTTTTTTTCTATTTTTGAAAGACAAAAATTTTTGTTTTTTGAGACTGGAGGCTTGTATTTTTTTATAATCTCAATATATTTTTTTAAATTCCACTTTTTTCTATCCATTTAACTAAATTTTGTTATAATATTCAACATGTCCTTTCGCCCGTAGGCCCCGGTCTTTACGAAATTCAAATATTGGATATAGAAATTGGACAGATGGATTAAACTAAACTAAACTAGCATTTTATTATAACGTTACCTTTAGCGTCCGTAAAATCCGGCAAAAACAGAACAACAAATATAATAAACATTTGGTGAATTATCCAAACGCACGTTATTAGCATACGAGGACTATCGCTAAATTAAGGTTTCGCATTAATTTTAGTGTGAAGTTTCCTCGTGGTTATAGGTCAGGCAGGAGTCATATCATGACTAAAATATAATGAGGATATGAATATTGCTATTAATTTAGACTACTTACAACTTGCAAAATTTGCACCTGACAAAGTATTAAATCTCCATTAGGGTGCTAACAAATGTTTATATAAGCCGTATAATTTTTTTGCTACGATTGATATTTTTCGGATGTTTTGAGAGATACTTACTATACTTAGGCAGTGGTAGACTTTATTATTTTTAATTTAGTAACTGAGGGCCTACTTCGGTGTTCGCGGTAGGCCCTCTGACTTCTGACGTTATTCATAAACTTCTGTGAATTCTTGAATGCCATTGATAATCGTTTGCCCCTATCCGCCATTTTGACATTTGTATTTGTTATAAAGACAATAAATGTTACTACGGTTTTCGATTTAAACTATCGTTAGACATACTACAATTACTATTAAACTAAGGGCTGTTACTGTGGGACTAGGTCGATTTGTGTAAGATCGTCCCAAAAATCCTATAATATATATTTTTTATTTTCTGTGGAACTAGGCATTTTCTGAGGTTAACGACAGGGAAAATTTAACTATCATATAGTTTTCTAATTTTCTTAACACGACTTGTTTTCTGAATCACTATCCGGCACCTATTTGGTTTTCCGTGAGTTTAAGTCTACGTAACGTATTATTACTAGAAACTCTATTTTAATTCGAGAAATTAATTTACTGAACTGTTAGCGGCGTAGACTGCCGTGCCTCATAATATTGTGGTAAAAATGAGGGTTTTCCCGATAGGTTTTGGTCGAGTATTATTGTTTCCCTAAAACTGATGCCGTTATTGTTCTTATTGGTGTACACTATACACAGTTCTTTTTGAGCAGTTAGCCATATTCGAATATGTCATAATAGATCAGCAGAACAACACATTTTTGAAAAAAAGAGTGGTACTTTTTTTAACTTTTTTATTCATCATCAATAAAAAAATATGGTCACTGTACTCGTTTGTTTCGATTCGTACAATACTATGGCAAGCACGTTGCACTAGCAAAGAGAATTTGAAATAGAGGTGGATTGTCAAAGAAAACTTTATAGCCACAGTAAATTTACTGCCATCTTTCGGCGCATGATTTAAACTTTTAGAACGCCATTTGACTTTGATCCTAATTCTATCTTGTAATTTTACACCATACACACTTCTCAACGCTCTCATTTCCACAGCATTCACTTCACTCTGATGCCTCTTCTGCCACAACACTCCTCTATGCACAGCCAACCGTGCTTTTTGCGTCACCTTCTGTCTGGTTTGTCTATTGTGTTTTAATGTAAGTCCACTTGCTTATCAAGCGCATCTATGACCAACGCTAAGGAAAACCAGTACGAGCGCACTCCTCAACCATGAAATGGGTAGTACTTTAAGGTTTAAGTTACAGTGGCTAAGCAAAGCACTCAGTGGCGGATTAACCGAACAGCAGAAAAAGCATATGTTAAGGGCCCCGCGCCTAAGGGGGGCCCCGCGCACCGACCCTGACCATGCGATTTCGGTACGCGGAACCGGCCAAGTTCAAGTAGGACTCGCACTCCGCGGATCCTGTACTACCACATTTTATTTACAATGTATTTTTTTCGTAAGTCAGTAACAATATTGATCAATTATTATTATTTGTTATTATCCTGTCTATTTTTCTTTACGACGATACCAATATTAAAGATTTTTTATTAGGCTTACGCAAAGACCTAGACCAGAGGATTTAGCATAAAGCCGAAGGTGCAGAGTGTCTCAAAACTTTTGTGCATGGTTAAGCTGCAGGAAACAGCAGAGCTCGGAAACGAACAAAAGAAGATAGTGTGTTTAAAAACATATTAGTGAAAAGCAAGGAAGGATGATTTATTTACTAATTATTATTTCAAATAACAAATTGCACCTTACAGCTAATGCCTAATGATGATCAGCTTTGAGCCCGTAGGAGGCCAAAGGATGCGCTCCTCTACGACTGGCCGGGCGCCCAAAATATGCCGAGTTGCTGCAAGGCCGTGATACTTATGATCTAATTGTCAAAATGTTATAAAAAGAAAACAGCGGGGTCCCTATGCAGGGCTTTGCATTCGCATAGGCCGGATGTAAAGCCCTACATAGAGTCCGATACCCAAAGCATCCCAGCAAGTCGCACTTTCGAGCACGAACTAAGGCCGAGCAGCAGGCGAGCCGAGATCACATTGGTTCAATTCCAAATTCTGTTCTCCTACAATTCAGCCTTTGCATGGTGGCGCGCCGCGATAGAACACTCCGGGCATCCACCCTTATACGGAGCTCGGCCTACGGCCTCGTTCACACTCTGGCATTGGTTTCATTCTAGGCTCTGCTTACCTGCAGTTTGGCCTTCAGTTTCGCACGGGAACGCTACGAAATCGGGTGGTCCGGTCGGTCCGGATATTCAGCTCGTGGGGCTCAGCCTTCGGCCTTGTTTTTTGGCTCACTTAGTCATTAGTTCCCACTCACTTTTCACCTATTTTTACACGTTTTTATTAAACTTAATAATATTGATGTTGTTAAACAGTATCCCTACATGCTTTTATTTAACTTGCAATACTCGTAAGTTGTTTTCAAAACCTGCAAACCATCTGCAAACTATTTTTTTGACCATTTGTCAAAATTTGGCAAAATCGACCTAATCTGATGATGAAAACCGAAGGTAAGGAGGAAATCTATATAAAAGAAAGGAACTGTGATAAAATAACACAACTTTATTAAGATTAGGCTCTTTTAAAATGGATTAGTAAAAAAATTAAAAATTAAAAGATCGAAATTCCTCCTTTTTTTTTTCTTTCGGAGCGATTAATTCCGAAAATAATAACTTTATTAAAAAAAAAAGGTTTTTGGAGACCGTTATTCGTTTTGAAAGACCTTATCCAACCATACGCCACACTACAGGGTCAAAGCAAAAAAATATCAAAGAAAAAACATTTTGTATGGGAGGTATCCTAATTATTTTTAATAGTTTTTATTTTACCCGTTCTGTCGCAATGCATGATTTATGTATCCATGCCAAATTACAGCTATTTAGCACTAAAGATCACGGAGCAAACCCTCGGACAGACGGACATGGTGAAACTACGTATATAAGAGTTTCTAGGTGACTACGAAACCCTAAAAAATACACTGCATAACATGTTAAAAACTAATAGAGAACGAGTGGACAAAAATTAAGACATCGTAAAAATGTTGTGATGGTACTGAATCCTCGGGGTGCGAGTCCGACTCGCACTTAATCAGTTTTTTTTCAAACCAGGGGGCCCCGCGAGCTATTGTGCTAAGGGCCCCGCGCCTTCTTAATCCGCCCCTGAAAGCACTCCATCCTTGTAATGTTTTGTACTAAAACAACTGTTAAGATAACACAAAGTTTATTATAATATTCTTAATATTCACATGCCAACATGAGCGCTCTTACACATATCAATCCAATATCTGGCTAACCTTATAGTTACACAGTTCATTGTCAATGCACCACGTCTGTACTCAACAAACGCCGCTCGCTGTCACTGTCACTCGCATATACATTGGGTCATTTTATACAGTCTGTAGTTGCGTTCTGTTACAGCATACCTGTACATTACAATCCTTATCATAATAACACGCAGCCTAGAGTGTCATCCATATGGCTCGCCGAGCAGTTAGGCTAACAGGCTTGGACGACGCGTTTAGGGCCCTCTCTAGTTACGAAGGTTATACGGGTCTCGAGGTCAAATTGTGTTGGTTGGCTTGATCGCTGGATGCACCTTAAGCTCTCTTTGTCTATGCCATTAATACTTCCGCTCGCGCGCAACTCGAGCCGCGTGCAAGACAGACTACCCTCTTTTTTTTCTTAGTGGTAAGTGAGATAGACAGATGAGGGTATTTCGTGCTACTTGATAACGCCATGCCCCGCCTCCGAGCGCGTACTTTAGGGTGACCTATGCGTTGAATATTCGGATTGCAGAAAGTGGCTACAAATTAAAAATATAAAAAAATGTGTTATTTTTATATCACTAACATTTTTTTTGGGGACTTTTCGCAATTTATGTTACCGTATGGCTAACAGCTCTAAAAGAACCCTGTATATAAAAGCTTTAAAATGTACTGTTAAAATATCACATCACTGTGTTTAGAAAATGTTCAAAATATGGGTGCGTTATTATAAAACTTTACCATAATCGGGGATTCCGATAAACAGAATTGAAGAGAGTAAACATTTTCATTTTCCAATTCCAGGAGCAAGAAGCCAAAGCGAAAGAGCAGGGTAATTCTTCAAAAGCGCGTCGCATGGGTCGCATAGTGAAGCAATACCAAGAAGCCATAAAACTACACGCGGCAGGCAAGCCGGTGCCCGTCGACGAACTACCACCGATCGCAGGCTACGGACCTATACCTACTGATAGTGTGAGTTTTCATATCAATAGTGTATTGAAGCAATACCGAGAAGCTATCAAACTACATGCGGCAGGCAAGCCGGTGCATGTAGACGAACTACAGCCAAATGCAGGCTACGGGCCTAATGTGCCTACTCATATAGTTCGTGTCACCCACGATGACGCGCACGTTTATCAAATCTAACCTTTAATAATATGACAATTACGATTCAAGGCACCAGTCGTCGTGAATGACACGATCTTTAGTGTATTATTTATATCTTCTATAGTTTTTGATTGTCAGGAATAAATGTATAAATAAGGCGTCGCATATAGCGTTCGTATGTGTGAAACTATAGGTCCGACGTATCGGACCGTATTTGAACCGGAGACCAAACCCGTCGTGTAGATCATTCGACACCCGTTCAAGAAAGGGTGTGATGGGTCTCTCCCGCGTTCCCTAAGGAGACTTTTTCCATTCGCACCCCACCTTGTGGGGCGGTCCTTCGCCGTCCTTTTGGGGACGGCTGTGCGTCAGGTGCTGGCCAGCTTTATCGCTACCGGCCGGGCTAGGTTTCGGGGCCGCAGCGAAGGCAGTTAGGCTAGCGGGTGCGGGGAGACCAAAGCTTGAACAAAGTGGTGTTTTATTCCAGTCGCCCGCCCCGGCCCCTGCGCCGGCAGCGCGCCCCGCGGCCCCCGCTCCCCCCGCGGCCCCCGCGGCGCGGCAGGCCTCGCGCTACGACAAGCAATTAGCGCTCTTATTGCACCGGCAGAAGGAGTTCCGGGAGGCCGCGCTAAAGGCTAAGAAGGCCGGTGAGTCACTTTACTTCCTCAGCAGGCACCCGCCCCGACAGAGTCTCCCCCACGAGATAGACTACCCGTCCTTTTCTAATTCTATTAACTCGAAAGGAACGGGTACTCGTAATTTTCCCACGGGTGACATACCGACGCGGCAGCCCTTTACCCTCTTACCCTGCAGGCTAAGACTGCCCTTACCGTTCCGCTCGCCGATGAATTGTAGCGGTGGCGAGTTCGGTCTACTTTAACTACAGTAGAATCCGTTTATTATGACATCGAAAGGAATTGACAAACACGTCATAATAAGCGGACGTCATACAAAACGTTTTGTGAAATGAAAAACCTTTTTTATGTAAATATGTATGTACTTAAGTATTTTAATACAGAAACATAGTAAATACATATGTCTACATACATATTAAATCAAAATCAAAATTGTACATAATCAGCACATTATAACATATACAAGTGTATTTTTTACTGTAAGAAATCTGTAATTTTTCATTAAACCTTCAAGCGTCAATTACTCACTGAGATTCAAAACAAAAACGAGCCACGTGGCCCACGTGCCGAACGTCGTCGGGAATCAACGAACATTACCGGAGGTGTAAAGAATCATGTCGGTCATTATAACCGGACATAATTTATTAAAAATGGGTCATAATAAGCGACATGTCACTGTAAGGGAAGTCATTATATCCGACTTTTTTATAAAGAATTTTATATGAAAACCAAACTTCGTGGTGTAATTACGTCATAATAACCGGTTGGTCAATATAGGCGGAGTCATAATAAACGGATTCTACTGTACGTTCATAATATAACAAATCGTAATAACGTTATTTTCTGAAATTTAACAAATAATAATATAAAAACATCTTATTTATATTACTTCAATACTAAGCAAAAACGTCAGTGGTGTTCTTTTTTTCAATTTTCCTTAACTTTAATAGTAGTTTATGTGACTGCTATATAATAAAAGGCATTATAATACGAGTATGGGTGTAAGATACGAACGAAGTGAGTTTCTTAAAAGGACCACACGAGTGTTAGATACACTATTTTATCTATACACATATTCTATATCAACTTTCTATGATATATTACGGTATTTATGATATATACGGCCGACATTAGGGCATAGTTGCTCTCTGGCGGTACTAGCGGATATGAAGTGGCGTCTCCGAAATATTTTTATCGCTTATTTTACACGAAACTTGTGCGATAGTTAGTTTATAAACAACAAAAATAATAAATTTTATATTTACTGACTAATTAAAAGATAAACTGTACGTCAAATGGCAGTAAATGAAAACTTTTTTCACGAATATCACGCATCCGCAAACTACAGTCGGGGACCGATTGATTGCCATATCGTTCGATACTAGCTAACATGCGAGATATGTGAAAATTGTATGCAATTGACATTTCATATCGAATAAAACGTTATCTCGACTGATATTAGAATAGAGGTTAAATCAAATTGCTTTTTTTAGAGATGTTCGAAATTTGAATGTCATTACTCATTACCAGTGATCGGTTTTTTGGATTCGACATGGGGTGAATGACCTCAATCATTATGTTAGTATGGATATGCCCCGGGAATCCGGGCGTTATGTTGTTAGAAAAGGCAAAAAAATACAATGTGTTTATTTTATTACACTTTAAAACATCTAAGTAGCTGATAGACGAGTACTTACTTACCGTTCTTTTGTCTAAATCGAACAAATGAGCACAAGTGTTTACACTGACAGCTCATTTGCTGCCTCCAAAGCGGCACATTTTGTACCGTTTGGATAAAAGTTCGGCGAGTAAGTACGCGTGTCTATCAGCTAATATATGGTTACTACGGGTTAATTGTTTGAATAAATGAGTTCGTTCTCAAAAAGTGAATTACACTTCTTTCAACTGAGAGGTAGTTTGAGAAAAACAATGTCCACAATGTCAAATGGTTTTATTGCTCACCAAAAATAATTAGAACTGAAATCCAGAGAAAATAATGAAATGTCAATGTCAAGATTTTGAAGTATTTTTTCCATCATGACAGATATATAAGCTAATAATTTGTGGAGGTTTTAATATACTTTGCTTTAAATAAAATGTTGAGATTAGGAAAAGAATAGAAGTTTTTGTCTCAACTGGTTGCCATGTAAGAGTAAAAAATTCCTTAGAGATAATTTAAATTGTTTTATTTTTGTACGGTTTGTTCGGTATCGCGGGAAACTGTCGTATCTATATTAACTTTTCTACTTGATATCCCGCGAGGGAGAATCCAAATAACCGATCACTGCTCATTACCAAATCGATTTTAATGTAATAATGAATCAATTACAACATTTTCACAGATAAGAAATTTTGTTCTAACTAAATAGTTTATTTAATGTTGGATTTTGAAGGCATCATAGAGAGTTTTTAAACATGTGTGTAAATAAAAAAAATAACATTATTGCAAGCTAATAACTCCTAAACTATTATATTTTACAGGCAACATTGAGCAAGCAAAAGAATACTTGCGGGCAGCCAAAGGTTTCGACGCAGTCATAGACGCAGCGAAAGGGGGGCTTGCCGTTGATTTGAAATCTCTCCCACTGCCTCCCACGGCCAAGAAACAGCTTGAACATACGTGAGTAACCTGTCTCTCTCTCTCTTCCTAGCTATGTATCCCACATGGTAGTAATCAGCTTTCCTGTTTAACCTTCCCCACTTCGCCCTGTCCACGACATCGGGCTCGGACTTGCACTCACTCATGTCTGTGACACATGCTGTCCTGCATGTCGGCGATGTCGCCGCACCGGATCCCTTTGTTTCGCATAATTATTGAAAGTCATAATGTAATGATAGTCATATTATCATTAGTCATAACTCTGAAACTGTTAACTTTTCTGGAACTTCCTTAGGTTATCCTTTAGATAGGTTAGGTTTGTTCTTTGGCAATCCTGAAAAGTTACGCGTTTCTGAGAAAAACCAAATTATAGCTAACGAAAATGCGGACAAACAATACATTATGACTTAAAACTTTATGGGAAATAATAGAGACCCCTCGCGCATGCCCAGGATTCCTCGTATCAAAGAAAATTTGAAATAGAAGTGAATTGTTGAAGAAAACTTTGTAGGCACAGTAAATTTACTGCCATCTTTCGACACATGATTAAATTTTTTTGAATGCCATTTGATTTTGATCCTTATTCTTTCACTGATATGTGTTAAATTTGTTAAATATCAAAAAGTGGCGAAAATAGAATTAAATTTGAACTTTCATAACCGGAGCCCGTAAATTTCATGCCGTTGACAGGAAAATGACGTCACGCTACATAGAGTATGATTCCAATTAGTATTTTCGTAATAAATTATCATTTGTCAACCTCTTTAGGTAACTAATACATATACTTGACAATCAGTATAGAAACGTCTAACTGACTTTCATTTTATTGTCACACAAATAAATAATAGATTATTAATTTATGAAATAATACATATTTTTGGTTTTTAACAGCGTAACAAGCTTTTATTCACGAGACAAGTATTTATTATGATACCCATCAATAAGTAAGTTATCTAAATTTGTAGTAACTCCCTGTATGTTAAATTACGTCATTTTTTGCGTCAACGGCATGAAAAGTACGGGCTCTGTTCATAACTGTCAATAGAGTCGAATATTATAACTGCCATAATTATTTGGCTTCGTATGCAGGATTATTTTTTATTCATGAACAACAATCATGGTACCTGAAGATAAAACTAATTAAAGCGATCAGCAAAACATTACCAGCGCGTGACGATAGTGTGATATTCTTTTATGTCGTGTTCCACTAAACCAAAAGTACATTGATTGAGCATGATGCGTAAAATCTTAGACAAATTCGTGCTTCGAATTTGATAGGTAAACGCGATGGCGCTGTACAGTTCCATACATTGTCAAAACTCTGATTGTCAAAAATCGCAGTACAGCGCCATCTTGTTTTGGATGTCAAAATAAGGAGCACGTTTCTTTTTCTTAAACGTTATGACTCTATAATAATCAATTCTCTTTGCTCTAAACTAATGAATGCTCTCAAAATAATGCAGCGTCAAACTTGGCTTTTGGGTGCAAATACATTTGAATTTGTACAAACGCCATCATTTCCGCCATTTCTTCGATGTTTTTTTTTCTGTAATGAATATTAAATAATTCATCTGACAACCGGTCTAGCCTAGTGGGTAGTAACCTGCCTATGAAGTTGATGGTCCCGGATTCGAATCCTGGTAAGGGCATTTATTTGTGTGATGAGCACGAATATTTGTTCCTGAGTCATGGCTGTTTTATATGTATTTATGTATTTATAATTGTCTAAGTACCCTCAACACAAGCTTTATTGAGCTTACTATGGGACTTAGTCAATTTGCGTAATAATGTCCTATAATATTTATTTATTTATTTTATATTTGTGTAGTTTCGACGTAGTAACAGCGGAGGACTGCACGCCGCCCGCCGCCGAGCCGCCGGCCGGCTCCGACGCCGCCGTGCTGGCGCGGCTGCAGCAGCAGCTCGCCGGCCAGCTGCAGCTGTGCCACGCCAGCCGCGACCACTACCGGGCCATGGGGAACATCGCCGAGATGAATAGGTTCGAGCATCTCGCCGTTACGGTCAAACAGGATTTGGATGTTGTAGTCGTTGCGAAAAGGTAAGGGTTAATCGACTTTATTTCTTTGTCGAACTAGGATGTCGAAATATCGAGAACAGTCCCGAAAGGAGGATGGGCGGATTTGTACGGACGCTGGCCCATGAACCGATAAGAAAAAGCGACTTACCATCGGAAAGGTTTTTTATTTACTCCATTTTTTTTGTATGGCGAAATTGAAATATCTAAATAAAAAGAAATTATAAAAAAACGTAAGAAAACGAATGACACACTAAAATATTGTGACACCAATTCATCGACACTAACAAAACCTTCATGATCTGCGACACAGGGATTTGGTCTCGAAAAAAAAAACTATATAGTCACGTTTCAAATCTTTACTATACTTTATATATAACTTTTTTGTCGCAAAGATTTGGGACCAGCCATAAGTAAAAGTTTTACAAAAATAGCCTATCCGGTGACATACCGCTTGCCCTTACTGGTCCAATGGGTCAACTAGCCCACCCTCCTTTGCTACGTATATTAATAAAAAGTAACTTGCTACTGCCAACTAGTTAACAGAAACTGTGCCAAACGAAGCGCGACAAACAGATCATTTCGAACGTGCACCTGACATTAAACCGATATCTGAATCATATATCAGTTAGCTCTCATTCGCACGGGAGTCTCGCTCGCACTAATACAAGTACGGACAAAATATGATTTCAATATCATTCAAATGCCGGTTTCATGTCAGGTCCACGTTCGAGTTGGCTGGTATATAACGTTGAGCATCACGCAGTCAGAATGAAACAGGATTTAGATGACATTGTCGCTGCCAAAAGGTAAGGGAAAATGGACTTTACCTCTTTGTAATACAATCGAGCTAGGAAAAAGATCTAAACCTCGAGAACAGCCTTAAAATTTGGTGTAAAAAGTAACATTCTATGCGACTACACAACTAGTAACGCGTCATCCAAATAAAGTACGGTCACTGTTCAAGGTTCTAGCTAATTTGGTTGCCAATACTAACGGTATGGAACGTCCAATGTAAAGTAAACCCTAAATGGCTCAACAATTAAAGTCCGCGACTGTACAAAAAGTACAGAAATACATTTAAAAATAGAAATGAATGTCATATACGAAGAAAAAATGACCAAAGCCTCGAGTGCCCAGGGCTGGAATAGAACCGGGCCGGCGGCGTGGCGTGTCATGGCATTTGACGACCGGTGTGGCCTAGTGGGTAGTGACCCTGCCTATGAAGCCGATGGCCTTGGGTTCCAATCCCATTTATTTGTATGACGAGCACAGATATTTGTACCTGAGTCATGAGTGTTTTCTATGTATGTAGGTATTTGTATATTATATATATCGTTATCTTAGTACCCGCAACACAAGCCTTACCGTGGGACTTAGTCAATTTGTGTAAGAATGTATAATATTAATTTATTTGTTCTACTAGAAATATATTTGTTTTTCAGTTTAAACCAAAACCCACCCAAATTCCACTACGAGTCCCGACAGTTCGCCGTGGTGCAATGCAATACGGACCTCAACGAGAATGACTTAGAGCTCACAATAGTCCGCGGGATCGCGTACAACGTCCCCAACCCTAAGGAAGTCGACACATATGTTAAGTTCGAGTTTCCCTACCCACAAGTAAGTAGATAGGTTTTTTTCACTATACAGGCTGAATTTTTAAAAATGTCAGTGAGGATTCCGTGACGTGAAAATGACCTCAATAATCGCCAGTACAGAGCCACCGAATTCACTTTTTCATACAATAGGGAATATGAGCCGGACCCGGGTACGTCCTTTGGACCCGGGTACGTCCTTAAACTACGTCCACAAGAGAGGTATGGGCATTGTGAATGTCATCTCGCTTTGTGTGGTAGGGCACAGCTAGTGGATGTCATTCCAGATCTAGAGCAGAGCCCAACTGGGGAAGTACCTCCACCCTACAGAAAACCGCAGCCAAATAACACTAGACCTTACTCATAGTGTTGTGTTCCTGCCGGTGAGTAAGGTTGCCAGAGCTCAACGAGGGTGGGAGGGGGTTAGGGTCGGCAACGCGCATGTAACTCCTCTGGAGTTGCAAGCGTACATAGGCTACGGATACTGCTTACCATCAGGCGGGCCGTATGCTTGTTTGCCACCGACGTAGTATAAAAAAAATATTATTGCAATTTTTTGCCGTCAGAGTGCAGCACTAGCACCTATCGTAAACCATAGAGTAACTTATAAGTACATACTGTGCCTTAAACAGTTTTTAGACAAGTTTTCACAGATAATAAAATATGACATTGATGCATCAAGGCAGTTTGTTTACAAAGAGCCTACCGGGAAACGTGAAATTCGAAATTTAGTTATCTGTCTTTATCACTCAAATATGCAAGAGTGATAGAGATGTTAGATAACGAAATTACGGTATTTTTTGTTTCGCGTTTCCTCGGATTGTGATGGATTGTGGTAGGGGCGCCCCCTACGCAGAGTTTCGCGTAATTGGCTACTTGACAGTTTTTTGTAAATAATGTCAAACGATCTTGATTTTCTTGGGGATCAAATGTCTATATTGGGACCGTGCGAAGTGCATGGTGGGGGTAAGCAAAGCGATCCCAGCGCATAAGATGGTAAAAATTTGAACTAACTGCGGATAGCGTCTTAAACATTTCGTACAATTATATGGCTCGAAATGAAACTTTGATTTACGATTACTCCTGAAATATTCATTTAAATTGTATGGTGTAAGGGACCATTGTAATCTGTATGAAATGCTTAATATAACTAACGTATTTATTTTGATAATTGTTAATAATGTATCCATGCAAATAGCTTTGCAAATGCCACATATTACGTGATCTTTTTCTAGAAATTAAGAATGGATATAGTAAGTTATCCTTAAAAGATAGACATTTAACATCGCGGACTTTTTTGTAGACCTATGAATGAGAAACAACCCCACCATACATTGTGTTGTTATAGCTCAAACGGATTAGGCAGCGTTTTCGATTAAAGCTCCTAGCCAGCGTGATTTTTTCCGAAAACATCGTTATATTTCAAACAATTTACACAGAACCTTAACAAGTTGTATACTTAAGCCTTCCTCAAGAATCACTCTATTGATAGATGAAAGTCGTATGAAAATCCGTTCAGTAGTTTTTAGTTTTGGAGTAGTTTTATAAGATGTAGTGAATTGACGTTTTCCCCTAGACTTGCGGACACTAGGTTGCGTGACAGTCGTGCACGCTCCCAATAGGACTCATGGCATTTAAGCAACACAAAGGTCAGAAATGAGAGTTAAAGTCTGACGCTCGCACTCGACGATTGAAACGTCTCTAACAAAATGATAATGTGATGTGACGTCACATTATATAAGTCTGTCCTAAATGTATGGAAGATCAAGAAAATTGCCATTTTGACCCTGAAATATTTCGTTTATGTGTATAGTTGTCATACAATTTATTTTTCAATAAAATGTAAGGAATCGATTGGTACCATTTTCCTCTCTATTTTTGAAAGACAAAAAAAAAATCTTTTTAGACTTTGGAGCCTTGTATTTTTTTATAATCTCAATATTTTTATTTTTATTCCACTTTTTTATAATGGATGGCTCATTTTCTATCCATTTAATTAAATTTTGTTATAATATTCAACATGTGTCAAGTACCCAATTCCTATCCTATTCCTCTTTATTGGAAAACCCATTATATTCAGTGGATGAATACATGGAATTAAAATTATAATAACTGTTTAACATTATAGTTTATGTAAAATTGATTTATGATGACATTTGTTCTAGACTGTTATTAATTATTACTGCTCTTAATTTTAATGACGATCATTATGTGATATCTACTAAATATTTAGTTTGACATGTATTCCATTATTTCTTTTTAGTTTCCTCTTTCCTTTGTTTCGATGTTTTTAATTTGACGGTAATTTCAATTTTCTATATAACTTCAACTTCAACATTTATTCAGCAAATAGGCCACAAGGGCACTTTTACACGTCAACATGGAATTTATATACAAACAAAAACAAGCACATCAACAATTAAGTATAAAATACAATTACAAAAAAATAACTAAAACAATAATAATAAAAAAAAACAAACATACAAAAAAAAATTAAAATTATTTAGAGGTGTAAATATCTCTAAATGTCAGAACTAAATGACTTTTATCAAATTATCCTTAGAGATGTATAGAGTCTCTAAGAGTCAAAATTCCGTTTAATTAAAACATTCATTAGGATAAAAGAAACATACGAGAACCGAATGAGGTGTCTCACTGTAATTATATACTCAATAAAGTTAGCTCAAACAGACCAGTCTCCAGAAACGGCACCCGTTCACGAGTATGACGCGTATCTCAGCCATCTATATGTTTGCATGCCAAATCATTGACGTTCATAATGCAAATTCATAAGAATAATTTATCGTTATGAAAATAAATAAATCTAAATGTAATATATCGATGAACGTGCCGCTTCAGGACGCGCCAGTAGTGGACAGGACGGCGCAGGTGAAGGACACGAACAACCCGGAGTACAACGCGGTGTTCCCACTCGCCATCCAGCGCGCGGCGCGCCCGTGTCTGCGCGTCTTCAAGCGGCACGGCGTCAAGTTCGAGGTCTACTCCAAGGGGTGAGTTCATTATCATACAACTAATAGATCTGGGGCCCATTTCTCGAACGGTATTACTCTAATATTATAACCCCCTTATTTAGAAACGTCTACTAAAGTTTTTTTTTTTATTAGGGACTTACTATCCTTAATGATTATGTCAGCCCCATCGTACCTTAATCAAGTCTACTAAAGTTAACAAGTTGCTAATAATCGTTTGTCCCTTTCCGACGTATTTGTATGATGGAAAAGGACAAACGATTATTAGCAGCTTGTTGACTTTAGTAGACGTTTATGAATGGGGGTTAGTGTTTTCCATGGTAACTCATACGACTTGACAGGCGTTCATTTCTCGAACGGAATTAGAATATAGTTATTTACGATACAAGTGCAGAAAATAGGAAAGTCGCAACGAGTGGTGATAAATTAAAACACAACCAAAGGGAGTGTTTTAATTCGACACAAGTTGCGGATTACCTATTCGCACGTGTATCGTACAACGTTTTACAGTACATATGGCTCTTTTCAAGTTTCGACATGTACACGGAAAGGTCGAAAAGTGCTCATTCCCGCACGCGTGCGAGAAAGTAGCACCAAATGTATTGTAAATGTAATTAGTTAACAAACTGTCAAGTCGTATGGGTTACCCTGGCAATACAATAATAATATTCAACTAATACCTTTCGAGAAATGGGCTCATTTCAATGGGTTCATGGAATAATAATATTAGTCTAATACCGATTGAGAAATGGGCCCCAGATGTCACTAGTCAAATTGGATAGCTTAACTTCAAACTCGGATATATCCAAATTTTAAAATTTAAGATTTTGGTATAAAAAGAGAAGGTAATAAGGTCGATAATGTAATAGAGGGTACAGTGGATTTATCTGAGTTGATTTATTCTGATAAAACCTTTTTGTAAATGGTTAATAAGGACGCCTTTTAAACGCTTCACATACTCTGCAACATAACTTAGGGTGGTATCCCACCTGTCCAATTTCTTAGTCCAATGTCCATTGCGTCTCACTCTCTCATCAAGCAAAATGTGAGTCACAAATATACATTTAGCCAGGAAATTGGACAGGTGACACCACCCTTAAACACAACGCGTTATTGCTGAAATATTGTTATGTAGCTCGCTTCTCAATCAATCACCTATTTTTTCGCTGTTTCTTGGTTTAACTTTCCCTCGAAATAAAAATCTTTAATAAATATATCTACGTCAAATAATTTTAACTGATTAGCTCCCGGTTCGCCGGATCCTTCTTTCGCCGGATTCTGGTTTCGCCGGATTCTTTTGGCTTACAGAAAATTAAACAAAACTATGGAAAAACAAATCGTGCCTATACCTTTATCTATTAAATAAAAGTACGCTGTTTCCTGGAAAATATAAATCCCACCGATTTCTAGGTAATTGTGGTGATGTCCTTTTGTGCAAAAACCATATAATAATAATTCATACAATAATAAAATATAACCACACGCTTTCTTTACCCTAACTGATTTTATTGCATATTAATATTTCCGACGAAATAAGAATCCGACGAAACAAGAATCTGCCAAAATAAGAATCCGACGAAACAAGAATCCTATGAAACAAGAATCTGACAAAATAAGAATCCGACGAAACAAGAATCCGTCGAAACAAGAATCCTATGAAACAAGAATCTGACAAAATAAGAATCCGACGAAACAAGAATCTGCCAAAATAAGAATCCGACGAAACAAGAATCCTATGAAACAAGAATCTGACAAAATAAGATTCCGACGAAACAAGAATCCGTCGAAACAAGAATCCTATGAAACAAGAATCTGACAAAATAAGAATCCGACGAAACAAGAATCCGTCGAAACAAGAATCCTATGAAACAAGAATCTGACAAAATAAGAATCCGACGAAACAAGAATCTGCCAAAATAAGAATCCGACGAAACAAGAATCCTATGAAACAAGAATCTGACAAAATAAGAATCCGACGAAACAAGAATCCGTCGAAACAAGAATCCTATGAAACAAGAATCTGACAAAATAAGAATCCGACGAAACAAGAATCCGTCGAAACAAGAATACGTCGAAACAAGAATCTGACAAAATAAGAATCCGACGAAACAAGAATCCGGCGAATCGGGAACTAACCTTTTAAACGAGAATTATTTAATGCCATGTATTTCGAGGGAACAAACTTTTAAAACATTAGTTATAAGATGTATGCGCCACGCCTAGCACCAGCAAGTGCCTTGTATGCCTACTTTATTTTCACGTTTCGCACAATATGTATGTCACATAACGGTTATGGCACACTACTAACACAACTTGGTGTTTCTTAAAAGTTACAAATCTTAGAAGTCCTACTTAAGAAGTTACAAGTAACAAGTGAAATCTGTACAACATTTATATTGATTGACAATTCCTTAAGGGTTTTTCGTTTAGAGTTATGGAACCCTAGAAAATAACCTAGTTAATGTAAATATACGTTATACGAGGACGTAAAGCGCCACTATTACAATGTTTAGAACTGCTTTACGTAAATATCGTGGTTGTTGAATAATGTCGATATCTTCCTAATAGATGTCGCTAGTAGTGAGTTCCACTCACGGACGTAGATAATAAGTTTTCACGATGAAAACCTTCATGGTTCCACTTATGTACATTTATTGTCCCTACTTATATTATCAATGTTAAAGTGTCTCTATTTGTTTGATATACTTTTACGTTTAAAATGCTGTATGGGGATAGTTCGCGTTCCAAGACTCCCAAAAAATGACATAGGATAGTTCTATAGATATTCTAATTAAAAATCTTAAGTCTCCTACTAGATGTCGCTAGTCGCCTCTAATTTTCTTATAATTATGTGTAAAGTTTTACACGAATTCGTGCTTCGAATGTGCTAATGCGCTATACGATTCCGTACATTGTGCGATCACTCTAGTTCATTGATTTTGTTGTGTAATCTTGCCTATAATTTGCGGCTTCGAAACTTCTATATTCTCCTACTAGATGTCGCTAGTGGTTGTCTCAACTCTGCTTCATCCAACAAAATGAGACCAAAAGATTTGTAAGTTATACGAAACGGAGTAAGTTCTCGGGCAGTTGGTAAAGGGCGCGCCGCAGCTGCGCGGCGTGCGGCGCTCACGGGCTCGTGTGTTGCAGCGGCTGGTTCTCGCGGGACGCGCTGCTGGGCGCCTGCGCGGTCAAGCTGGCGCCGCTCGAGACGCAGGTCACCATTCATGAGGCGTTTCCGGTCAGTGATATACCCCCTTATTTATAAAATTTTACGACTCTGAATTCGTTTAATTATGTTTTATCATTTTCTTGCAAATACATTAGTCAAAATGACAGATAAATATAAAATATAATGCGTTCATGAATAACGCCAATATAAAGCAACAATGAATTACAAGCTTTTATCAACGCAACGCGCATGTAACACCTCTGGAGTTGCAGGCGTACATAGGCTACGGAGACTGCTTATCATCAGGCGGGCCGTATGATTGTTTGCCACCGAGGTAGTATTAAAAAAAAATTACTTGCAGTGTTTGCATGATTATTTTCTCAGATCAAATCTTGCAAGCTAAATTAGACCCACTTCCCGTTATTCAATTGAGCTGAAACTTCCCATACATGTGTGAGTAGGGTGGCAATGCAATATTATGGTACCATCGAGCTGATCTCTAAATATCCTGATGTTGGACACAGGAGGTGGCCATAGGAACAAAACATTGCAAAACAATAGTGTCTGGGTTTGTTAGAATTGTGTTGAAAGAAAAGTACATTCAGCGATAAAAGCTTGTAATAAGAATGAAATTTGCGGCAAGAAACTTATTTTCAATTTACGGTAAACATAAAGTATGAACATAAAAAGTACTAATGTTTTATACGCGGCACACTAGATGGCGCTAGTAGCATCGTATTTTTACATACAACTTTTGTGATTTTTGTTGTTGTATAATGAAATGAATCGGATCTGTAAATGTAGACTATAAAATGTGAACTGTAGAGTGTAAATAATCCCTTACAATGTTAATATAGGAAAACAAATTCCTAAATTCATGAGAAATACGATAGGTTCCTACACTTACTACTAACGCCATCTAGCGAGCTGCATGCAGAACAGTAATTCTTATGACATAAATCAATTTCAGTATATAAAATTTAATGTGCGTTTATCTCCAGATGGCATATTTAATTGGTTAAGACATACAACGTTATTGCGTTGCGGCCCTTACCATCGGCATTTCAGAACCCGCCTCGTAAAGGCGGTGTATTGGATTCGGTCTTTTATAATTTGATTATTGGTGTGTTATTTTATATTCCACTTTCATAATCATATAATAAAAACATCAAGCTAAAAGTTTCTAAATATATAATTAGCATGGCGCTACGCGATACTACGTTAAGAAATAATAAATGAAGAATGAAATGATCCGTCACTACTACTAACGCCATCTATTAACTGTATAAATAACTTGATCATAAGATTTAATTTCGATTTACTTGGTATTTAAAGTATATTTTGTCTTTATAAATCAATTTATATTATTTAACAATTGTATTGTAATTCAATTACTCTAAAAACTCCTTTTAATATGGTGTTAAGTGAGAATTGTAATATCAATTCTGTGTTTTTTGGTTAATAATTTTAAAATTGAACTACTTTTATATGCTGCTCCAGTTAGATACGTGTTTTTCATTTAAACAGCTGATGAGTTTACATTTAACAGTGTTGATGAGTATTTAATTTTCGAATAAGTTAATTTCTATTTAGTAGTACTTTTATACCAATTTACCAATTTCCGTCCAATCCTTTTTTTATATAGGGCATTCTTACACAAATTGACTAAGCCCCACAGTAAGCTCTAGAAGGCTCGTGTTGTAGGTACTCAGACAACGATAAATATAATATATAAACACTTCAATACATAGAAAATACCCCATGACTCAGGAACTAAATATTCGTGCCCATCACAAGAATAAATGCCCTTACCGGGATTCGAACCCAAGCCCATCGGCTTCATAAGCAGGGCCACTACCCACTAGACCAGGCTGGTCGTAAACTTTATAATATTATCTTAACCTTTAAATATTATCTATAGTATCCTTGTCTCAGCTCATGGACGGGCGGCGGCCGGCCGGCGGCTCGCTGGAAGTGAAGCTGCGCGTGCGCACGCCGCTGCTGCAGCAACAGATACAGAGCACCACGCACCGCTGGCTCGTCATAGACAGCTAAGAATCATAGCGATAGAAATATATACCGCAGTGGTATACGAAATCAATGTAAATACCGCCTTAGAATGGTATTCCGCCTGTCCAATTTCTTGGTCCAATATGTATTTGGGGTCTCACATTTTTCTCAAGACAAAGGTGGAGGACCCGCGCGAATTCACTTTTCATTCATACAAACGTAGTCCTCATTTTCCTCCCTGGATATGAACAGTATTGAAAATATTTTGACACAATTTGTTGTATATCAACCACTTACGAATTTTCAATTATTATAAGGGTTAGAAGCATTTTTAAATTTTGTATGAAATCGGTTTTTGGCTAATATTTTTTACAATAATCAAAGAATCTTAAAAAGTCACACGTAGCATAGCAATGGTTAATATACATCAAATTATGTAAAAATATTTTCCATAATGTCAGTACCTAGAGAAAAAAATGGGGACTACATTTGTATGGAGAAGCTGCCGTCCCCTTTCCTCTTAATGAGAAAGTGAGACACAATGCACATTGGACTAAGAAATTGGATAGGCTGTATACCATCCTTAGACACATACCCCTTTATTCTTAAAAAGCGAACCTCTGTTCAATATATATATGTTTATACAAAAATGACACAACATAGAAATAAAGAACTTTCAACAGTTTGTTCGATTTGACGGAGGTGTATTAATAAAAAAACAAACATCCATACATAAATACATTCTCGACGTTGACGCTATAAACCTATATAGACGGGAAATAAAGCGTAACGCCATCTAGTGAAATCTACGAGAAATTGCGCTGTACTTATGTGTAAGAGGGAAGTATACTCGGCTATGCAAAAAGAGAAAATGTTTTTCCATTACTAACTTCCATTCTCCATGATTTTATAGCATGTTATTGACAAAATAAAAAACTAGGTTTATAGGTATTCCTTTTTTTCAAAATTTGCGAAACAAAAAAAAATAATTAAACCTATAAATCTAAAATATATTGACTGAAGCGATCGACATCAAAATCAAAGTGATTTGTTAAGATTTAGTTAGCGGGAAACCGTTTTCTCCCGAGATGGAATTTCATAGAAAAAATACCGTTATTTCGTTAGGATCACAAAGCTATTTTTCCCTTTTAATATGCGTTTATATGTGGTTTTGTGCGTGTGTCAGCGATTCAGATTTCAAATTTACGTGTTTGAAATTATAAATAACACGTTGTTGTCAGTTATCATACGCACAAAGCCAATATAAAGCGCCATCGGCAACAATGATAGACGCAACATTTACTTGCTTGGGCTAAGTAATATTAGTGCTAGTTAAAAATAAAGTGCTAAGTACTATTCAAAAAATAACTAAATATGTATACATATTAGTTCATTGTCCAGGGGTCCATTTCTCGAACGGTATTAGTCTAATATTATTAGTGTGTTGCTATGGCAACCGATACGTCTTGACATTTGGTGGACTAATAATATTAATCTAATACCGTTCGAGAAATGGGCCCCTGGTTACATTTGTAAATTTGGCGGTATGGACAGATAATTACTGTTTCGACTGCTATTTTCACGGAACCTTTTTTTTTTTAGTTTATTGTTGAAACAAAACTTTGAAATGTTTGTTTGGTGTATAATTGGTGTTTTTTTAGGCCAGTGTGATTCGTACTAATATATTCGTTGTATGATTTGAAATATAATTATTTGTTAGATCTGTTAACGCAAATGTAGCATGCTTAATGTAATATGCTAATATACTATACAGGTATCGTTATAAAGACCAATGACACGAAAAATATACATTTTTAGGGTTCCGTAGCCAAATGGCAAAAAACGGAACCCTTATAGATTCGTCATGTACGTCTGTCTGTCCGATTATGTCACTGCCACTTTTTGTTACCTCGTGTCCTGTTGGGAGAGTCAAAAATGGTCACAAAAATTTCAGCTTGGTCCATCTAAAGAAACAACTTGTCCGTAGGTAGTCACGGACTTAAATTGTTGAGCCATCTAGGTTTTTTTTTTAATTTATTTCAAAAAATACTTATGACTGTAGACAGTTTATTGGCGAATTGTGCGCTCTTAATTATTATTATAATGAATACTCTGTGTCTTATATTAGGTACCTACGGAGTATAAAACAAAGTTCATATAGTAGTTCACTTTACATTGGATATTTCATCCCGTCAGTATTGACAAACAAATTGGTTTGAACCCTAAATGGCTCAACAATTAAAGTCCGTGACTGTACAAGTACCCTAAAAATCGGATCACCTTTTATCTCTTATTGTAATAAATAATTCTTAATTACCGCGATTTGACTGTTCTATACATTAAAATAGTAATTTTGTATATAAAATTTGATCCCCCCCCCCTGATTACGCCCGTGACCACCCCACACTAGCGTCTCCCGAGCGTCGGCGTCTAGTCAACTCTATGGCTGTTGCTCGACGCAACGTTGGCGCTATGGAGGGTAGAGGTAAGGAGAACAATCTATGTGTATGAAAAGTGTCCATCATAAAACCTTAAATAGGTGGCGCTACGATACATCGCAAACAAATCTTTGACTTTGATAAAAAAATCAAATCACTGACAGCGCACTTCACTCCGTCAATAACGCCTAGGTTCTTAGCTACTCTAGCGCTACTATGGAGAGATTTGGAACATTATTTATAGCTGACAGCTGAACACTTTTGCAGTTCTGCCTAAGGAGATTCTGTTCCTTGCCTCTAGTTTCCATAGTCAATAACTTCTAAGTTCGTGTCAGGTCCTTGTGCTACCCTATATAGTGCCACCGGAGAGATTTCGAACTATTATTTACAGCTGCCAGCTGGACACTTTAGCAACAGTTGTCCCACAAAAAATTGTTCTCCTTACCTCTACCGTCCATAGTTGGCGCCACTGCGCAGCGACGCCATATTCCATAGCGCTGACTAAACTCTGACGCTCAAAATACACTAATGAAGGGTTTCCCTTATTACTATATGTTTAATTCGTGGTATAAAAAAAGTATATCGCTTTACAAGTGCCTCTATTTGCACCTCATGTAATTATTGTAAGATAATGTAAATGGGAAAATGTTATTATAATAAAAATGCATACCTTATTGAATTACAGTTTTATTTTACTATAAATGTCTTTCCTACTGGGTGTTCCAGACATTTGAGGCGTGCTCATGTTCGTATACAAAAATCTAACATAAATAAATATTATCGGACGTTATTACACAAATTAACTAAGTCCCACAGTAAGCTCAATAAGGCTTGTGTTGTGGGTAGACGACGATATATATAATATATAAATACTTGAATAGATAGAAAACACCCATGACTCCGGAACAAATGTTCATGCTCATCGCACAAATAAACGCCCTTCCCAGGATTTGAACCCGGAGCCATCGGCTTCATAGTCAGGCCTACCTACTAGGCCAGACATCGCCCTCGGAATACCAAACTGGCGTGAAGTGGCGCAGGATAGGGCAGAGTGGCGTTCTTTTGTGTCACATGCCAAGATCCTGTTTGGGTCACTTGAGCGAGTGAAGAAAATAAGTAAAAAGTAAAACTAAAATTAAAAAAACCCCCGACACAAAAAATAAAGTATAAAAACTAACAAATAGTATTTTAAACCTATTACAAATATTATGTAAGTTCAAATGTTTTTATATTCCAAGCGTCGTCGCGTCCCTCTCTTTTTGCGTCGGGGGTTCAAAACAAAGTCGAAAGAAGAAATATTACTACAATGTTTTCGTGTATTTCCCAAAGACAGACGCACTCACACATAAAAGATGAACATTAAACTTAGAAGAAAACTGCAATGTATGAATTTGACACACAGGTGGAAGTGTCTTTTAATTTAATCTACACTATATATACATATAAATTAATATTTATTTTGTTATAACATGACTAATTATTATGACGACAATGCATGTAAGATAAAACATCGATAAAGTAAACATAAGTTTTGTTTATCATATGGTTCAATCCTTGGACCTTGGTCCAAAAACAACCGAACGAAAAATTAATACAAACATCCAGTTACACAAAATATCGCATACATAAAAGAAATATATGCAAGCTTCCTATTAAAAACCAGTGTCAAAGTCAAGGGGAACTAGATTCTAATTCGAATCCAGTTATAACTGGTTTCCTAAATCTTATTTACAAACAAATATCGCCCAAATTAAAAAGACCTTTAGATTGACCTTAGTTCAAATCTTTCTAAGGCGAGTAAAACACATGTCAGACCAACTTGTATTGGTTGAGTTGCCACGTTATTCAATTGTTTGCAGACTATTGAATTTGAAATTCACGCCTTTAAATTATTCTCCAAGCAAATTTGAACCTTAAATGTTATAGATAAAGTATAGTTTTATTTAAACAAATTTACAGAATCTTTCACAGGTAGTTACTAAAAAATAATCTTTATTACTTTAGAGTTAGGATTGAAATTAAAATAAAGGTATTTTTTCGCACGTAGCAGATTTATCCAGTTCCGATCGTGGATGCGTGGTTATGTGATTAGGAAATGAGATGCTAAGTAGTTGTACAAGTAAATAGACACTTATATATTGACTGGTAGTAAATAAACCGTGTATATACTTCAAGGATACTAACGGTAGTGTTAGTTTAATCCATTTTTAACGGAAAGTTCCAACTGGTTGGATTATTGAATTTTGAGCGCTCGATTTCGTGTGGCTCCCGTCAATACTATCTCCACTATAGCACTTGAACCACCACCACCACCACCAGGGGGAGTAAACTAGAGCGTTCGGGGTTTCTCGGCTCCGTTCAGGTGGCGACTGACTTGTAACATTTGCTTGTAATGTATCATTCACGGCGATCGTTACAAGTCAGTCGCCACCTTTGTAACACTCAAAGGGATTCGCGTAAAAACCGACAGCCGAGTGGAGCACGCGGTGCTCGCGTCGAGCGGCTCGGCTCGCTGCACTGACTGTTGTAATGCTCGGGTTGTATCACGTTACATTACACCGAAATGTTACAAGTCAGTCGCCACCTTTCGGCTCAGCATTGCTCCGAGCAATTATTAGGGTTGGCACAACTTGACGTCCCTTTGCGTGCACAACCGATAACAACAACACAACATACAACATAACTAATAATAATAACCTAACCTAATTTCATAAAGGGATAGTTCAATACATTTATTTTCTGTATTTTATGCATATTGGGGTAACTCCACTGATGCCAGAAGAGTCCTCATAATTCAGAAGCGAGCAATTCGTACACTTGCTGGAGTAAAACACAGACACCCATGTAAAGAACTTTTTATTTCGGAACGCTTAATGAAATAATATTGCACAATTTTCTCGTGTAGATTGTCTGGGAAAACAACTGCGTAACACAGGTCGTCTTAGAACAGTTCCTCGTCGCTTGGTGCTTTCAAAAAGGAACCCACGAATAATCGGACCTACTTATTTCGAGCACCTACCTGCTGAGATAAGAAACGAGCAATGCGACGAAATATTCAGGCGTATATTGAGAAACCTTTTGTTGGAAAACCCTCTGTAAATGAGTTCATGGAATTGACATTTTGATTCAGAAATTGTTTTATTCTTATTGTTTTTTATTGACATTGTTTTCTTTATTATACAGATGATCCTTATTGGGAGATACTATTTCATTGTTTTTTATATTGTTGTGTGTTGACGATTCTTATTGGGAGATATTATTTGTGTTCTTTCATTAATTTATCGTTTTTATTTTTATTCTTCTTGTATTTTCGTAGGTTTTGACATTGTAAATTTAGATTTTGGATTTTGTAAGTATTCACCTACTTACTGTTATTCTAATTGTATTGACAATCCTTATTGGAGCTATAATTTTATTTCATTAGTATTGTTTTCCTTTATTTATTTTTGGTCTTAGGCTAGGTCATTTATAATATGAATATAAAAGTAAAATATAAAAACACTCACAAAACAATACAAAATATATATAAACACATTATAAAAAACCTAACCTAGGGTGCCGCCAGCAGCGGGGCAGGGCCCAAGCTGCCGGTGGTCAGGGCCGCAGAGAGAGGAACCGGCGGACTATCCGCGCCGTGTCCAAGATCACCGCCTTCTGCATCTGACCCTTGATCCAACCACCTAGCGAGAGTCTCTCAAGGTGTTGGTCGAGACTCTTCGCTATGAGACCGTTCGCTGAAACGACTATCGGGACAATGATCGTCGAATCAACATCCCACATGGCGGTTATCTCGTGAGCCAAGTCTAGGTACTTACTGGACTTGTCCTTCTCGGCTTTCACGAGATTCTCATCATGGGGGATGGTGATGTCGACGAGCACGGCCCGGCGTTGCGATCGATCTATTATCACGATGTCAGGCTTATTGGCTACAATAGTCCTGTCGGTAATAATAGATCGATCCCAATAGAGCGTGGCACGACCATTTTCGAGAACTGACGCAGGTGAGTACTTGTAGTACGGTACTTCGCGGTCCACAAGGCCGTATAGAAGAGCAAGTTGCTGGTGAATAATCCTGGCTACGAGATTATGTCTGTGCAAGTACTCGCCGTTAGCAAGATGAGAACAACCGGAAATGATATGCCTGAGTGACTCTCCGGGACGGCGGCATGCCCGACAAATGTCGACCGTACCGTCCTTCAGGATATATTTCCGATAGTTGTTCGTCATCATCACTTCGTCCGCAATTGCACAGGCAAAACCTTCGGTTTCTCCGAAGAGGTCCCCGAATCGTAACCAGTTCACCGACGCGAGCAGGTCTACGTCGGGTCCCGTGAGGGCCTTGTAGAACCGCCCGTGTAGCACCTTACTCTCCCATGCCGCCTTGCGATCCGCAGTACTTAGTACCACAGGTTTGCGCCAGTTCTCGTTTGCCAAGGAGAGCGGCGTGAGGTTCCTATCTACTGCCACCACATCACGATGCATCCCACACTCGTTGTTAAGGAAATAATTCCTGAGATTGCACACCTCGCGGTTGTGGAGATCTTTGGCGTTTAGGAAGCCGCGACCTCCACACTTCCGTGAGATGTACAATCTCATAACTGACGAGCGTGGGTGTAGCATACGGTGTGTGGTTAGCAGTAGTCGGACCCTCCGATCCAGGGCGTCCAGCTCGGTCTGAGTCCACCTTAGTATGCCAAAGGAGTATGTGAGTAGGGGCATTACCCAGGCGTTGAAGGCGCGCACTTTGTTGCCTCCTGACAAAAGACTGTTAAGGACTTTTGTGAGCCGACTGAAAAAGCGCTCCTTCACCGACTGTCTAATACCCTCGTCCTCAATACCCAACGACTGTGTCATACCAAGGTATTTGTAGGTTTCTGATTCAGAGATAGATCTGAAAGACATTGTCTCAGAAAGTTGTAAATTTGTTGAATTTACAACCTTCCCCCGCTGTACATGCATAACCGCACATTTATCGACACCAAACTCCATGTTGATGGCACTACTGAAAACTTCGGTGGTTTTCAGTAGCTCCAACAAGTCTTGGCTATTTGGTGCAAATAATTTGAGATCATCCATGTACAGAAGGTGAGAAATGACTTCACCCTCTCTCCGAAGCCGGCAACCTAGTCCCGAATCCTTCAGCAGGGTGCTGAGGGGATTCAGAGCTAGGCAGAACCACAGGGGACTCAGACTATCACCCTGGAATATTCCTCGCTCAATCCTTATAAAATCCTGCGGGCCAGGGCGGTCATCCCCACCTCCTGGTTGACGAAGGACTGTGGTCCACTGCCTCATACACGCGCTTAAGAAGGCTCTTAAAGCTGTATCAACTTTATACAGCTCTAAGACCCTCCCCAGCCATGAGTGAGGCACCGAATCATAGGCCTTCTTGTAGTCAATCCAAGCAGCAGAGAGGGCCCCCTTATTCCGCCGGACTTTTTGGCAAATGGTCATGTCTATGAGGAGGAGCTCTTTAGTACCACGGGACCCAACCCTACATCCATTTTGAGCGGAGGCCAAAATGTTGTTAGCGACAATATGCGCGTTTATTTTTGATCTCAAAATGGATGTAAGGAGCTTGTAGAGTGTAGGCAAGCACGTGATGGGTCTGTAGTTCTTTGCTTCCGTGGCACTACCGGACTTATAGAGCAGGAAGGTGACACCAGTTGTTAAGGAATGTGGAAGAGAACCAAGCTCGAGGGCTTGTTGAAATTGTGCTGCCAAGCGTGAGTGCGAGCATCGGAACCATTTTAGCCAGAAGTTGTGCAATCCATCCGGCCCAGGGCTTTTCCAGTTCTGAGCCGTGCGGATGGCACAACTTACGTCATCGGGGCTGATGGTGATTGCCCCCATAGGTTCGATGGACTCGCACTCACGCTCGACAACACTCATCCAACCCCCCTCGGTGTGTTCGACAGGCACTGACCAGATGCTACGCCAGAAATCAGTCATGGCAGTAGCATCTGGCGACCGCGTGTCGGACGCACGAAGGTTGGTTTCCTCCCACTTTCGGTATACCTTCCTTTGATCACTCTGAAAAAGACGATTCTGCTGGAATCGATCCACACGCTTTCTGTAGCGGCGAATACGGTTTGCCCATGCATACACTTTCTGCTTAAGAAAGTCGATGCGCTCCGTGAGATTGGCAATATAGTCGCGGGGCTCAATGCCCGACCCCGCGAACGCCTGATTCACAAAGCGCATTACTCGGGGGCGGTGGTTGCCCCCCCTGAAGCAGATCAGCTTTGCAATGAGAGTCCTAAACGAGTTGATACGTCGCTCGATCCGTATTTGCCATGCGGGGGCACCTCCGGCGGTCCTAGGTGCACGTTCAGCGTCCGGAAACTTGACTCGTGCAACACGGCACGCCGCGATGGCTCCGCAATACATGATCGCGTGCGTATCATCTAAATCTTTACTAGTCCGCAGATATGGCTCTAGTAAAGCGTTTAGGGCTCCCATTAGCGCTAGATTGCGTCTATTCATAGGCAAACGTGGTAATCGTGGCCTAGTGTTGGGTGTGGACCGATACTGCGTAATCACCTCTTCCAGAGTCCTCCTCAGTTGCTCATTGGCTGTACTACTCGCACTCTGCGCGAACTGCTCCTCCTCGCCGGCACTGAGATCCACCCGCGGCGCCCTCGGTGCCTGGTCGGGTGCCGGCACCGGATCTGGCGACGTGGCGGGCGGGTCTCGCGCCGAGGTGGAGGTTGAGCGAGCAGAAAGAGCCTCCAGGCGGAGCCGATCAAGTGTAGAGTCATCCAACCGCTTACGCCGCTGGATGACTCGCACCTGATCCGATAATCGTTGCGCAGTCACTTCGATGGTCGGTTCAAGAGCCTGAAACAGAGGCAGAATCCGGACACGATACGCGCATAGGTTAGTTCCTCCCTCTGTAGCCCCATAGTAGGCGCGCATGACGTTCTCATTCATGGATTGAGACCATCGCATGCGACGCACTACACCACAGTATTGTTATTATTATCATTTTTATTATATTTTGACGATCATGATAGAAATTCTTATATTTTTGATATCAATGCAAATTTATCATGTAATTGTCTTTCGTAAAATAAATCATCTAATCTAATCATATCTCTTAGTAAAAAAAACATAAGGGATGTTAAAATCAATTCCACCAACCTTCGGTCCGGTTATTAATATAATTGCTCACGGATTACCTCAAATTTTAATTCAATCGGATGAACTTTTGTCCAATTCGAACGACACTGACACCGGAATGATATCTGAATGATGTCATTTAGCTATCGTGCACGTCGCTCGCGCCAATACGTGTACAAGTACGAGCGATAACAGTATAACAGTGGAGCGACATTCCCCCTTTCGGTCATTTTCGGCTCCGTTCGGCTCAGCATTATTCCGATTAGGGTTGGCACAACTTGACGTCCCTTTGCGTGCACGACCACAGATAAGATACTATATAATATTAATATTAACTGAGTGCATTACTTGAATTTTGACAACCCTAAATAGCCAAAAGGGATAGTGCCACACATTAGAAAGGGATAGTGCCACATGAGCATGATCGTCCTTGAATCGCTGTCAAATTTGGGTTTTGTAGGAAGTGTAATTTCTGTACGTTAGTACTATTATTTATTCTGTGACTGTGACGATAACTGAATGACATCATTTTGATGTCAGTGTACGTTCGAATTGTCCTGCAATTTGGTTTTGAGGATGTGCTAGGTGTGAATGCATTTGTCAAATTAATGAATAATAAACGGCAAAATGCATGGAAAATATACAAAAATGAACACAATCGAAAAAAAAGCAAAAAGAGAAGTGGCCCATGAGGGGATCGAACCCGCGACCTTCGCGTTATTAGCACGACGCTCTAACCAACTGAGCTAATGGGCCGATGTATAGCGTTGCGAAAATACGGATCATGCTCGTTTTGTTACTAATAACGAATTGTGGGTGTGTCTTCTCTCTATACTGTGTATTTAATTTAGCGGAGTACTCCAGTACGATTCTAATATTAAACACATACAGATGGCTCTAGCCTAGGTTTTACTGGTTTTACCTATCAAACCTATGAATAGTGTCAAATTTTTGATTTTTCGGAATTTTATGCTGCTGGCGCCATCTATGAAAATATTTGACAGTTGCCAACCCCATTGAATAGAGTCCGTTTATGATGGCACACTGCTACACTTTGTCTCTGCAAAGTCTATACCGCTTTAGCTTATTGGTCTGACTTATATAACCATTTGATATGTTTTTTATAGTATGCTTTAATAACATCTAAGGTTATTTTCCAAGCACTAGATGGCGCTAGTTGCCATCATAAATATTGATATAACTGGCAAATTCTTAATATCTTTTTATTTAAATTCTACAGTAATTGTGGTATCCTTATGTTAGTTTAAAGATAAAAGTAAAGAAATAAATATTTAGAAACGTAACGTGTTTTAAATTTGAAATACTAACAAATTACAAGAAAACAATTAAAATGATATTATAATCATTGGTTTTTGAAAATCGTGTTTTCGTTTATTTTTGTGATGTATGAAAAACATGATACTACTAACGCCATCTTATGTGGTACCGCCAATACGTAAATTCATATTAATTATATTACGTAAAATTAATTTCAGCATCACAACTATGCATAAAACTGAAACATTAACAGCAAATAACGCTTTAAGTTATATAAATTAAATTAAATTTTCACAAAAGAACCCGTACTATTAGCGCCATCTAGTAGTTTCATTATATTAACTAAGCGCATGCTCAATGCAAGAAGAGCGAAATTCGGAGGGTCCGACTGGGTTCGTAACCTGATCGGCGGCGGGTTCTCTGTTCGTCGCTTTCCCCTACAAAGCGGGTAAACGCTGGGATCGGCTACGAGAATGGCGCTACGAAAACGTTCGCAATGAATATGTTTACATTGAAATCGGTAAAGCTAAAATCGCCATTCCGTTTTACAAGGGGGCAAAGTAATTGTTTAACCACTCGTGCTAATATATTGATACCCGAGCAAGCGAAAGAGTCCAAAATTAACCACGAGCGTAGCGATTGGTTCAAGAAGTGGAATCTTGAGCGTTACGTGGGCTTCAAGGCACGAGGGTTAAACAAACTTGCCTGAGTGAAAAAACATAATTCTCCACCACACCAACGCGAGGAAAATACTAACTGTGATGAAACAAACCAAATCAAAACCATAAGAACGTAATAAAAAATATATCATTCAAAATCATTGTTTAAAAGTCAATTCTGCATTGCTATGCAGCTATCGTTGACTGGTAGAGAATGCCTTAAGGCATTAAGTCCGCCATTTGTACTTATTTTTATTGTGCAATAAAGTTAAAAATAAATAAATAGTAAGTAAATAACATTTGGAAACAACTCAAAAATTGTATCTGATTACTTTGTTCCGCATTTTTTTTTATACTACGACGGTGGCAAACAAGCATACGGCTCGCCTGATGGTAAGCAATCTCCGTAGCCTATGTACGCCTGCAACTCCAGGGGAGTTACATGCGCGTTGCCGACCCTAAACCCCTCCCCCACCCCTCGTTGAGCTCTGGCAACCTTACTCACCGGCAGGAACACAACACTATGAGTAGGGTCTAGTATTATTTGGCTGCGGTTTTCTGTACTTCCCCAGTTGGGCTCTGCTCTAGATCTGGAATGTCATCCGCTGTGCTGTGCCCTACCACACAAAGCGAGATGACATTCACAATGCCCATACCTCTCTTTAAATAAAATGTGTGCATGTGAATAAAATGCAACTTTCTCATAACTTTTTGGATAATGAACCAAAAAGTGTGGTGAAAGAGTTGTTTTGACTTTCATGTAGTTTCTTTTCTTGTCTGTTTTCATTATAGTGACGTCATTCGGCCTAGGCCATATATCTTGTTGGGGCTAATTAGGGGAAAGCCTTCAATAAATCATGATAATGCCTGACTTACACTGATTGCCTACTGACTATTAGAGGGGTATTTTTACAAGTTATTTCTTATTGTTACAGTATACACAAGATGTAACAAAAATAATGGGGGTCCATTTAAGAGGGAAGAATAGCTTTTCGAATCTAACGAAATAACGGTAATTTTTCTATGAAATTCTATTTCTGGAGAAAACGGTTTCCACTAACTAAATCTTAACAAATTACTTTGATTTTGATATCGATCTCTTCAGCATAATATATTTAAGAGTAATAGGTTTCGCTTTTTTGAAAAAAAAAAATTTTTTTTCGCTTTGCAAATTTTGAAAAAAAAAAAAATTAAACTTATCAAGCTAGTTTTTCATTGTGTCAATAACATACTAAAAATCATGTAGAATGGAATATATTTAGAAGTCGAGAAACGTTTTCTCTTTTTCTATGGGCGATCACGTGGTACTCGTATATTTGGTATCCCATATTTGGAAAAATTAGAAGAAAAAACATTTTGAAGCGACATTGTGAGAAAAAAAGCCAAAAGCGATTTTTTTTTCTATTGGACAGGTCGCCCATTTCGGCCAATCCTCCATACAAAAACCAAGATTTTGTATTATATACGGATCGCCTTTTATTTTTGTTCACCTTGTAGGTCGTTTTTTCAATCCACAGCCGAAATATAAGGTAAAGTCCTACTGAACAAGTTTAGTAGGAGTAAAAATATTTAATCGCAACGAGTACCTAACATACCGATTGCCATAAGTCAATCACAACCATACATCTGAACCATGAGGCTTAGGCTACGTTTCCACCAGAGATGTGCGAGGTAGGGTAGCGAGGGATGTGTTTTTTAAGCACCAATGTCTAGCTGCGCTGAGCGAGGATAGGTAAATGGTCTTCGCACACTATACCAATTTCACACCAACTCAACTCACTTTTGGTTCACCTTAGTGGACGACGAGTGGACGACGCGTAGACCACCCGTGACCCGATAGTTACCTAAATTTCAATTCTCTTTGCTACGATTGCTATGAGTAATGAGTATACTTAGATGAACTTACTAGATTGCTTTCATGGTGTAAAAGCGACTGCATACTATCTCAACCATTCAGAACCAATTGGGGACTATTTTCGGAGAAATTACTGCCCAGGAAATGTTAGGATTTTTAGGAGTATGTCCGGACTTTTGTCAGGAGATTCCAGGTTTTCATATTGCAACCCTACCCTTAATAGGTAAGCACTTGCACTATCCCACTGACCCGGTTAACTGGTTAAACCACTAAACCAGTGTCAAATTGTACTGGTAACCATGGTAACTCCAGGTTTAACCGGTTAACCTTGGGTTGGTGCAAGTGGTGCAAAGTTAGGTACTAATACTATCTAATTGTTTCCACCCATAACTGATTGTAGGTTGATATTGTATCTCTATCACGAGTATCATGTACTTTGGCTTTGTTAATTTAATCGGTATCATTTTGATTTCCATAAAATTTCCGTTCACTTACTAAATAAAGACACCACGGACTTTGCTCATCTTATAAGTAATGAAAACTTCAATCATTTGTATTATCTTTGCTGTTGACAACACTATTCTGTATAATGGTCTCTATTCACGTATAAATTCTACGAGTGTTGGGGCAAAGTTATACTAACTAGTACTCGTAAAGCTATGAGCCCACAGCTTTGCCAATAGAATTGGTATTTGGCACGAACGCAAGTGTGTTATCTAGCTGACTCCGGTCGATTCCTGAACTGCTTTCAACCGGTCGAATGGCACTTTGCCACATTTCTGTTTAATTTCTTAATAATTTCATATCACTGCCAAAACTATGTTTACAAATTGCTAATAAAATGTATCAATTGTTATTATGTGATTTTTTATTTCCTAGTTAAAATAACTTTTACCATTGTTTAAATAAATTATTAAATTGTATATATTTAAATGTAGTGTGGTTAAAAGTTTCCTAGTGACTTTTGCATAAGACTTTAGTAGAAAACATGAGAAAAGAAAAAAGATCCAAAAATTGTATGGTTTTTAAAGTAAATGACAATGACTCTCGGTGGGCTTTCGAGGTCAGAAACTTGAATTTACCTAAAACAATGTCACTTAACATATAAAAAACCATACATATGACTATTGGCCGAGATTTTCGACAGAGGGGTAAGCTCTTAAAGGAGCCTTCAGGTGTTAAAATCCTCCAAGCATCAACAGGATGGCGAGCGGCGCGCAAAATGGCTTACCTATAAAGAAAAAGGGGCGTGAAAATACTTTTTTTTGTATGCATGTTTATTGTTTTATTTTTTTTAGTCATGCCCTTCAAATTACAGCGTTTTACGAATTTAACATAAATTACGTATTCTTAAATTCGTCTCTGTTGTGCTTATTATAAATTAAAAACTTGACTGAAACGGAACGCATTTTTTTTTAATTGTTATCCCATTCTGCCCATTCATTTCCCTCATCGATTCCCATTCGTTCATTTCATTCCCTCGCGCCCGAACAAGGTTGAACGAAGTCAATGACGTAACATTGAGCGGAGGGGCGACCTCCGCGCGACCTTTACCCCGAGCAAGGCTGTGACGTCACGAGGGCTGGGGGTGGGCAGCGCGTTCTTAATTTAAAATTGTCGAGATGCGGATTTAATTTTGGATTTTTTTATATTTGCGATAGGAAACAGGTATGTAGGAAGTACCGTTAGTGTAGCTTATAGTGTTTGCAATTTCAGAAATGCCACATGCGAGTGTATAAATAAACTAAATACGAGTACATATTTTATGTATGAAAACTTATTTGAACAGCTGAACGCATAGTATTTTCATGCCCCTCTTTAACTTTTGACGTGGTAAAAATCAAGAGATATTTTCAAGTTTTTTTCTTTTCTCAGTACCTAGGCAATGTTGTTAGTAAACTCCTGTAGGTCTACCGTGAAAATTGAAATGTTATCTGCCTCTCTTCTTCCTCGCGTTGTCCAGATAAAGCGAATATTTTCCGAAATAATCACTCCGAAAGAAAAAAATATATTTGTCTCGCCCCTCTAACTTTTGAACCATGGGTCCAAAAAATATTTAAGAATCTTAAAACAAATGCTTAACAAGTACTTTCAATGAAAACTATAGCGGACATGGTCGGTTGAGCCGTTTTTGAATTATTGCATAAAGTCTTCTCTTAGTAAAAAGACGTACTACGGAACCCTACATTGAGCATGGCCCGACTTGCTCTTAGCAGATTTTTTATATATTTAATTTAGTATTGTTTATTGTTAAAAAAAAAGCGTTGATGCAAAAATAAAAGGGATTCATTCTCTAGCAGGTGTTTTCTCGAAAAGTCATCATCCGATACGGGATCTGACAAGGCAAGTAAATATGTATGACTTATTATTCCTAGCCTTTCCTTTACGGTTATGAGGATTATTTCCTAACAATTGAATTATTCCCCCCGATCCTGCGGGCGCCCACGCGCTGGGACATTTCGTTTTTATTTACCCGCATAGTGCGAGAGCCGATGACGTTTCAGCGCAGGTCATCGTGGCACTATTCGAGGATACATGTTGTTTTTGTTAGTCCTAGGGCACCCCGGAGGTGCATAGGGCCTCCACAAGATAACCGCTTTCTATTTTGAGTAACCGTCTCGGCCTCGTTCCAGCTCAGTCCTACGGCTCGCTGCTCGTTTTCTACGCTCCGCCTTCAGGCGTGTACGGGGTGCGGCGGCCTCAAGGCGGATAGCGAGCCCGTAAACGCATCGAGGATACATGGAAGCAAATAAATAATTAAATATTTTTTATAGATGGATCATCGGAAGGAATAGAACCACAAACTAAAATTCAAAACTTACTGTATAATAAAGGTGGCAACAAAAATAAAATGTTCATTTCCAAAATAACGAACGACATTACTTTAAGATAAATTATCAAGTTGCGCCATCGCTAAAGACATTTTTTTTCATAGTAATAATTATCTGTCAATGCGTTTAATTATTCGTTGGATTATAAGTAAACAATTACCTATTTAAAACATGATATACAGCCCGCTTTCTTATCGGTCAAGATTAAAAAACACGATTCAAGCCTTATCCGCCTCCTAAAGTACCTACCTACCTACATGTAAAAAATTCTGCATAAAAAAACTATATTAATTTATTTTGCCACCCAAAAAGCCATAAAGCTTGCTTTTTCTAAAGTTGCCCTATAAAGGGTAAAACTGTGTATACATTTATAAATAAGTATATACCTATAGCCAAGAGCGGTCACAAAGAATCTTTTTACACTATGAGATATACAGTAGTTAACGAATATAACCTACCTACATGGGTTCAGAGGACCTGTCTGAGGGGTTATCTGTGGTTGTATGTCTGAATATTTAAGACAGAAAAATGATTGCCGATTGATGATGCCGGTGAGTAAGGTTGCCAGAGCTCAACGAGGGACGGGAGGGGGTTAGGGTCGGCAACGCGCATGTAACTCCTCTGGAGTTGCAGGCGTACATAGGCTACGGATACCGCTTACCTTCAGGCGGGCCGTATGCTTGTTTGCCACCGACATAGTATATAAAAAAAGATTACAGCATTATCAACCAACTAATTGAAATCCTTGCCAGCTCTTACACTCTAAGGGGGTACCAGTCTTAAATGTAGGGGGGATTCTCACGATCGGTTACCGTGGGCGGCTCATTATATTTAGCCAGCATTGTGGTTGGTTCGCAGTCAGTTACGTGTCGTTTTGGTCTAGTATAATACTAAGTAGAATTAGTCAAATTAGGAATAATAGCAGCGTTGTCAGGGCTTTTGAGTCATAAGTTACGTTTCGCTTGATCGAAAGTCACATTCTTATTGCAAAAATAAACCCAGTTTTTCCTTGCATTATAAAATAAAAAGAAAACCTGCCAAGTGTGGCCAAATCATAAGTCACGCACATTGTTTCATATGTCACAGACGAGAGGCAAAAGTCACGAAAAATGTTTAAACATATTAAGGCGTGGATTAAAAGGGGGATGAGTAGGGGAGTTTAGGACAAAATCTGAAGTTTCTTTATTTTATTAAATGTTTTATACTCTGCCTAGTCGTTTGTTTACCACAGTGGGGGCTGGGGGCACTTAACGTCTTTATAGGACTGTAAGTGCCCCCACTTAGTTAAGGATACGAACTGAAGAAGTTACTTAATTAAATGTTTTTGCTTCATTTACTTTGTCGTTCGGTCTTGATGGTCTTAATTATCATCAATGGCCACAGCATCTTTGCAGATGATAGTTGCAGCAAATAAGGAGGTATATTGAAGAAGTACAATAGTCTACAGCCTACATCGACTAAACCAATAGACCAATGGCTGATCGGCATTTCTTGCCGCATCGATCACAGATGTGTCTTGACTCCTGGGGTGGTCCAGCAGCTCTGCGAGATCGCTTCTGCTTGAGGTGATCCATCCAGGGCTCGTCATGCTTTGCCATGTCTTCCCGCAGGTTACGACGCCACTCCGGTCTCATCTAGTAATAGGTCATCACTTATCATTTCATCAAGCAGCAAGTACTCGGCTCCTTCAGCGGTCAGCGGTCACGCACACTACAGCAAACATCAAGCCTACACATACCTATGTGTAGCAATATTTTCCATAGTATTTGGCATTAGGTATGTTGCCAAAGCAGACCTCGGGCTACATTTAAATGATGAGTAAAAAAAACGTAAGACGAAACCATAAGGCTCGCACTGTCAAGTTATCAGATCTCTTGTAGAGGCAAGCTTTTCTAACTCTACAAGCCCTAACTTCAGAAACTTTACGAACTAACCGATCTACACATAAACAAAAATGATTGGTCTCACAACTAACAGATCGAATATGTGGCTTGGCTGCTTCGTCACTTACACCCCTGTGATGGTAGCGAAACGGCCAAGCTATATATTTTGATTAAGGTGTAGAGTTAGGAGTTGTAGAGTTAGAAGCTTGGCTCTACAAGAGATCTGATAATGTGACAGTGCGAGCCTTATGGTTTCGTCTTACGTTTTTTTACTCATCATTTAAATGTAGCCCGAGGTCTGCTTTGGCAACATACCTAATGCCAAATACTATGGAAAATATTGCTTTGAATCAGAACAAAAATAGGGATACATGTATTTTCTCAACATATATTTATTTTGTGTGGTTCTTTATTACCAACATCGAGTAATGTATGTGGGGTAATGGTAGAGGCTGATGGTCACCATGGGTTGAGCTGTTCGCGGTGCGTGGGTAGGATACCCAGGCACTGTGCTATCAACGATCTGATAAGGCGAGCTTTGGTTTCGGCGAATGTCCCGTGTATCATGGAGCCCCAGGGCCTGAGTCGTTTAGATGGTAAGAGGCCGGATGGTCTTACGCTTGTTCCTTGGGCGAAAGGCCGCAGCTTGCTTTGGGATGCCACGTGTGTGAGTACTTTTGCTCCTACTCATCTCGCGCACACGGTGAACAAAGCAGGCGCAGCGGCTGAAAGTGCGGCCAAGTTAAAACATAACAAATACGCCAACCTCGAGCAAGTGTATGATTTTGTCCCGGTTGCCGTTGAGACGGCGGGGCCTTGGTGTGCCGAGGCCAAAGCCTTTATCAAGAGCATAGGGTGTCGGTTGAAAGAAAGGGGCTGCGACCCTCGCTCTGGTTCTTTCCTGGTCCAGCAGATATCACTGGCCATTCAGCGAGGCAATGCTGCCAGTATTTTTGGCACTTTTGGTCCGGGTGAAAATCAGAGTGGGGGGTAGGTTTCTATTTGTTTATTACTTTTTGTTATATAGATACTAGGTAGGCCGTTGACGAAACTTGTTGTGGATATATATTTTGTATTAAGTGACTTATTCTTCAATGTAGTGCGAACATCGAGAATTAGGCTTCATAATGTACGATAGCGCCTACACTGAGAAGAAACTGGGTCATATTAAGTAGACTTTGTTCGAAGTTGCTTCAAAATTGCGTAGGTGTCGTTACGAGGCAAAACTCTTTTAACAATCAGGTAGACTTTTTGGATGGTAGTATAAAAATTAGTAATGTGTAGACACCTACCTTACCTACGTCTAGCGAGCAAATAATAATTACCGCCTCTCTGTAACAACATCATTTTATTAATTTTCTGTGATCAAAATAGCCGTAATGTTACCTTTCGCAAAACATTTGTGGTTTTAAGGGTTGTAACATAAATCAGATTTGATACACAGCATTTAGGAAAACACGAAAAGATATGTCTATTTAGTTTATGTGTTTTGCTATTATAAAAGTAAGCTAATAATCTCCTAATTTAACCCTTTTAAGCGCAAAAACTAGCCAAGGAAGTGAGTGACTGCAAGCTTTTTGATGCTCATTTGTCCTAATATTTTCTTCTGGTTTGCAAACAAATGCAAAGAGGATCAATAGTTATGTTGAACCTGCATTACGTAATAAAGGGTAAACACTTCCCATATTTGACACCATTCATTCTGAATAAGCAGCGTACATACAAGTTGTATGGCAACTTGAATCTCCAACAGACGCAAGCTTTTCGCAAACTCCCCGTGTCTGCGGCATCCATTCACGGGCAGGGCCGCGTAAACAGCACTGCGTCGATCGATAGCGAATGTCAAGTTGAAGGGACAGGGGGTGGGAGGCGAGGTGCTGACGTCATACGCCTACGACGGGCGCGGCGGGTATCATAACATAGTAGTATAAGTATATGGTGGTCGAATTTTTCGCGAACGGAGTTTTGTTGATATACTATCATCACATGTTAAATTTGCCTCTTACAACAGGAAGAAATTATAACTCTTATAAGCGAATGAGGTGTGTCAGGATCGTAGCAAGTGGAAATCCGTGGTCTCTGCTTACCCCTCCGAGAAATAGGCGTGTATAAGCGATCAGATCATAAAGAGTCTGTCAGGAATCGCCAACAACTGTTTGGAAGTTAATACCTATATACATCGAAAATTTGTTAAAAAAGGGTTGATCTGTTTATAAATTCAGGTGCTTGCAGAGACCACCAATTTCCCTTGGATACACAACACACTTTTAATTGAGATTAACTTTCAAAAAATAGTTTGAGAGACTAAGACAATTCTTCTGAACAGGCCTCTCTTTCCCACTGGGCACTCTGGGCACGTGCCCGGGGCCTCCAACCTCACGGGGGCCCTGAAAGATCTTAAACGCCGTTTTTTTACAGTCCAATAGGGCCCCCTATTCCTGAGTGCCCAAGGCCCCCGTGTGTATAAAGACGGCCTTGCTTCTGAATCACCACTCACTAAGATTAAGTCATTGTGCAGACATTTCTTTGCCATCATCATCAGCTCCTTTAAATTAGAGAGGTATTGGGTAGTCCCCGCGCTGGTGGTTAAACCTCGTATTGGTTTCGCTTAGCCTAAACAACCACAACGTTTGAAAAATGTTAACCGCCTACGGTTTTTTGATTAAAGTTAAAAACCTCCCCCTCTTTCAAAGTCCGTTAAATAAGTTTCCTATGTCCCCCACGTCATAAATAATAAATAAGTGATAACTTACACTCCAAAATCGACAAATACAACACAAGCATACACATACACACTATATACTCGTACATCGACTGCTAAAAATCAAAAGCCTCCGTGAATTTAGAAAAAAGTAAACCAGCCAACCTTCACGAATCGTTTTCCGTTCCAAATGTCATCTAGTTTACCCCCAGACCAATTCCACCCCCCGCGTCTGCCTTTGTGACAGTCCTTGATTACTACTGCGAACTTCTTCGCTATTTAATCACTTTTAAATGTCACTAGTGATTCTATAACGATTTGCCTATTTAGAGCATTTTTGCTGGTATCTTTTACTTACTAGTTAGTACATATAGTCGGTAGGTCGTACGAACGTATTTTAATTTTAGGCACACATATCACTTTCATTAGGTATTTTCTCTAATTTCATTCCCAAATCAGTTATATCCTGACCAGTAACACGTGACTGATCACGCGCCATATTGCGGAATTTCATTGCAACAAATTTTTTCATACTAAACTGAACCGTCACCCTATAAATAAGAATAACAGCGCCCTCTTGACAATGATCATGCATATTAGTTGAGCTAATTTTTATTTTACAAGAGTGTATATTATGTTGGTTGACCCAGTCTAACCAGCAGCTAAAATGTTGATTTTTTGAAAGTATTTCCTATAACATAGATCTTTACTTTTTTGCAAATACTTGAAACGAAACGTGGCTTTCATGCGCATATCTGTTGCATAAAACTTTCACGTCGGAGCGTGGGACCGGCCAGCCGCCCCCGCAAATGCCGAAGGACAACAGGGGGCGGGAGACTTGGGAAATTAGCAATACTCGGAAAACTACGCAGTTACGCACTATACACGCGCTCTGCGTAATCAGAAACGTGACGAAAAAGGCAACCCTTAACGCCTACTACTGGTGCCTAAGGGGGTTTGAAGTCTGATTAATTTCATTAAAACTTTAGATATTTAATGGATTGAACTAGTTGGCTCTGTGAGCTGTAGAACTCGCGAACTTGAAACTTTATGACTCCGCTATTTTGAAAAACTATATGTATAGTTAATCATCGAAGCTGCTCACAAAATTTCACGAGAATCGGCTGAAAAATGCGACCCGCAGAGGAGAATATCCAGACGTAAGAAAGCATTTTTGGCCTTCGCTAAGGTTCGTTATGTTTTTTTGTATGTGTGTGCGTGTGGATGTGTGTGCTTCCCATACCGAACTTGGTTCACGGAACACTTTCATTTATTCTTTTAAAAATATGGCTCAGTCCAGTGGGACTATTTCGCCAGTATCAAGGTCTAAATGTCTAAGACAGTTTCGTGCTTCAAATTTGTCAGAAAACGAGATGGCGCTGAACAGGCTCTAATTGTCAAAAGTTGACCTTTGACAATTGAGTGACCGTAAAATATAGCTTCTCATTTCTGATTCGATCACGCAGGGAAACTCCGAGCATAGCTCGCTCTATTGCTCTTTGTGTGACCTTCTTATGAGGTTCATTGTGAGCGACCACGTTTCTGTGCCGTACGTCATCACTGGTAACACACTAGTTGAAGACTTTCGTCTTAAGACACTGCGGTATTTTGGACGAGAAGATGTTCCGTAGCTTCTCAAATTAATTACTATAAAACAAAGTATATAATGAGTTATTACTTAGTTTACTTATTGCCCATTTCCATAAAATATTAATCTCATATTTATCTTTTGATCTGTTTCCAGGTCGACGTCAAAGCATGAAAGCCCAATATTTTCCTAACAAAGCGTGTCTGTCACAACCTCGGGGGCAGACTACATTTAGTACAGCCTATCACATACAACAGAGCGGCCAAGGTGCTCACAAATATCTGAACTCGCCTCTGTTCTCAAGGCGTTAGAGTGCGTGTTCAGATATATTGAGCACCTCGGCCGCTCCGATATATCTGATATCGATTGTACTTTATAGAAATGGCGTCTACAAAGGCAGAAAAGCGTCTGTCAGCGATGCGCCCACGCCCTAGCAATTTGTTCTTCCAACTTCGTATTACTTTACTAGAGGGATTTTCTGTGAGTTACGATTATGTAGCTCTGTTAATATTTTATAATTCTGAGGCATGGTTATTAGGTTGTTTACTTGTTTGACTGAGTGATTAAATAATGTTATAGATATGTTTGGGGTTGTTAGAATTGTCTCGATAAGTATTAGTTGCCTGTGGAAAAAAAAGTACAGTCAGCGATAAAAGCTTGTACCAAAAATGAAATTTTTGCCAAAAACGTATTTAGGAGCGAAAACTAGTTCCAGTCAGATATATTATGTTACGTAAATATTTATGGCAAGTTTCATATAATTTAAGCATGCTGGTTTAAATGAGACCGTAACTTAGATTGGATGAGTAGCGGCTTTTTGTGGGCGGGTTCATGTGAGACTTTATATTAACATTTTGGTGTGTCAAGTACAAGTAGGATCCCATACAATTTAGGTACACGATGAGGAGAGGATGTGTGAATACTGAGAGGTAAAATAATGAATTTAAAAAATGTTTAGGGTACTTCAAGTGAGGAATATTTTTTTATTAGAAATTAGCAGAAATTAAGTAATACAGGTGTTTATTTCGTCACCTGTAATTACTTACGGGGTGAATATATATGGCATACTGAGCAACGTATACTATAGACCCAACTGAGAAACCGCGAAAAAAAAATTGGCAGTTTCATACATTTTGCCTGTCTGACCTTGACATTTTCTATGGGAGTAAAATTTTTTTCGCCATTTCGGGGTTGGCCCAAAGTAAAAGTTGCTCAGTATGACCTATATATTCACCCCGTAAATTATTGCAGGTGACTAAATAAACACGCGCTGTAGGTATATCAAAGTAAGAGGTATGAAAAACAATTTCCCACAAGGTCTCAAAGTTTGTATTTCTTTTTAAAATTTAAAACGTTCGAGTATTGCTTAATTCCCTACGTATCAATGAAAAATATATTGATTTTATTGAAATGGGATGGGAATAGGAGCTTATGAATCGTCCGCACTGGGATGGCGTCCCTGTGCCACAGTACAGCGACAATGACAGTAATATATTTTCGTTAATTTTAAATTTCATTTCTATGTTCAAATTTCGAACGCAATGACCAGCTGTAGATACTCTAGGCTATAAATCATAAATCATTTATTTTGCTTGAAACATGGTACAAAAGATGGTCAATATATTAGGAAAACACACATTTCACCAGCAGCTGGCATGCAAAATTACTAAATTACACGTAGGTATTCATTCCATATTTACAAGGTCATAACAGATCAATATAATTAAAACAAGCAGGAAAACATAACAATATTAAAATACATTAGTAATTTTACAACACATTGATATTATTAATTAAAATAATTAGGAGATTAGCAATGTCAATAAAATAAAAGCGCTTAAAAATACATAATTATACCGGGTCAGCCGCATTCGAGGGGAGCCAGTACTGTCAAACTGGTCAACCTTGACAGACATTCAGACGTACTCTCAGAGTAAACAACAAGGGAAGGGAAGGGAAATACCTATCAGTTAATAATATTCTCGTAATAATCAAAATAATCATTGACACTATAGAAACATTTATCTACTAACCATTTTTTTAACCTAGATTTAAATGAATTAAATGGTAATTTTTTGATATCATCATGTAAACTATTATAAATACTAATTGACATACATAGCGCATTCTTTCCATACAATGTTGTTTTTTTAGGCGGGATAATAAGTCTTTCAGGGTACCTTGTGTTGAACTTACATACATCTTTTTTTTTACTGAAGAATTCCGGATGAAGTCTCACAAATAGACAAACTTCATAAATATATATACTAGGTACAGTCAAAAGTTTCAAGTCCTTAAATAGGGGCTTACATGATGTTAACATGTCTACATTACATATAGCTCTTATGCACTGTTTTTGAGCTATTAATACACGTTCGACATGGCTCGAGTTACCCCACAGAAGAATACATCAGATCTATAGCATCAAATACCTAAGAACGCCGTGCACACGAAAAGAGGCAGTTAGCAACCTAATAACCTTGCTAGGCTTCGTGGAGGAGCTCTGCTGGGGTGGTTAGAGTAGCGCTACCCCGATTAACTAAAAATAGGCAAATGCGCAGAAGCACTAGCTAACTACTCTAGACTAACGGAGACCGTAATGGAGCGTTCAAGTGTAGTTAGTTTTTTTCATGCGCGCATCAGGTACGAACACAATACTTAGTTTTTTGTTAGCTTAGTTTTTTTTTATTAAAACACACTGTTGAAAAAAAGTCACAGCAAACATGTAACAATTATAATATAAATCATATACGATCATTTACATTCTTTTTCTTTCATAATGAATATAAACTAATTTTCAAAAAGCGTTTTTTTTTCAATTATTTTCAATAAAAAGACACGTGAAGATTGTTTACGTTTTATCTAATGCTACAAAAACGAAGTACCTATACTCTTTCAATACTTTTGAGTCTGATGATTCTATATTATTAATAATGAGTCTAACTTTCGCAACATTTATATTATTTAACTAGGACGTCGATTCGAACTTACTAATTGGTGTCAATATCATCAAATTTTTACATCACCAAAAGTCGACTTTTTATAATATCTTTGACAGCTTGGGCACAATGACAGCCGTCACCTCCATATAATTCATAAGGTTAAAATGCAAAATTGTATTGAGATTACAGCCGTACCCAAGCTTTGTGAAAAATACTATAGCATTTTAAATATGATAGCTAATAAGCTTAATTGTCCTTTGTTATGGAAACTATCAAAGGACAAAATCTATGTCTGTTATTAAGTACTAACGTAGGATCAACTAACACTGATTCGACCATTTGTTTTCTTTAATGGAATAATAAATAAATAATAGTAGCGTTTATTAAGGACACTTTTTTTACTTATACTTTTTTGCAGCCATGTTTTGCCTGAACACGGGCTACTGTGTTCTTCTACCTACTCTGCACCCCCTGTTATCGAGCGAGGGTGGGTGGGGTATGAATGGCTTGACGTCAGAGCGGGGGTGGAGCCTTGAACCTGCATCGATTGTGATCTTGCACTTGAAATGCAGGCATGACTCTTGACATTTAGAAGGCTGCACTGCACATAGAGGTAGTAGCTGTTTTGTATCGGTTTTTATGCACTGATGAAGATAACCTTATTTTCATCAGTCCATAAAATATATACAGGCTGTTTATTAAGTTACGGCGTACGCCTGGGTCACAACGGAAGAACAGCGCTGGCTTTGCTGAGTGACCCTTTTATGGCATTTTGCGCTAAATGTTATACTTTGTTATGTCAACATGTTTTTGTCATCCATCCGTGTTTGTTTTGTCATAATCATAAATAAATGTATTTTCTTTCTTTCTTTCTTTAGTTACCTGCAATGATTTACGGGCTGAGTATATAGGTCATACTGAGTAATTGTTAGTATGGGACCAACCCCGAAATCGCGAAAAAATTTTTACTCTCCCATAGAAAATACCGAGGTCAGACAGCCAAAATGTATGAAACAGCCAATTTTTTTTCGCTCTTTCGGGGTTGGTCCCATAGTAAAAGTTGCTCAGTATCACTTATATTTTCACCTTGTAAATTATTGCAGATGAATAAATAAATACCATGTATAATAGATAATATATTCATATAAGATTTATGAGATGACGACCGGTTTGGCCTAGTGGGTAGTGACCCTGCCTACGAAGCTGATGGTCCCGGGTTCAAATCCTGGTAAGGGCATTTATTCGTGTGATGAGCATGGATATTTGTTCCTGAGTCATGGGTGTTTTCTATGTATTTAAGTATTTATAAATATTTATATATTATATATATATTATATATATCGTTGTCTAAGTACCCTCAACACAAGCCTTATTGAGCTTACTGTGGGACTTAGTCAATTTGTGTAATAATGTCCTATAATATTTATTATTTATTTATTTATATTTTAACGTTTATAGGCTGGTGTTTTTTCATTTTGTACCCTGAGCCTTTAGGGCGTTCGCTATAGTAGCCGCAATACGAACTGGCGACTGAGGTCATAATGCCTTCTCTTTCACGCTTGATTGGTCTTAACAAGGGTAAAGGAGATAGCATTATGACTTCAGTCGCCAGTTGGTATTGCGGTAACTATAGCTAGCGCGGGTACACAGAACGACCAAGGGATGAAAGAAATTTCTGTCGAGGTAGTTTATTAAGATAAAAATATCGTTATTTATGGAATGGGGAGTTAAATATCAGTACCCCTAGTGTAACTTTGATCGACATCATAACGTGACGAACGCGTTTGCGTTAAGTCTCATTTTGTACAGGATTTTGAGGTTCCAAAACGTCCCGCTTGGCGCGCTCTTTCGAAATCCAATACAAAATGAGACTAAACGCAAACGCGTACGTCACGTTTGGAAATCGAATTTATTTACACTAGGGGTACTGAATGGAAGCTGTCCAACAAAACCATTTCGTTAAAACCAAATTTTAATTGGTTATCGTAATAAAAACCTACTTGGTATGTACTCGTAAAATACTCTGGTGCAGAAACGTATCATTTTCTGCACACTTCATACAACAACAATGAATCTTTCAGAGCATGAGAAATGAAAAATATTTTGTTTATTGGTGCTTGGCAAATATAAATATTTGGTTGTAAGCGGTTACCGTAGCTTATGATCTTCATCGGATGCGGATGCGCTATGGACGGCGCTTCGGTGTGTGCGAGTGGGATATAGATACGTGCATCTATCTCGCTCAACACTTAACTGTCATAATTGCAAGTGAGACTGATTTGTGACGTATTTTGAAGCAGGTTAATTACTTCCAGATACCGATGAACGTCACTTGGCTAGGATGACGAATGATCTCCTTACGTGTAATCGTAATTTTATAAAACAATGACGTCACTATCCTTTTCTTAATAGGGTAGTGTTATTTATCAAAACTAAATTATGTGAGTATATGATTTTTATAGTATTAACCATTGTAAATTAGACTTTAATACAATTTTGTTATAAAAACATGAGATTTATTTTTCATTTCAAAATCAAAATAATAGTTTTATTATCTGTATATGTCACGTGATCGAAAACGTGACGTCACGTGACCGCACTTTACTATGCTCTTTATTTATTATAGGATTAACTATTAACTGCAACACGACTGACAAAAACTACTCAAATTCTACAAAACTATACAAATCAGGGTTTGTGATTATGACTAGAATAACCGGCCAAGAGCATGTCGGGCCACGCTCAGTGTAGGGTTCCGTAGTTACTCTTCCGTCACAATAAGCTAAACTGGAGCTTAAAATATAGTAAATTGTTAACCAAGGGATGAAACGGTACCTTTCACCCGAGTTAAACAAATAGGCAAATTTGCATAATCAGTACCTAATTAAAGTAAGTCTTTTTACTATGAAGGGAAAACTTTTTGCGATAACTCAAAAACAGCTAAACTGATCATGTCCGCTATAGTTTTCATTTAATGTCTTTCTTAAGCTCTACTTCCACGATTTTTTTCATATTTTTTGGACCTATGGTTCAAAAGTTAGAGGGGGGGGACACATTTTTTTTTCTTTTCGGAGCGATTATCTCCGAATATATTCACTTTATCAAAAAATGTTTATTGAAAACCCCCATTAGTTTTGAAAGACCTTTCCAACGATACCCCACACTCTAGGGTTGAAGCGAAAAAACAAATTCACCCCCACTTTACGTGTAGGGGAGGTACCCTAAAAAAAATTAAATTTTTAGATTTTATTGTACGACTTTGTCGGCTTTATTGATTTATATATCCATGCCAAATTTCAGCTTTCTAGCACTAACGACCACGGAGCAAAGCCTCGGACAGACAGACAGACAGACAGACAGACAGACAGACAGACAGACAGACAGACAGACAGACAGACAGACGGACATGGCGAAACTATAAGGGTTCCGTTTTATGCCATTTGGCTACGGAACCCTAAAAAAAAAACAACGGGTTGCACTCCGGGAGTGCCGGCAGAAGTGAAAACTTGAATATTAACGTTGTGCATTTTTGATATTTTGGGATGGTTAGGGAATAATTTTGCACGAATTGTTTTAATGATCAGTATAAAAGTACTATCATTTATGTGGTAAAATACAATACTTCCTCTCCTACGCCGCACCGGCGGTCTACTGGCTTCAATGACATTGTAACAGTTTTTAGATCAGGTCACGTGTCCGTCTTACGAATTCTCAGTCTGAAGAATCTGTCGGTCACGTGAACTGTCGCGGGTTTAACATTTTTTCCTCATCACAAAAAGTGCACAGCGCCGCTAAAGAAGTTTTCACTTCAAACACATGAAAGAGTGTAAATACAACTTTAAAAACATATTGCGCAGAGCCATATAGTTACGTTGTACCGTTCCAAATTTAACTAAACATCAATACACGTGTATGTAGCCCTGTTATACCTATTTCGCTAAAGTTTCAAGGAAACTGCACGTAATGGGCGATATGTAAACAATAGCTTAGTTACTTAAACAATCCTACACGAGTCGTAACATTAAGTACCTACCTAGGAAATATTTATTTGTTTTACAAGGGGGCAAAGTTGTTGTTTAGCTCCTCGTGCTAATATTTATAGGTATCCGAGCGAATGATTCCAAAATTGAACCACGAGCATAGCGAGTAGTTTGAAAAGTGGAAACTTGAGCGTTCAGGAGGTTTCACGAGGATTAAACAAACAAACGCTAAACGAAGTTGCCGCTTTCCGCTTCCGTCGAGCAGAAAAATAGTATGCGCACCACGGGGGGAATCGTAGAACATTCCATCCCGTGTGTTTCACGCCCACGTGAGAAAACAACTTAAAATTTGCATTTATTTATTTTGCCACTTTTCTGGATGAAATGCAAGTTTCTCACCAGATTTTGACAAGTAAAGAGAACGTTTACCTTCGCACTGGTGTGATGAGAAATATATTTCTGAATCGAGAGTACAGTCTAACTTATTAAACAATTTCACTTACTAAATCTATCAATTTGCGTTAATAGTTAGAAATCTAATTCGAATGAATCGTATTAAATATTTATTACTAAAATTAATCACTTAAAAGGGCATCGTTCCACCTAACATGAGTAAAAAACTCAAAAGCGCCAAATTAACTACTTTCAAACCCTCTCAACGGAGCCGAAAGTCCGAGAGAGCCGCGTTTACCTACTTCAGTCAGTCCATTCCATTCGGTGCGTTTTCAACACGCTAGTCGCACATGATCAGAGCGTGTAAAAAGCATCCTGACGCTCACTATTAAGTCTAGCATTTAAAACGTCCCGTCATGCGTGAACATGCGGGGCAAGCGTGGACATCGGATGAATCAATGAATGATGCTTTTATTCGAAACACACATACACAACAACATTAAAATGTACTTAAATCTAGGTAAATTAGAAGTTACAGTGCTGCGGAAGGTTCCAGAAAGGGATAACACTTGTATGACAGTAACAGTTTTGAATGATTCACGGTTAGTTTCACTAGACTTAAATCGACCGGGATATAAACAGTCATTACCTTTTGTGTATTGTTTTTGAGCTCCCGATATTTCTCGCTATCTCCAGTTACCCGTGAACAAGATGCATAACTGCGTCGAAATATCAGGAGCTCAGAAACAATATAAAAGGTAATCACGGTTTATGTCCCGGTCGATTTAAGACGTGTATGACAGGGCAAAACGAAACCATAATTTACAAAGAATAGGGTCATATTAGTCCAAAGTAATGGCTAACTTGGTTTTGCGCTTTGGATGAGCTCGCTGCCAAGGTTCGAGGAAATACAATATAAAAGGGTCGGTTTAACGCGCAAGTGATACCCCTGGAGCTGCAGGCGCTCATATTAAGCTACGGTGATCACTTATTATCAGGCGGGTCGAATGTTTTTTTGCCACAGACGTATATAATAATAAGAAAGCGGGTTCTAGCAAAAGCAATTCATTGATGGTTAATGTGAAAAGTCCAAGAAAAAAACGTGCCCTGAGTTTGATAGCTGAAGAAGATGATGCTGTACCCACGGCGGCGGCTGATGATCAGAACTATCGCTATACACAAGCTTGTTTACAAGGACCAATCACGCTGACTCTAAAAGAGTCGTGGTGCGACAGAGATGCATTTTTTTCGGCGTTTAAAGCAAGCGATTATTTTTCTGTGCATATTTTTGAGCACTAGTAATAAAAAAGGAAACTCTTGTACTTGCAAATCTTCTGAAGATTCGCGTCGCGTTTCGCGTTCGCGCAGAAAGAAGCTAGCTCGTCAGAATCAGTGCGTTACCGCACCGACTGGATCCAACCATTTGCTGTGTGCTGCAACACCGACGACTCTACTTTATATGTCCTGTTTACACCTTCTTACGAAGGTCGAGGAGATCGTAAAGTATGTATTTATCTAAGGGCCATTTATCTAATAGTTGCCTAAAAATCAAGATTTTCATTTCATTTTATATACGGGGCAGCACAGCACCATCCACATTACGCACGATTCGAATTCGCACGACGATGTCTCATATGAGCGTGACAGGGCTATTTGCGTAGATAAGTATGGCTTTCCATCGGAGAAGGCTTCTTATGCTCCATGTACAATAGCGATGTCCCTGTGACTACACATTTTTTCTCAAAACTCACGTGAATACCTCTTCAAGTTCTCACTTATTTTTATACTTTTTGTCATCTCATAATCAGTATGTTATGGAAATACTGCTGTGTACATAAACGTCCTGTAATCATGATCAATAGGTGTCTGAGTCATTGTCATACGTAGCGCTGTGTAACGTCTAGACTTTTCGAAGGCGCCAGGCCGTCTTCATCCTTCACCCGATCTTCTGTAAACATGAACGTAGGTAAATAAATATACCTAGGATAAGTTTGAACACGTCCAAATAATAAATTACCAAAAAAAGTGATATAACGTTTTAAAACTTTTACTCGCTTTAAGTTCAGTGTCATCCACGATGCCGCGCAAATTTGTTAAATCTAACCTTTAATAATATGATAATATGAGTCAAGGCAAGCGTCTTCGTGAATGACACGATCTATAGCAACTAAAACTAGTACAGTCAAAAGATTTAATTTGTGACCCATTTCGCACCTTGTCACACTGACATTTATTCGATAGCGAAACGTGAGTGACGTACCTACGCGTTTGCGTTAAGTCTCATTTTGTATGGGATTTTGAGTTTCCGAAACGTCCCGCTTGGCGCGCTGTTTGGCTGTTTGTAAATCCCATACAAAATGAGACTTCACGCAAACGCGTACGTCACGTTTCGCTGTCGAATAAATTTACACTAGGGGTACTGAAAGTTGTTTAGCGGCGTACAGGTTCATGTGGTGTGACTCTTAACTAAGTCACGAACTGGTATAGGTAACTAGCGTTCCGCCCCGGCTTCGCACGGGTTAATATATTATGCACCTAAACCATCTAAACCTTCCTCAAGAATCACTGTCGGCCCGATTCGAAGAATGAGATACGATAACGATAAGTTCTGGTTTAGAGAAGTTCTCATTTAGATATAGTTTGGATGTCATATAATTGACAGAAGCAGCTCGATTCGGGCAACCAAGGTCACTTTTACGTTAGAAATTTATTTATTTATTTATTTATTTATTTATTTATTTATTTATTTAATATTAGCACTAACAGATAAACCTTACATGCTAACACTCAGATTACATTTAGGTATATTTACTTCTTAACTTATAATAGCAATATACAATACATTTCTTTTTTTTTTAGGTAGTTTGTTACATATTTAATTTTAACAATTTGAAATATAATTTAGTTTATAAAGGCTTAAAGTATAGCTATGTTTATTTTGTGTTGGAAGGTAATAGGTAATTATATTAGAAGGTAATAGAACTTTTTGTGACTAGTATCTCCAGGTAATGGCTTGATGCTACCAAAAGTTTTGATTCAGGGGTAAAAAAAAAATCCAGGGAGCTGTCGCTGTTTAGAATATTGTTTATAAGCGTCAGAGCTAGGTGCAGGGGGGAGGAGGAAAGAGCGCGCGTGCGCGCCGGCGGGACGGCTAACAGGCCGCGTTGCCTCGCGCGCAACTGCATGCCACTCGTACGCGGGACCCTCAATGGGACTAGGGCAAGTAGTTCCGGATTAATTGTTAGTCCTCGGATCAGTTTTAAAAAGTATTTTACTAAATACATATGCCTTCGAAACTCGAGGGACGTGTAGTCTACCATTCCGAGGACGAAGAGAGTTGGGTAGAGGTACGGGTAGCGTCCATACATTTTGTGGTACAAAAAGCGCACAAATGACTTTTGTACTTTTTCCAATTGGAGCGTATATTGGTGTTCATGGGGATTCCAAATGGCGGAATTCGTTTCCAACTTGCTGCGCACATATGCATTATATAAGACGCTAATAGCGTGCTGGTTGGTAAACAATTTGGCTTGACGAATGACAAATCCTAAACACTTTCTAGCTTCATTGCAGAGCTTGGCAATATGTGGGTTAAATGTAAGTCGAGCGTCAAACCATGTGCCAAGGTCTTTTACTTCATTTACATATTTCAAGGATTTAGCGTTAAGGGTATATTTAAGATGTGTGATAGGCTCTCGAGCACGTGTGTACGACATCACTGAGCACTTATCCTCATTGAGGGTGAGACTATTCTTTTGGGCCCAGACATGTACAGAGTCGATATCCGATTGAAATTGGATGGAATTGTGAGGGGTATCAATAGGTATTGCCAGCTTTAAATCGTCGGCGAACAGCAAACAAGTCGAACAAGTGACTACTGCTGGCAGGTCATTAATGAGGACAAGAAACAGCAAAGGGCCGAGGTTGCTGCCCTGCCCTATACCTGACCTCACCAGGAATTGTGCTGACCGTGAGTTCTCATATTGCACGAACTGTTGCCTGTTTGAGAGATAGCTGGCCACAAATTGGAGCAGATCAATAGAAAAACCAGCCATACACAGCTTCTTGAGTAAGATATCGCTATCAACTCTGTCGAAGGCCTTCTGGAAATCGAAGTACGCAACATCTACTTGCTTCTTCTGGTCTAGGTTCTTGGCTATTAAGGTCACAATATTTAGCAAGTTCGATGTTGTTGAACGATTTGGCAGGAACCCGTGTTGTTCGTCGCAAAACCATCCGTTTAACTGTTTGTATATTTTTGTGTATATAATTGACTCAAATACCTTTCCGAATATTGAAAGTACTGCGATCGGCCTATAGTTATGGATGTCAGACTTGGGTCCTGATTTATGAATAGAAAATATCGTAGATAGATCTTATTGGGATCACAGCGGAATCGAAATAAACGTCAATTTTGACATGTCGTGTAGTTATCGATCTTAAACGTGTCTTAATCATTCTTCGAATCTGACAGTCTATTAATAAATGAAAACGGAATGAAAATCCATTCGGTAGTTTTTGAGTTTATCGCGAACATAGGTAGGTACATACAGACAGACGCGGCGGGGGGGGGGGGGGGGGACTTTGTTTTATAATGTGTATTGATGATTGGATGAAGGTGTTACATTGCATAGTTATTAAAGTATTGTCACCTTTAATAGTTAGATTTGACAAATCTCTGCATCATCGTGGATGACACGAACTATAAATTGGTAAGCAATCTCCTTGCGAGAAAATTATTACATATTTTTATAAATCATTGCGCGACACGAGTAATACGCGTCATTTTACGGAAGCGATTTCGTCACGCCAACTGATCCGTCATCGGCTGACGAAATGATGACAAATAAGCTGCAAATAAATACATGTTGGTAAACATCGTGTTAATAAATATATGGATAAGATAACAATACACGTGCTTTAAAATTACTGCGAAGTTTTTAACTGCATAGATTATAAGATTATCATCATATCAGCCAAAAGACGTCCTCTGTTGGACATAGGCTTCCCCCAGGAATTTTCACAACGATCGGTCGTGCGCTGCCCTCCAATCGGCTCCCCGGGATACTTATATATAGGCAAAGTTGTTATGGTTTATTTCACTGCGGCGCTTTCCGGATTAGATTATAGATGTTTACTCGTAAAAATCCAAAATTAGAATCCCCAATTCGACTTAAAATATGCCATTATTCGCTACTAACGTTTTCGTAGCCGATCCCAAGGTTTTCCCGCTTTGTAGAGGAAAGTGACTACGAACAGAGAACCCGCCGAGCGGGTTCCCGGTACTCAATGTGTTAATATGTCTGTGTCTTACGGAAGTTTTGTCGTAAAATTTATTTTATATTAATAGTCTGGCAAACTATTTTTGTTAGTAACAGGAGAATAAATAAAGTCTCACTCTTTTTGGGGTTTCAATTGGGGTTTCAGTCGTCGGACTTCGGACCGTCAACATCTTCAGGATGCCTCGTAGAGAGGCGAAACACGTGTCGAGTTTTGTACTTTCGCAGGTGAATTATTATATTTGTTTGCGTATTTATTTTTGCGGTGGAAGGGTGGGAACATTAATTGCATGTAAAATACGCAAGTAAGTATAACGGCTTACTCGGGTCAGCACTGATTGGCTGGCGTTATCTTTTCGCGGATTGGCAAAGTAATATCTTTTGTTTTAATTGGCTTAAGAAAAAGACAGTAACCGTCAACCGGGGTGAATAGGGAAAGCAGAGGTGAATAGATATAAAACTTAGAATGTGATTTACCTGACAGTTTCTTAGAAAATAACCACACAAATGGTATCACATAATATCTGCTATTATTTTCAATCGAATGATATAATATGTATTTTATAAGAAATTGTCAGGTAAATCACATTTTAAATTATGTCCCTATTCACCCCAGTTGACGGTACTTAAAAATATATATACTCTCTCTATGCTTCACTAGTTAACAAACGATTCTTGTCAAACTATACATTATTTTTTCGGGCGTTACCAGACGTTATTATCTATATAATATAGACTGATAGACGGAGAGCTGCGTGCACGCAGAGTGCGCGACTCGTGTCACGTACACCTTACTCGCCCTGCGGCAATGATCTACGCATGTTTACCTGGCTGGTCGTACAAGGAAGGGAAAAGGGAACCAGATCACGCGGCAGGTCACCTACGGCTGCGCTGGACTGACCAAATAAATCCGCAGTTGGTAACCGCGTATCTGACTGTGCCAGTCTACCAACAGAGAGAGATGGCAGGAGATCGTACGAAGAGCTGTATCCGCCTCTACTACCGATGCGGACGCCTTAACTTGACCACGACTGCCAAGAGCGAAACGATAGAGCGGTTACCTACAATTAGACCTCGGTATGACAGTGCTATAGTACTTTTTATTGCAAACCTCAACAAACAATACATTTTTAAGTACGGTTAAATAAGTGAGTAGGGGTGACAGTTGTATGATAATAACGATTCAAGCGGTCTCTTAAAAAAAAGTTATGGATCATACAACTCATGAGGCAGTAGGCACATAGGTACAGTTATAAGATTTAATTTGTGGCCCATTTCGTACCTTCGTCACAGTGACAAACAACATGAAAGTCGCTAGAGACCTCATACTATTGCCACTGTGACAAAATACTAAATGGGTCACAAATTAAATCTTTTTGTCTGTACTTATTTGAGTACGTAGAACAAAAATGATACCTGTCGTTTGTACTTACTTAAACTATATAAAAAATACATTAATGTACGAACAAATTAAGTATTATATAAAAATATATTTATTTAGATAGAAGAATAGGTTGATCACACGGGTGAACATTATCAGAACTCTATCTCATTAAGCCAGACAACCAAAATAAAAGAGTAAATTTTACACAGCCAGTTAAGATATGTATGTTAACGGCACCAATCATGGGACAATTAAGAGAAAATTTCGAGCATTTTTGATATTCCACCTGTAAATTTTCTACCGCTTTACGCTTTAAAAGTTGAATGTCCAATTCGTCCTTTATGTTTTCTATGTATTTGATGAAAGCCACTGCAATTGGTTTCAATATTAATTAACCAATTAAAAATGTGGTTTTTTGCTTCAGTCATGGGATGTATGGCGCCATTAATTTTCAAAGTGACAAATATCAATGAAAAATTAAACTTATGCAGCTCTTTGGCTATTATTAAATATTGCCAGCGATTAAAAACTGATGGTAAATACTTGTTTTACCATCTCATTACTGGTGCCCGTTCCATTATAGGGGTATTTACTATAACAAAAGTTTTAATAATCATGCACCGGTCAGCGTCTTGCACAAAGCGATAAGTAAGTAGTATGTTGATTAATCATTTTGATTAGTAAATTATAATCTGTGCTAATAATAATCGCCCGTAGTTAGGTAGAGAAGATAGACTACTGTAATAGATATATTGTAAGACATACAGTGCCGTAGGTGTGTTTTAGTATGGAACCCAAAAAAAACTGATTTACCCTTTCTTATACAGCGCCCGCAGAGTCGTAGCCGAGCTACGACGGCGCCTACGAAACGACGTCATGTCACAACGCTTAGGAAGTGTGATTGACCAAATCTAATTTGCACCGATCTCTAGAACTTAGAACAATAAATAATAAAAAATGCTTGTAAAGAAATTAATACAATTTATAAATAAACTTAAAATAAAGGCCCTATAAATAAAACACGGCCTCCAAGTCACTACCGATGGGCAGTGTACCAAATTTCATTTAAACCGCTGAACCGATTTAAATTAAATTTGGTAGAGATAGGTTTGACCCTAGTTTTGACACAAGTTCTATTTTTGAACTCTTGTAGGATTACAATAAAGTTAGAAATTGAAAAGCGCAAAAATTGGCGTGGGTCATACGAGGTTCAAGGAAATGAAGACAAATTTATAAGTAAATACATGAAGAATAGCGATAAATAATCTATTTTAATTATTGATATCACAATTGTAATTTATTTCATAGCTTTGTAATTTATTGTAATTTAATGGCACTTAATTAAGTATATACCTATCTCACCTATCTGCATGTTAGACCTCACACAATACTGATTAGCACGCAAGGTTAAACTGTTAGTGCTAATTGTAACACAAACAAATAAACAAAAATAAATGAAAACTGAAATAAAAATGGTCTCGGGCGGGATTTTTTTAGAACTTTTGAAATAAATTTGAATACTTAACATGATTTAAATGATGGATAATTGATGAAATTGGATAATTAAACGTTCACTATTATTATATCTTTGATTTATTATTTTTTTACAAAAACTTAATATACTTCATTCAAAATAACTCTGTCTGTCTGTCACTTCTACTCGTTTAAACTATTAAACCAATTTGACTACAATTAAATTTTTTTAACATTAGAAAGAAGTGATCTTGACTTGGCTTTTTATTAAAAAATACTTTTATTAAATAACTCACAACAAATATGTAATATAATAACTATATTATATTATATTACATAATAATTCAGCCTATATACGTCTCACTGCTTGCTGGGCGCAGGCCTCCTCACAAATATGTAACAATTATAAATGATATTATATGTATAATCTGTAAGCATCTCAGACATCTCAGTACTGAATATCCTGTATGTGGCCTTATACTCATAATACCATGTAGTATGCACCCGGCTTTATAATCTCTGGTTGTTGTATTTATGACCACATTTAGTTTTTTTTATGGAGAACTGTCAGATATGTTTTAGGAGGGAATATGTTTGTGTTACTTGAGATTATATGTGAATAAGTTCATCAACAGTAATTAATAAAACTAAATTATATTGATAGAAATTGCAGTTTGATTTCACAAATCTTATACATTATTTTGCTTTCATAAGTAATAGAAACAATTTTTTTAAAGCGTTTTTAATCATCTCCAATAAAGAGACACGTTAAGATTGATTACTTTTTGTCTAATGGTAAAAAAACAAACTATAATTGGAGTCTCGGGGGAAAAGTACAGTTTTTATCACCATCTTAGAGCAGCAAAGTTGCGGGCAGAAGATATTACTAATAAATTTTACATTTGCTTTCTCTATGTTGCATATTTCTTACAATTAGTATACAATTACATTTGTAGTTCATGTTACATTTATTTTTGCCTATTTTATGTTAATTTTTTTTGTTTATTATTTTTGATGCCTGTCGTGATTCTTTGACCGGATGGTGTCATCGGACGATCAGCGCTGGAAGTCGCCAGCAACATGCTGAGATGAGACCATTCCATGCCACTTTCTCCTTTTTATATATCTGTCTTGTATAATTTTATATTCTGTGTTTGTGCTTACAAATGAATTATTTTTATTCTATTCTAAATATTGTGTTGTCTTTGTAAATTTGTTTTTTAATATAACTAGTAATATCTCGATAACAGTTGCCAAATCATTCAGAAAAACATGTCAGAATTACAGAAGTCTTATCGTATGATATAAGTAATTGTGTTTTACGTGATAAGCTATCGCTATCTGTTGTGATGGTATCAGTGACGTAGCGTCAAAATCGTCGCACGCGCAGCTTGCGTGATGGAAAACTGTGCGAATTGTGCTCTGTCATACTCATGTGAAATATGAATTCATTTGGTTTGTAAATGCACACATAAATTACACTTCGTAAATGTTATCTGTATTTCGTCAGGTGAAACCAAAACTGCAAAATGATTAAACAAATATTAACCTTGTTTTGATATTAGTACGGTTGACTATGGCTTTGAACTAGTAGTAATTAGGAAGGTTGTTACCTGACGATTTTATCTTATTGTTGGCTACATATTTTAGATTGTATTGGTTCGTAACCCGGACAAATAAAATAACCGGTTTAACCACTTCATATCTAGACTGTAACAATGTTTAGCACTCCTTATTGAACAAAGAACTCCTTATAGAATCGCCATGTACAGTCAGCAACACTATTAGCTAATAGTTTTGTTTGTCTGCATGTCTGTCCTGCGTGCGCTGGGCAACTAACTTAACAACAAAGGGTCTGAGCCCTTTTATTTAAAGTTCTACACTAAAAATAGTACAATTTTCACCGTTCACTAGTGGGTAGGGATCCTGCCTTATGAAGCCGATGGTTCTGTGTTCAAATCCCAGTAAGGCATTTATTTGTGTAAGGAGCACGGATATTCGGTACTGAGTCTTGGGTATGTTCTATGTATTTAAGTATTTTTTTAAAGTATTTATATATTATTGAATGTTTGTTGTCTGAATACCCACAACATAAGCCTTCTTGAGGTTCAATTTTTGTAATAATGTCTTAAGGCACAGTTAAGACTGTGGGGTAGCCTCTTTCTGCATCAAGAGAGCACTTTTAGTATTATATGATAACTATTACCCCACAATTTAATACTATAGCGCAATTAAGATTTTACGAAGGCGTAGTAGACTGCCTTAACCTGTTCAAATTTTGTTTCTTTCCGGTAAGCTTCTCAAAGCAAAATAAAATACTCCTCTATAGTTTGTGTCATCCACGGTGACACGCAGATTTGTCACATCTCAGCTTTAATAACGTTACAATACAATTCCACGCATATCTGTACCCTTTGTACTGAAAAACTGAACCGAAACATTTTGTTCGTGTGCCATAAAACATTTATTTATGACACGACCGTCACCAAAGGCCCCGCGAAGGTCAGCACGTGACGTTGTTTTTTAAATAACAGTAAAGGACGGTGGGAGCGGCCCTTATCAGACCACACCCGGGACCTTGCTGATAGCTGGTTGCACGTGTTTCAAGTGCCTAATGAGCTCCTGTATCGATTCTAGAAAGACTAGAAATCTATCAACGAACAATTAACTATAGAATTACGAGAAAGCCTGTTGTCACCTCTGTCTTCATGTATTATGTGTGACTCTCTGTAAATGTTATTTTGAGATTGTGCAATAAAGAAGATTTGTATTGCAGAGGTCAAATATAACCCCACGGCAATTGTGCCGCGAGCTACTCCACTGTACTTCGCGCACGTTGACAACGACAAATAATACTGTAATGCCATGCAAGACATTTGATTTACCTATATTTAAATTTTATTTTAGCGAATCAATTTTTTATTGACCAATCGCAACTTTGTGTTAATAGTGGGAAATGGTGTTTTGGGTAATATTCAAAGCTTGTACGTGTACGCAAAAATGTACGAAGAGTGTATATATTCTGTCGCTTTGTCATATATATAAAATCAAAACATTTTTAGGGTTCCGTAGCCAAATGGCAAAAAACGGAACCCTTATGAATTCGTCATGTCCGTCTGTCTGTCCGATTATGTCACAGCCACTTTTTTCCGAAACTATAAGAGCTATACTGTTCAAACTTGGTAAGTAGATGCATTCTATGAATCGCATTAAGATTTTCACACAAAAATAGAAAAAAAAATTTTTGGGGGTTCCCCATACTTAGAACTGAAACTCAAAAAATCTTTTTTCATCAAACCCATACTTGTGGGGTATCTATAGATAGGTCTTCAAAAATGATATTTAGGTTTCTAATATAATTTTTTTCTAAACTGAATAGTTTGCGCGAGAGACACTTCCAAAGTAGCAAAACGTGTGCCCCCCCCCCTGTAACTTCTAAAATAACAGAATTAAAAATCAAAAAAATATATATGATATACATTACCATGCAAACTTCCACCGAAAATTAGTTTGAACGAGATCAAGTAAGTAGTTTTTTTTTAATACGTCATACTCGCACTTGGCTGCTTTTTTAAGCTTTGTTCATTAATCGACACATTCTAAATTGTCGATAGGGTCAAAACGGTTAGTTTTATAACGGTTATTATATTTAACAACCTGTATTTCACACCGTGGAATTATATGTGACACCGTAAGATTGTACTATTGTACACCCGTTAGTTTATAATCTAACGTAGGTTAGGTTAGGTTAGTTTGTAATCCAACTACCGTCAGTTCATAATGTAACTAGCGAGATTATAAACTGAAGAGTATTTACAATTTTACGGTGACATATACAGGGTGACCTTAGCCATTGGACAAACCCTGAAATCCCACGTAGGGTTACTTCTAAGGAATGCTCTGACGTTAATATTTTTTTAATAAGAACAAAAAATAAAATAAAAATTAGAACAAAACTTATTTGCAATAATCGACAACAAAAAAACACACTGTTAATCTTTGGCAGTGTTTTTGACAATTTGTTCGAAATATTTGATAATGATGACATTTTTCAAAAGTCAGAAGTTTATTAGTGTCATAAATAAAAAAGATAATCAAAAAGGTCGAAGAAGGTTCCATACTATTATTTGAGTAATTACCTTAGGAGCTACTGACACATACAGGCTGCTCCAAAGTGAAAAATGGTAATTTTTTAATTTCTTCGAAACTGCTACACCGGTTGTTATGATACTTTGTACACTGGTTCTAAATACCCTAATGCATATGTACATTTCGGCTTTGTCCAATGGCTAGGGACACACTGTATATATACTTTACCTAGTTACAATAACAAAATCGTTAAAAACATCTGGCTTTTATTACTGGAATGTTTAGCTAAGATGACGGAATAAAAACTTTAGAGCATTATGATTCTTTTTTTAGAAGTGTTACTTTTTAGATATGCTTTGATGATGATTTTTCTGCATATAATATTGCGTTTGATTTTTGTTTACTTTTATCTTTATTGCACAAAAAACGAACTTAATAAAATAAGGAATTCTCTACCAGTCAACCAGTGCGACAATGTGTTGCTCATTATTGAGACTTAATAATTTCCGAAACCTCGTTTTGTCAAAAGCTTTCTATGACAAGTTTTCTATAGGTAGTTATCCAGGAAATGAGTCGAGAGCCTTTTTAGTATGAGTTAAGAGGGAAGGATCCTAACGAAATAACGGTGCTTTTTCTATGACATTTTCATTTCGGGAGAAAACGATTTCCACTAACTAAATCTTAACATATCAATATCACTTTGATTTTGATGTCGATCGCTTCAGAATGCTATATTCTAGGTTTGTAGGTTTCGTTTTTTTATATATTTTTTTTATAACAATGGTAATATTATAAACCTAGTTTTTCATTGTGTCAATAACATACTAAACAATCCTGTAGAATGGAAAATATTTAGAAGTGGAAAAACATTTTCTCTTGTATGGACGACGTAGTATACTTTCCTCTTAAGATCATGCGTCTTTTCTCATAAAATAAACTTACTTTAAAGCCTAGTTTTCTTATCTTATCATTATAGGCAAGTTAAAACTATGAAACGTTAGACAACTTCTTAAAAATTATACAGCATGACTGCCACTATGGGACTTTAAATGCAGGGTGCCTACCGCAAAAACCGAAATTCGCAAATTGCGGGGATTTTTCTCTTTTACTCCGATTAAACAGAGACAGAGACAAATGCCCGCAATTGACGAACTTCGATTTTCGCGGTTATAGCCCTGGGCTCATTTCTACTCTTTAAACCCAGTTACTTTTATTTGTAGTTAGTTACTATGGGACCAACCCCAAAATAGCGAAAAAAATTGGCTTTCCCATAGAAAACATCGACATCTGATCAGTCAAAATGTATGAAAATTACAACCTTTTTTTTTTCGTTTTCGGGGTTGGTCCCATACCTAGTAAAAGTAGCTCGGATTTGCGAGTAATCGATCCCTGCATTTAAAGCCCGGTGGGAGACACGCTGTATGATGAAATTGATGAAATATCTTAGAAAAATATATCCAAATTATTAACTTTTGTAATGTCTACAGGAAAGAGACAGCCAGTGTTTCCGACAGGGTTGCCACCTTTTTTTTATAGAAAAATAGTATTTTTGTTAAAATATTGAAAAAAATGTAGTATTTACTGGGAAAATGGAAAAAATAGGACACCGATTTGAGGCTAATTGCGCGGTGTTTAAAAATCTAAGTCGCATACGATGTGATATCGGTGACATTGGTATACCCCTTTGTTTAGTTTTGAAAATATAGTATTTTCGTATTATACTGTAGTTTTTTTTTTTTTTTTTTTAGTAATATATATGTAGTACAATTGCCTTAAATATAGTACGATACTGTATATTATAGCATGGCCGGCAACCCCAATTCCTGAATGTTCTTAACCCAAATGATAGAAAATTGTAAGTAATTGAACCCGAAAATAATAAGATGAGTGTGCTGTTTGCGCCACCCTGGTAAGCAAAGGGTGTTGCCCCCGATACACCCTCATGACGTCAGCGTGACGTTTTCTAACGTCTCATAATTTTTGCAATGGGTACCTACTGCGGCTTTTTCTCATAACACAAAGGAATAGAGGTAGTTTTTGAGTGTAAACAAACGCGGTCATTTCTCCATACAAACGTACTCGACTGTTTTCTCCGTGGTTTTTGAAGCTAGAGCACTGATTTTTTCAACACAGATTACTATTATTAGGTAATATCTATGTCGGACTGTTTTGACTTTTTGATATTTTTGTTTCTTCAGGCGCTAGTGCACTTCAAATATATAGCACTCCCTAACAGCTGTCTTAGTCATAGGGACCATCCGACATCCTATATCGGATCGGCACATAATTTCAGACATGTTGACTCCCCGTCAACTACTGGATAGCTTTTGTTTGTGTGCGTACATGTGTCGGCATAATGTTTGCTGTAGTGTGCAGCTGTAGCAGGGACGGCGCGCCCCAGTACACCCCGCGGCCCGACATTGTGGATGTAGGATCCTACGTCCGATATCGGATTGGACTATGTAAAAATGCTTTTACTGTGGGGCGGTTCCATTAGTAGGGTAGACCGAGGAGAATCGGATCACAGGGTAAATCGGATCAAAGTATTAATTGATGATATTTAAAATATTGCTAATGACTCGCAGTCGCAGGCTATATTATATACCGTGTTATTTTAATGCGCTCATGTCTACGCAATATATCAAGTATCAACGGGTTTCTCATCTTGATCCGATTCGCCCTGTGATCCGCGTCACCTCGGTCTACCCTAGCCGGAATCTAACTCCAGTCTTCTAAACAGTGCATGCTATACTTCCAAATGACCCACTGAGGGTCTCGTCAGATATGAACCGACTCGAACCGGTCCTTATCTCCTGACCCCCACCTGAACTAACCCCCCACAACAAAGTCGATAACTTATCTTTACGATGACTAAAGTATTGGAGTCCAAATGGTCTAAACGCCCTTTAAACTCATGTTACATGTGTCTTACTCCCAACCAAATGTATTTCTAAGAGTGTTTTCACATTGTCCGACCCGATATCGAATATCGGATACGACCTCCAAAGGAGCAAAAAAATAAAAAAAGTGCCTTAGTATATATGTAACTTATAAATTTTATGTATTTGAGCCCGGTCCATGTTGTTCATCCAAATGCGAATATAAATTGTTTATCTTAGTGTAATTTCATAAATTATAAGTGTTCTTATTTATTGCTCATATATATTTTTTTGTCTCTCTTTTTTTTCTAACTGTAACTTTTATATATTTCATATTGTAATATCTTGTGTCACGTGTGCTTTTGTATCTAGTGTGTACTTTGTAATTATATATACAGTTTCTATTTGCGAGTTCCTGTAATTGGCTCTGTATTACTATCTAAAAAGTTTAATGTATTTTTTATAGCTGATGGAATTCCTTGTATAAATAAATATATATATTCATTTAATTCCTTTTAGTTGCGCAAAATAAAGTGTTAATGTAAAAATAGACTTAATGCCATAATGCACTCAGTTCAGTGATTTAAAACAAAATGGCTGCCATCCATTGGGACATTTGGGACAATTTAGATATCTAGTGTCAAAGTAGTGAGAGTAAAATTATATCGATTTGATTTGATTTGATTAACATGAGGAAACCGAAAAATTTTAATAGAGTATTATCACATCAGATCCCATTTAAAGACTAAAATGTTATATAAAATTTTCTGGCTTTCGCCTAGTTTTAGAGTTATTTAATACCAATAAAAAAAAACTTCTTATTATAAATTAGTGCGAAACGCATTTTAGTTGACAATGATGCCATTATGGGGCGTAGTCTTATTGATAGATGTCAAAAAGGGACAAGTAACCTTTGCAAAAACTAGGTTTTTCAAAAAAAATCGTAAAAATTCATTTTCAGTCCCAGTTTTACCAAAACATTAACTTTTTATGTATTTGTACATTCAAAAATTAAAAAAAATAGAACAAAATTTTTTTTTTTGTGAAATTTTCTTAAACTCATATAAAATATAACTTGTTTTCTTCTTCTGCCCTTAGAAGTGCGTGGTTTAAATTTTAGTAAAGCGCTATCGCTTTACAAACATCCACGTGGACTGCCGGGTGTTGACTACAGAATGGTTAAACGCGTTTAAAAATTCATTAATTATCTTCACTGCATAAGAACCTATCAATATTACACTTTACACAACATTAATGAGCAAATACAAAATAAATATATCAAGAGGCTTCATCACAAATATGGAGCTCAACCGGAAAGCACTCCTTTTTTTAGCTTAGAATTTTATAACTTAAAAATAGTGTTAATCAACTTTTTCTTCCGAAATGCTTGGGTTATGAATGTTATCATAATATAAACGACACTATAATTCATTGCATACTTACTCAGATTTAATTTTGGAGGAAAAACTTACTACTACTTTTGAGGTTATAAAATTTCAAATCTCAAAATAAAACGGGGTATAGCAGACGCTTTTCACCAAACGTCATCCGTCATCCGATGTCGGATCGGACAGTGTGAAAACACTCTAACTAGATAGCGTAGGAGTAAAAGTTGAAGTGTAGTGTGTGTTTCTTAAGTAACATATGATCTTTTTATTATAATGCGACAGATGGCAGAAATATAATGGTCGTATTGCAAATCTTGCAACAGGCGGAGACTTTCCCAACGCATGTGTAGCAATAGTGACCCGTTTTCCTTGCCGGTTACCCGGTATGCATTCCACATACAGGTAGGTAGGTATAATATAAAAAAAATTGAAACTATTGATTTTGACTCACAGTTAATAGATTTCATACAAGTGAACACTAGGTATAATTAATTACATCTATGAAACAAATACGTCCTGTTCAATTACAGCCTGTCAACACAGTGAATCTCATAGGCTACGGTGGCCGCTTACACCAACCCGCTTCCAAAAAGCCGCCCATACAATCAAAGTTACGTTCTCATTTTAACCCATTCAGCGCTAATGACGACACGTTGTCGTTTTGCCTCTACCACGCCTCTACGAAGGAATTTCGCTACATACCGGGAAACTCGTGCTATCGGCTACGACGTAGCGCTACGACCGTAGCTCAGCGGTGAATGTATTAAAACGACATGCTGTAATAACATGAAACAGCATAAAATTAAAGTAATATAATTATAACAATTTTGATATAATTATGTTACTTATAATAAAATAAAAAATTATAAAAAGTCTTGTATGTAAATCTTCTACTCGTTTTAATAATATAATTTATGCTTCCTTTTTTTAAATGGGTTTTTTAAAGTCTGTGGAAACTTTGTCACTTAAAATGGAATCGATTGCCACCCCATTACATAGGTATTTAAATTGGTGCAGTAGATTAAACGTTATGCGAAGGAACTTCATAAACAAATACATACTTCAAAAAAATTTGACCCTTTTTGACTATATTGCAGTTGGTGAAAAATAAAGTTGAAAAAAAAATTGTGTTATAAAAAGAAAATAAGCAAAAAGAGTTTGTGGCCCATGAGGGGATCGAACCCGCGACCTTCGCGTTATTAGCACGACGCTCTAACCAACTGAGCTAATGGGCCGATGCGAGCTTCGGCGAAATTGTGGGTTGTGTGATCTAACACAAAAAGCTCTTTTAAGTCGAGATACTAACAGGTGAACTTTTATATTTACATCAGCGATGGCAGCATGGTTCCATTTTTACCACTTGTCACTATACCCGTCACTTTCGCGCTTACATACTTGTTAGAACGTGACAGGCACGGTGGCAAATGATAAAGAGCCGACCATCTTAGCCCTACAGCTCAAGCCTATAAATTTACCTGATATTAGCTCTACTACAGACAAGTATAGAATTGAAATAACAACCTATACCTGTCGCGTCGGTTCCCCATGCAAACCACTGTTTCGTTCGCTAAAGATATTACCCCTGGCATGTATATATATATAAATTGTTTGTTTGTTACACATAATCCACGGCACTACTGTACGGAAGGTGGAGGTAAGGAATTTATCTCCATGTATCAAAAAGTGTCATCAAAAAACCTTAAATAGGTGGCGCTACAATACCTAGAATACTTGAAAAGAAAATCAAATCATAGACAGCGCACTTCAGTCTGTCAACAACGCCTAGGTTCTTAGCTACTCTAGCGCTACTCTGGAGAGATTTGGAACTATTATTTATAGCTGACAGCTGGACACTTTTGCAACAGTTCTACCATAAGAGATTTCACTCCTTTTAAGTCCACACTCCATACACTACTGTTTAGATTGAAGTCAGAGATCTCACAACGGCCCACTAGATACAAATACCTACAAACTTTATTCTCCATTATTTCGGTTAGATTTTTGTAAGAGAAATGTGTTATATATGTGCATAGTAATTTTGACGACCAGTCTGGCCTAGTGGGCCTGCCTATGAAGCCGATAGTCCCGGGTTCAAATCCCGGTAAGGGCATTTATTTGTGTGATGAGCACGGATATTTGTTCCTGAGTCTTGGGTGTTTTCTATGTATTTAAGTATTTATACATATTTATATATTATATATATCGTTGTCTGAGTACTCACAACACAAGCCTTCTTGAGCTTACTGTGGGGCTTAGTCAATTTGTGTAATAATGTCTTATAATATTTATTTATTTATTATTTATATAATAAGTTATTATTAATAAGTTAAAGACTCGGTCATGTTCTTGTCAAAATTCAAAATAAAACTAACTGAATGGCTCCTGGAGAAATGTTTCTAACATATACATGATTTTTTAAATTGTCATGAAGTCTGACAAGTATGTATTTTGAATTTTGTGTAATACTTAATCGTTCTTTTTATATTTTCCTGGCATAATCTTTTATTTTTTTGCATTTTTATTGTTGAAATAACTTATTGAGTTATGTATATTTTATTATTGTTTCTTAATATTAAGTTATATAACTTTCTTGTTGTTAAAATGTATTCCATATTCATATATTTCTTCGCCAGTGTTGGCAGAATATGCTGTTATATACAAAAAAAAAAACAACGACACCAAGTGTATATAATATATCATATTTTTTTAAATAAACTTATGAATTATTAATTATGACAGGTGATTTATGCTTAAAGTTGCATAATATGATGAAAATAAATAAATAAAATGTATCTTTTACTGTGATCACTGAGACTTAGGTAGGTTACTAGTAATTGTTTGAAGTTGATTTTAAAATTATTTTGTATACTTATTATGTGGTATATATCAAAATCCTTATTTTATTTTTCTTTGATCAAACAACCCACAAACATACAAGCCATCCACCAAATAGTTTAAAAAAATTGAAGCGTTTAAAAATTGATCTTCCAAAATCTTTAGGTATGTAAGTTAAGATTGTGACGTGGTGTGGTACGTCCCACAATAAAAAAAAATATAAAAATATATTGATTTGTAATATTTATATTAACATTATGTAAGTAGTGGAATAATCCTAAATGACGAAAACTCCATTGTGGTATCATCCGGATAGTTCATCTTAATTAACTTATTATTGACTTTCCGTTGATACCTACTCACTATTGTTTTGAATGGCGTAACGACGCTCAATCAATGATCAGTATTTTTTTAATTTTTAGGCCGCTTAAAGGGTTCTGAACAATTATAAATTTATAAAAGTAGCAATTCGATCTGGCTAAAAATTATTGGGCACTAGGCTGAAGTGGGCGGGTCACGTCTGCGGGCTCCTCTACACGATGGCCCAGCGTAGGCCACTCTAAGGGACGCAGCTATGCGGTGGAATGAGATAGCAATATTACTTGGACTGGCCTACGCTGGGCCATCGTATAGGTGGGCTAGTATAGCCACCAAGTGGATGCCACAAGTTAAGCCCGGACGTGGCAGGCTCAGATGGAGACGGCGACCACTTCGACACCGTCATCAGTAACTGGCCGGAAAAAGTTCAACAACGGGAGGAAGGAAGGGGAAAGGCCTTTGCCCAGCAGTGGACACTATAACGGGCTAATAAAGTTGTTTTATGATTGAGGAAGCAAACGATCATACCAATCGTCTGATGGTAAGCAATTACCGGCTCTCATGGACATTTGCAACAACAGAGGTTGCAAGTGCGTCGTTGCGGGGCTTGAGATTAGAGTAGGTACGCTCTTTGGTTGAAGGTTTGAAAGTGGTAGTTAGTAAGGTCAACATTCTTTTCGTTGTTTAATTTTTGACCACTCTGTCACGCTTTTATCAAATAAATAAAAAAAAGTCGAGTGCTATTGCACGTCTTTCTAAGCTGTAGATTTAGTTAATAATTAATATGAGAAAAATTTAAAAATAAATTTCAACTCACACAAAAAGCTACACTCCGTCGCATTTTTTGGGGACAAAAACTAGACTAGGTACGAAAATTGTTTTGACCGTTTGATTTTACATGACAACTGAACTAATTAAAGATTGATAATAACTTCTCCACATACATATATATTTAGCTAATCAAATCATATGCTTAGCATAGGTATTTTTGAGAATAATATTTTCGAAATATGACGATAGATACTTTATATATGCCTCGTTGAATTAAGGTAAACCATCTCCCAAATCGATTGATAATTCAATTCAATTCAATAGTTTATTTCCAAGTATATGGTACATACACTGTTAGTTAGTAGAAGGTGTTAGCTCAGCATATTCTGCCGGCATGCATCAGCGTAGATATATTAGACATTAAAGTATTCTAATGAAAAATTGATCAAATTGTTGAAATAATAAACGGAAAAACCTTCTGGCAGCTGCCATTATAACCCTAACATAAAATAAGTAAACAATATGTGAAAAATAAGTAAATAATGTTGGCTCTAGATAACCCCCAAGTGGTGCAAGTGTTACGATATCTCCCTCAGCTTATCGCAGAGATAGTTTATTTATACTTAAAATTAGCAGTAATGGCCAACTTATGTGCAAATAATCTGTACAAATAGTGATCTTAATGTCTAAACCAGAAGGTTCAAATTGTAGTATCAAACTTTTTTTAGTTAAATGATGTCAACATCAAAAGTTACCTTTTTTAGTGCGTGTGTTCCGGCGTTGGTTAGGAACAGTTGAATTGTAGTGAAAATAGGCGCCTCGTGATATGGCTATGGCGACCTTTTGTGATAGGTGGCTAATGTCACCTTCAAGATGTGAAGTATTGTGTATAAAGATAAAGTGAAAATAACTTTTATACATGATTTAGTCTAAATAACCAATATGACCGCGCGAAATTGCCGTTAAATACAAACATAATCCTCATTTTCCTCTCCGGAGTTAGCTATTGGTTAAATCCTATGTAATAGTAGTTAACCAAGCAACAAAAGGCACGCATTTCTGTCGAGGTAGTTTGGCGCTCGAACGCAGTAAAAGTGCCAATAGTCCGAGACTGAAATGGTGCCTTTCACCCGAGCTCAACACTCCACTTTTCATTTCGAATAATAAGTAAAATACATGTGCATTAAAAAAACACTGCTAAGTATAAACTTCAGTAGTATTTCTTGAGGGTTTCAATTAACAATTTATGTAAAAATATCGTTGTTTATGAATTGGGGAGTTAATTATCATATAAGGTATCATTTGATATTACACAAAAGCTGAAACAAGCACGTGTACATAAAATATTATCATTTTTACGTTTCTATCGAATTTTTTCAGAACTCCCTACATATTATATGGAATTTAGCAATGGGGGTTTCATACTATTTTCAGCACTTTTACATTACAGATATTCACTAGGTCATTATTTGGGAGATTTGAGCCCAGTTTTCTACACCGTGTGTCACTAACTTTTCTTATGTTAGGTTTTCTTAGGTATTAACTACAGGTATACATAGTGTTATTCACGAAGGCGCGTGCCTTCACTCCTAATGTCATTTAATTAAAGGTTAGATTTGACAAATCTATGCGTCATCGTATATAGCTCATATATAATTAAACTGCCTATTTTATTTTTTTAAATTTTATTTCACATTTCACAACAGAGAAAACTCAATGAACAAAAGGAGAACTTAATACCATAAAGCATTCTTTACCAGTCAACCTAAAGGCAAAGCAGAAACGATTGTAGGCAGTGCATTTAGAACCAAATAAATTATTATTGAAAGATAATAGTATACACTTTTCGGCGGCGTAGTAACTATATATGTGCGCTCCCATTACATACGCGTTGATTGCATGAGAATGCTTTGTCTACGACAATGCAAGTGCAACTGATCTTTCATGAACCCTACTACCCAGTGACAAGATCTAATATAAGTCAGCAATTCAGTTTGTCTTGTACTAAGGGAAGCCCACTCGGCAGACGCGTGAATGGCACTAGTAAACACATTGTACGAGACGAGATATCGAGCAGTCTCAACGTTCCCGATCAAAATACTGACTGAATAAGCAAACAATAAGTACGAAATGATAAGTGATTGCATCAACCTCAGTAAAGGTATACATAGCTATGTATTATTATTACTAATCTTACCTATTAGTTAGAGCGCCGAAAACACTTACGCTGCCTTAATTTCACTTGGAGGGGGGGGGGGGGGGGGGGGTATGAGAGAAGATTTGCGGGAATCATCTAATAGCATTACTTGAAACTGCAGGAAATAAATAAAAAGACAGCGGATGAGACTACGCTTGAGCTAATATCAGGTACGTGTATATCAGGATTATCACAGGTGAACTTTTTTAATTTAAAAGGCAAAGCCAAAATGTTCTCTAATTATTTATACCTCTTAGTAACAGCTTTTCAAAAAGAGATAATTACCTGTATCTATCTATGTTTAAAGCGATGAGTATGTAACGGTAGATATGTTTTCGTAGTTCGATTTGATAATATTAATGCCGCGTGTATCCACAGATTGTTTCCTTTTTTTATTTTTCCCATGGACTGGGGCGTCCTTCTGGGGCAGTTTAGCGATCGGGTTGTGTAGGGGAAAGGTAGCCTGGGGATGATCCAGGACTCTCCGCATCACACTTGGTATCCACAGCGTCAATAGAAGTGTTCTTACGCACGCTGCCGCTGTCTAAGTAACCTTCATGAGTTTAATATGCAAACTTCTATCCTTGTACTCGTACCAATGACAAACGGCGGTCAAAACGTTATATTACTATACCATAACAGATAGGTTGTTTCTCGGATATGTAGGTAGCTAAGTAAAAATCTGGGTTTTTGATACGATATAGACATAGTCGATCAACTAGGAGTTGTACCTACTCGTATCATCAATATTTATTGGTATTCAGCAGTGGCAGCATGGTTCCATTTTTAACGCTTGTCACTATGCCCGTCACTTTCGCACTTACATACTTGTTAGAAAGTGACAGACATGGTGACAAATGATAAAGAGCCGACCATATTAGCCCTACAGCTCTCTTATATCGTTAAATAGAATATCTAAGGGCATTATAAACATGTTCATTTATCCTTTCCTTATCCTTCTTAATAATTATTTTACTGTATATTAGGGAGCGTTCAAGTATTACGTAACGCAATTTTTGGAGATTTTTGACATGTCGATACAATATCACTCACTAAGGCAATCAGCTTCGGCGTATTACGCAGCACTCGAATACTGACGATGAAATGTCGTACAATACAGTCGGTCGTGTTCTTTTCTTGAAGCACTTGGGGAATCCCAATTTTAAAACATAAAACGAAAAGGGTTGCCAACTTGGGAGAGCAAATTACTTACAATTCAATCGGGAATTCCCCTTAAAAATAAACGAAAAGGGTTGCCAACTTGGGAGATAGAATTCCCTAGTTTCAGACTTCAGACCAAACGTCTTTTTTTTTTTTTTTTTTTTCGTTTTTGTTCGTTCTGTTGTGATGAGAGAAAATCTCACACATATTCAGTTTACACAGTGTATTCTGAATATCAATATATTAAATTAACGAAGCTATCCGAATTGCGGTATATCTACAGCACCGTTCTGAAGCGTTAAAAAAACAATGTTACGTGTAACGCGTAGTTCAAAACCCCCCCTCCCGCCCCTGTAACGCATCATAACGTTTTACTGGCCCCCCCCCTCCCCAAATTCGTTACGTAATACTTGAACGCTCCCTTATGTGTTATATGTAAATGTCTGAAAGCAGTATGGTGTTCATAATTATGATGAAATTAAAAAATAGGCAAAACATCGGAATATTTACTATATGTATCGTTTATGTAGTCTTTATTGAACACAGTGTCATTGCCTAAAGAAAGTTTTGATTTTAAATAATATTTGTATACGTACTATTTTACACCAAACCAGATTTCAACAAGCCCATATCATAACACATCTATACAATAATGAGAGTCAGGTGAATTACACGCGTTGACGTAAACTCGTTTAAATTTTCATAACACATATTACAAATACCTAAACGGGCGCAGACACCTTATCTACTGTTGACATTCGAATCCTACCATGTGCGCAAGCGACTTATCTATCAACCAATCTAAATAGAGCTTTACCTCTGTAAGGAACTCCTTCGTTAAGCTGCATTTCAAAGTGAAGGAGAGGGGAACGGGAGCTCAACTGTGATTGGTCGGCGTTATCAGCGGCGAGTCTACGTGGTGGCTTCTTGGTTTGTATCTCGTCAGTCGGTGGCGGATCGTCACCGGCTGCGGACCTCCCTGGGGAGTTTTTCGGGTTCAGGAGCGGTTTACGTATAAAATATATGATTTTTAGGAAAAATAATATAGAGGTACATTCACCGGAATATGAACCTTGTTTGTCAGACCATAGAGTTGGTCTTAATATGTTATTATGACTGAATGAACACTATCGAGTTGTATGCCAGAAATGGCAGCTTGCCAATTGGACTCTGCACTGTTTAGGAATTTCTGTTATATTTCTGACTCGGATATATAATTATTCAGTAATGATTAAATTAATCAAGGTAAAGGTCAGATTTTCAATGCTGTTTTTACTGTGACATGTGCTCTTAATAGAGCGGCATGTACCAGAGCCCTAAATATCAATGTCACGCATCAAATACATGGTGATGAGTAATACTCGCATGTTATCAGTCAATAAAGGAAATTAAATTTTCCACAGACTCGTATTTAGTTTATTTTTAATCACTCAATGCTCTTATCAATGCTCTAATTAATCCAGCGATAAACGGAACTTCTCACACGCCTAGCTACAGTTGATACCAGACATTGTTCAGGGGACACGGCGTAAATATGTGTAAATACTTCCCATTTCAAACCACTTTAACTACCTTCAAAAACCCATTCAAATTTGAGCTGTATAACTTAGGCACAGAGTTTAAAACAAAAGCGCGAAAGTGACGCGTTACGCTCTTACGTTTTCCGCGTTTCAAGTTCGTTGTAATCAAACATGGTAGAGCAAAACAAAGCCACGCGTTGCCGGCGTGCGACCGTTTTAAAAATAGAACTCAGTGCGCTGAAATCCAACCAAAATATGCTGATCTCCTTCCCCTCCCAATATTCGTATTAGATCAGAGTATGAGGGGGGACATTCCAATACGTTACAGGTCAGGATATTTTAGGGCTATTAAGCAGTTAGCGCCTTGCCTTCGCTCCTGTGAACCACGCCCTGAATTTGAACGTCATGCGTTCCAAATATGAATGTTTTTTTCGTAGTTTTTTGTGCTACGAGTATATGGCAATCTGATGTAATATTTTTTGTTATTTTTCGTCAAGGCCATTAGCTTTAAGGACACTTAACGTAGCTTTAAGTGTTCTTAATATACATGTTGGAATTCTATTCATAAAATTATTAATTGTATGTCTCTAGACGGCTTAGCTCACCGGTAAAATATGAGTAAACATGTTCGTATTAAAATTTAAGTAAACAAGTGCTAAAATCGATTATTTTTTTCGATGTTTTACCAACGTTGACATACATTTCATTACCTATATGTATATTCATTTAGAATAATAACTGGACGTCGCTTTTAAATTACCTACTTTATATAATGTACAAATTTTCCGACTGACTTCCCATGCATTTTCATATTTCTCATATTATGTAAACTATGCATTTTATATTCATATAGTTGTACAGTTGTCATTAACAAAATGGAGCATTCCATGAAATTGTCTACCGATGTCCCGTACAAACGCGAATTTTCTAAATATTTGCAGGTACAAGAGTTTCCTTCTCTGTGACTAGTGCTCAAAAATACGAGTATGCAAAGAAAAATAACAGCCCGCTTTAAACGCCGAAAAAAAGCCGCAACCCAGGAAATAAAATTCTTCCGTACGGGACATCCCGTGGAATGCTCCAAAAATACATACAATCACTTAACAACAATAAGAACTGCATTTTAGATAAAACAGTCAACACTGTACAGACGAATACAAGTACTTAAAATACAATTAGTATCTTTGTATCATAAAATTGACACGAAAGTTTTGCGCGTAGATTACGTATATTGAATTTAAATATGACTCATTTCGAGTTGAAATGCTCGTACTATTCATTCGGTGTCGTAATTGTGCAGTGTTTACTACGGGTATTTTCCATCGTTGATAGTTATGCATATATGTATATGACTTTTTAGGTACTGATTCGGAGAAAATACCATGTTAATTAAGTTTCTTTACATCAAGGAGGAGGATAACGTGATGTTATCCTTAAGAGAAGTAACCGGTTTGACTACAGAGTCGGACCAAGTTAACTTTACATGGCTTTTGCTATGACAAAGTGTAGTCATATCATCATTATTGTCAAATTTTTATGAAAATATGACGTTTATAATGACCCTCCCTCATTTTGTTCTGTTTAAGTTGGTTCAAAGTTAGCTTAGATGGACTCTACATGTTTTTAGATATTTAAGATAAACTTTAAAATCTAACTATTTGTGTGCTGTGGGTAGATGTATCTGCGCCACCTTAAAATGTTAGTATACAAGTGAATTCCCAAGTTATTATTGCAGTGTTAACACTCTCGTCGAGACACCCCGAGACAGACTGAGAACGAGCGTGTACATACTGCTCCCTTCTAGTTTATCTCTTCCTCGTCTCGGCTTACACTTCTCCGATTGGATAGGAGCGGTGCCGAGACTCGGCGTGAGGCTCTCGACGAGTGTATATGTACAGCCGGCATTAAGCATGTTTAAAACGTTACAAATTGATTTAAATACAGGCCTAAAATAATGCAACACTTGTTTATATCCATATCTATACTTTTTTAAATACAGTGTGCGTGGTAAGAATAATTTAGCACGCAAGGCTATGAGTATCATAACAAAGGGCTCGTCTCGTCCAGCGAGTTGTCATTATGACTCAGTCGGCCCTGCCCACTTGTATGACAATGTCACACTATATTGAGAAACATACTCGTATGTCGCTAAAATGTATCATTTGAATCATGAATTTTTATGATATGACTTTATTTGTAAAGTGAAATAGTATTAAGACACAAACCAAAAATAATTCGATAATCAAATTTTGATTTGTCTCCGAAGCTGTATGACTTTATTTAATTAATTTATCTTATTGATTTAAACATATTGTTAATGTTAAATATTATCTTGTATATTGTCAAATTGAAAGTAAAGTATTTTTGTGGATTATTAATAAAAATATGAATATGCGGTTAATAAAAATAGCAAATAAGCTTGCTAATACTGATTGATAATGAAATCATACTGATTTCTGATAAATCTTGCAAGCAATATAACATACGTAACTTCGTATTAGGCTGACATAATGACGGAGACTGAATGTACTATCCTCCTAAGACCTGGTAGCTTTTGTTTTGTTTTTATTTAGACCTAGTCTTATATAATCATTTTTTATTGAAGGATACTACAAATGAATACGATTATAGATATACATAGATGCCTACAGTGAAAGCTTTCATTCTAAACATCTGAAGGTTTTTACAAGAAGTCCTTGGCTTTAATACAAGACACGTGTAGAAATGTTTCTACGTCTCGTTTAGAGCTCAAGGACTTTACAGGAAAGTCAAAGATATTGAAGACTAGTTTTATATTGGTGCCGTGACCAACATTTAAAGAAATGAACTATCTATGTATTGTAAAAGTATAAATGACCTTAAAAACTTTTGAGACACTTTAAACAAAAATTAATTTAGTATTTATGCAATTATCCTATTTTTTTCTACGTCTGTTTTTAAAATTAAGCGTTTTGACGGTTTTTTTGATATGACACTAATCTTTCTTCCACTAATATTTAGGGTAGTTTTTCAACAGCCTTGCTTTGCCTTCACGGTACCACGTTGGTGGCAAACAAAAATAAGCCTGCCTGCCTGATAGAAAGCGGTCACCAAAGTAGACGCTTGTAACCCCAGAGGTAGAAGGTAGTGGAGAGATGAATACTTGTAGGTATCATTTTATTTCCAATCAACATACATCTCCTTGTGTCATTATGATGAGTATCATGAACATTTCAATCTGTATACTGTCCCACTTCCTGTGAACTACCAATTTTCGGTGACTAACTGGTAAGGGGCTCCACAATGGCACCCGATTACTATGAGTCAGTTATGCGCGTTCAAAATGCTGCATAAGACACGGGAAGCCACATTCATGGGTGTCTGATGTCAATTTCAATTGTTTATTTCTAAAAATATGGTACAATGTTGTTTAGTAGAAGGTTGGTCAGCATAATATTTTGCTGGCAAGCATCGGCGTGATTTTTTTTACGTAAGAATTCAATATAAGATTAACAACTAATAATAATTATCATTTAAAAATTCTGATAAGAATAGAGTATTAATCGCGTGTTATTTAAAGATACTACATATTTGGACGTTGGTTTCACGAATTGAACAAACGAAAATGAAATTTAGCACAGAACCTAGGTTATAAGCTAGAAAAGGTCATAGGATACTTTTCATCACGCAATTAATCCCCTAAGGGGGTTGTATAGGGGTTGCAATTTAGTATGAGAAGAGTGAGGAGGAATGGATTGTAGGGGTTTCAGATTCGCAAGTTGCGGAAAGTTTTCAAGAAGATGGATGAGAAAGGAAATTTCAGGAAAATTTCACAGAAACAAAGCAGACTTTTATTTTGATGGATTATGAGAAGGTATTTAAACGTTTTCCAATTTTGGTAAACTTCCGGCGACACATGACAGTCATAACAGCTTCTTTTTAGGGTTCCGTAGTCAACTAGGAACCCTTATAGTTTCACCATGTCCGTCTGTCTGTCCGAGGCTTTGCTCCGTGGTCGTTAGTGCTAGAAAGCTTAAATTTGGCATGGATATATAAATCAATAAAGCCGACAAAGTCGTACAATAAAATCTAATTTTTTTTTAGGGTACCTCCCCTACTCGTAAAGTGGGGGTGAACATTTTTTTTTGCTTCAAACCTACAGTGTGGGATATCGTTGGAAAGGTCTTTCAATACTAATAGGGGTCTTCAACAAACACTTCTTGATAAAGTGAATATATTCGGAGATAATTGCTCCGAAAGAAAAAAAATGTGTCCCCCCCCTCTAACTTGTGAACCATAGGTCCAAAAAATATGAAAAAAATCTTGGAAGTAGAGCTTAAAAAAGACATTAAATGAAAACTATAGCGGATATGATCAGTTTAGCTATTTTTGAGTTATCGCAAAAAGTTTCCCCTTCATAGTAAAAAGACGTACACCCACAGTTCGTCCCTTGGTTAACAATCTACCATACTTTAAGCTCCAGTTTAGCTTATTGTGACGGAAGAGTAACTACGGAACCCTACTCTGAGCATGGCCCGACATGCTCTTGGCCGGTTTTTACTCTACTCTTTGCTCTAGAGACTAGTAAATCATTTCATAATCAAAAACCATCAATACATAAAAATATTTTATTACTCACTCTTTAAGAAACGTTAAAATAAAACTGTAAAGTTCGAACATACGTCATGAGGTAATGACTAAAGGGGCCCACTGATTAACAGTCCGCCGGACGGGATCGGCCTGTCAGTTTTTTCTTCTAACTGACCGGCCGATGCCGTCCGGCGGACTGTTAATCAGTGGGCCCCCTAAATGACAAAAATAGCCAATGTAAAATGTTGATCTGATATTTGGAACAAACAAAGTCGTATCAATTGAATGTTGTTTTTCTGCTAAATTCCAGGGTTAGGACATTGGAGCGATATGTTATATTCGTCAACAGAACATTGGCTTCAAGGATGATGTACTAATTTTTTTAACAGTTACGGCCCGATTAAAACTTTTATATACGTCAAAAACGTGCTCTAGATACGTTGTGGACAGGAAATGTCAGTGTCAAAAGTGACGTTTCTTCAAACAAAAATGTCATTTTTGACACCGACATATCCGACCAAAGTTCTAGAGAAAATTACTATTCGTATTCTGTTAGAGCGCCATCTTAATAGTCACGCCTTATTATACAGTAAATTAATGAGATAGTGTGCAGTGAATGGAGAATTAATCTTGAAACGCGTTTAACCACCATTTTGGAGTCAATGGCTGGTAGTCCACGTGCTACTTGTAAAAGTTGTAAAGTCCAGCTATCGGTTTACAAGAGCTAATAAAATCACCGCACACTGTCTTGTACTAAAAGTACAACTTTAGTTGTATTTAAAGCTCCTAGTAACATGATACTGGCGAAATTACCCCATTGGACTGAAGCCATTTAATTTTAAAAGAAAGAATGAAGGATGAATCGTATCTAGAGCTAATTTTTAACGTATATTAAAGTTTGAATCGTGTCGTTACACGGTAAGAGACATAAATGTTATCTTTATGTCGGTTGTTATTCGAAAGAAATTTTCATTGATTTGTTTTGGTTGATACGAGTATGACAATCATTGCTAACAAGGAGGCCGATTCTGACTGAACAATTTGTTACGAATTTGGATTGCTTTTGACACGACCTTGACGATCGTCTTGGTGATTGGCGTGAGCGATGTTCAAGTTTGTAAGTATAATCAAAAAGTAAAATCAAAACCTTGACTATTTTAGAATTACGTTTTAAGTACATGTACCTAAAACGTAGACTTTGTAGAATTTAGCAGGAGTTATTTTAGACTGGTAAAACCCTGTGCCACAAGTTCACATTTCGCTTAAGGCGTTGTATTTCGTCATCTTTCTCTCATTTCCATAATATATATAGCCTGACCAGTAATATGTGATCACGCGCCATATGGCGGAATTTCATTGGAACTAAATTTTGCATTCTAAACTGAACTCTCACCCTATACATGAGAATAACAGCGCCCTCTTGACAATGATCATATATTTCTGGTTGAGCTTTACATAAGCTTGTCATCACTTGCCGAGATGTCTGGTTATTATTAAATTAGTTGAACTGTCACCAAACTCTGACACTAAAAAGTTACCCTTGGCGGCGTTAGGTTTTTTTTTATTCTAAATAAAGTGTCCGTTGCAACCAATTTTGACAAATTTCGTGTCACTTCATATCGAACGATATGGCAGTCGGCCCCGACTCTAGATTGTCTCTGAATAAAATAAAAAAACAACCGATGCGTGACATACACGAAAAAGTTTGCATTACGGCCATTTTGACATTTATTAGTTAGTGTAAAATTACGTTGTTTTGTTCAAGCTTATGATATTGACGTAGATAAAGCAGTGTATGTACATAATTAGGCATTAAAATACTCGTGTGATCCTTTTATAAAACTCATTTCATTCGTTTCATAAACCGACACTCGTAGTTTAATGCCTTTAATTATGTAGCAGTCACATAAACTATTATTAGTCAATACCCGGCAATCCATCGCGGCTACTTGTAAAGTCCAGCTATTACTTACTTTACGAAAAGTAACTATCGAACAACGTCATGCTTGCAGACTTTTAACTTTGGCAAGATCGTCATTAATTTGATGGCCATTTTTTTAAAGAAAAAGAAAGTTATCCTGTAGAATCTACAAAGAACAAATCAAATTATATTTTTGAAATATTTTAAATTCCCGGTGGACTTGGTCACTTTTCTTTAGTGTATGATATCTATTTCAGCCTACGAAAGAAGATTTATATGTGATGATATTTGGCATGGAGACAGATCCCAAATAGCACGGCCTCTTTATATTGTAAACAATCGTAAAGTTATCTATAGGCTTATGGCGGCCAAATAACGATGACTACTGTTTACAAAGTCAAACTATGAGAAAAACCTGGCTTGTTTTAGTGTCTCACTGCTGACGTGATCCCTTGAGCCCTCGATCTCCACGACTCCCGATCTAGCGCCTCTTCTGGTCAGAAAATGTATACTTAAATATTTTTATCTAGTCTTTTCCTTAAATGATTATTGAAATATTTGTTGAGCTTGAGTATTTATTTCCTTTAAATTAATTCAGAGTTATATGTAGCGTGCTAAGGAATGAAGATAAAGCTGAATTATTTTTGTGTGGTCGTAAAAGATTATGATTTAGTAGGTTTGCAAATTAAATGTGACAAACGGCTAGGCACTCGATTCATCAACTCCTATACGTTTTTCGTACTTCCAGAACCTCTAAAATACTCGACTTAATCCTTACAAAATATAAGATGGATGAATAATTGAGTATCTTGTAAGACAACGAAGCATGCTCTTTGGATCTGAACCTATGAACCTATGTAAAAAAAATTATTCAATTAACTAGTATCTTAGTTATCTAATTGTAAATTGGGAACCAATTTCATTGTTATTTTATTGTTTGGAAATATGGTAATTGCAATAAAAATAACAAATTGAGAGAAGTAAGCAACGAAGCGAGCGTCGCACTGTTCTATATTATTTTCTTTAAAAATCTTGGACGGTTTTTGGTTAAAGACCACGGATCAGAAACTACATCATCAAAATAATTATCAAAGTTAGTTAGAAGAGATAGTCTCAGTTTTGTGTTAAATAATATCCAAGAAACATTACGAATACAAATATCATATAATACAAGACGAGATATAATTGGAAAGCTGGAAGTAATGTTTAGATAATTCTAAAGATAATGTAACTTTAAACGCAATTGATTGTGCAATATCGGTGGCACTGATATAACGACATTATTACTAAGTTTATGCAAAACATTTTCCACTTGGTTGGCTACTCGTTGTGCGGTTTATACATACCTACTCCCTTAAAGAAATTTGCGTATGTATTATTGCAAAAAATATAGAAGAGGACATTTCGATACCCACGAAAAGGCAGAAAGGGATACATAAAATAGAACTCCATTAAAAGGATTTGTAAATTTGTCATGTAAAATAAATGATACACTTCATATCTAACCACAAGTCTATCATTTTTCACGATGGTGAATATGGGGGGAGCGATCAAATCGAGGCAATGAATCTTGAGGGCTACAGAAATGTATTACTGGGAGTAACGCAGCAGATTTTATTAGTAAAAATAATTAAATAAAATTAAACGGAAATTAACAGTGCAGTTAAATTTTACCACGAAACCATTTAAATAGAATTTTTCTAAGCACGGAATGTTCTACTCGTTTGTACTTTAGGTATAACAGCGGAACTGTAGATATTGCCTCTATAGTTATTGCACAAGCCAGTGTTATCATATTATCCAATGTACTATCGCAGATACTTTTGCAACTGACAATCATCATCTTCCTAGCGTTGTCCCGGCATTTTTGCCATAACTTACTTGGGGAACGTGATGGACCGGCATCGGCATTCTTGCCCCTAGTCACTTAGGGAACTTGGTTGACCGGCAATCGATTGCCAACCGGGATTAGTCCTTCTCACGGTTTTTACTTTCACAGGAAAGTGATTAGGTAAGGTCAGACAATATTTTTACCTACGTAAATTAAATGAAGCAAGCGAGCCGGGGGTTCAAACCCGGTTGGTTACAAAGTCCAATCTACCCCTAGGCCACAATTTTTTTTTGCTGCAGCTATCTACATCTTAGTAAAATTACACAGGAAATAAAGCATTAAAGTTTAAAACTCCACAGAAAAGCGTACCTACACATTACGCATTTAATAATGTCATTAGAATTAAGGATGGGTTTTATCCCAAGACACGCTATTCGACTATTAGTCATATTAAAAACCACCAATAAATCTTGCGGTTAATTACTTTACTGTCATGTAATTAATTCATTTAAAACTTAGGTGCCTATTCTAAATGATTACTACACCTACCTTACCTACTGAATATTGTAGTAAGTTCTTCCCTAAACATTGTTGAGAGAAGACCTTTTTGCCGGCAAAACCTTCCTTCTTACTCGTATTAAGTTCTTATCTATGGGATTAGGACAGAGACCAAAACGTTGATCATAAAGGGAATGCTTTTGCCTTTGGGGTAGTCGACTGTTTTAGCCATCCTGTTTTTGAGGTAAAATTCACAACATGAGGCATGGAAAACTAATAAAAAAATTATGCAAATCTTGGGAACCTGGTAACTGACATATCATAATATCAAATGAAGCAGTCAGAGGCATTTCTCAAATTTCTGCGTTCTGAATTTAGATTATGTAGGTACCTACCGTACAGGTATGATTTGGGCGCGCAATTGTCTAGGTACCAATAAATATGTATGAATTTTATTTGTTCCTCAGGCTAATGACTATGGGATGAATGAATTAATGAATGAAAAATATTTATTTCAAGTAACTATGGACTCATACAGTTAGTAGACTTACGTTTCTAACAAAAGAATTAGGCGTAATGCCTTGTAATATAATTTAAAAGTTTTCTCTTGAGCCCAAAACGAATTCAGCGTTGGTACAAAGGTACAGTTTTAAACATTGCAATAACAAGAACCTTCTGTTTAGTTCTACAGCTCAAGGCATTAAATGTTTATTTAATTAAAAACAAGGTTCAACAGCGCTTAGTTCACTTTATAAATACTCGGTTACGGACGCGAAGGCGCGTCAGCGCAGCGCATCACGCAGGCGCGGCGTGCGCGTGACGTCAGTGCGCGTCACCAAACTTCTGCGCAAGCAAGCGAAACACTCCCTTATGTCTTTAGCAATAACAATTCTACCTCTGCACGTGTAATGCAATCCCGTATTTTTCCACGTATGCTCACGCAGGGGTCTCGTGTATTTAGATAAAATTTAAGTAGTCAGCAATATTTTTGACAATTCTAATCGATTTAGCGTTTAAGAAGCGCGTGAGAGTGTATGTAATGTGTGTTGTTATCATTGGAGTGTGTCGGTTATCAAGCGACCGAGGCTATAAAAGGCAGCTGCGCGAACGCAAGGCGCCCAGTGCGGATCGCACGGGCACACTGAAAACAACAAACAAAACCAAACATGACTTTAAACACTTGGACATGACTAATCCCTTCTTCATAATGTTTTAAAGAAACAAGCCAATGACCTAAAACTTATGAGTAATAAGGAATCCTCTTCATTCATTGATCGCTATCAGTAATCGATCGGTAGTCGAATTAGTAAATAAACAAACGTACCTGACAAGGTCCCTGATCCTATTTACATGATTATTAGATGATAAAAACTTGCAAACAGCAATCAAATGTGCATTACAGGTGGCCTGAGGTCAAAGACATAGTAAAATGATGATAGAGAGAGGAGACATTTTCCTAAAGGTCTTCCTAGATAACCCACAGAGATCTACCTGGAATTATAATTAATTAGCATAAGGATATTAAGATAAACAAGTAAAGAAATAGTAATTTATTTCCAGTTCTGGTAGCCTTAGCCATTGACAGAGATCAGGATAAAGGATGACTCACGCTAGACTAAGCCGGAGCGTCTGACACGTCATTTCCTATGACGGCTGATTGATGATCACGTGGTGCTTTCCTTAGAAAACGAAGCTCCAGGCCCCGGCCCGGTCTAACGTGGGTCATCCTCAAGAAAGACATGTAAACAAATAGTGGGTAAACAATCTTCCTACCTGAGCCTTAACAAATAACAGCTCAGAGTGCAGAGGGCTGACATTTTAACTAGGTTGTTAGTAATCAATCATAACACTGAATTGCCAAAAGCATCGTGCTGCATTAGAAGTCCATAAACTTAACAGATTGTGACAAGTACCGTTAATTCAGTTGTCTATAGAATGTATCAGAAAACGAAGTATCAGAAGCCTCGGCCTAGACCGGGATCGTTCTAGCGTTAAAGGATAAACAGAAATGCAAACTAGTTTTTAAGGAAAATTCATATTGGAATCGATAAAGATCAGGAGCCAGGAGGAGAAAAAATGAGACACTCATCCATCAATTGTTGACTGATGGGAATATCTTAATGACGGTGACTAATTTCTAAATTCAAAAGATAAAAATGTACATGCAGCTCTATTACGATAAGGAATCACGTAAACAATTAAAGCAAATAAATTAGGCAAATTGTAGAACCCCAAATTATTCACAAATGAATAGCGATGCAGTAAATAACAAGGTATCATCAATTCTGATGACTTAATTTACATGTTACTGTTTGTGGGATTCATGCAATGCTTCAAAAAAGTTATAAATGCAAGACTTCGAGTTAGATTTCAAAATTATTTTTTTTGGATATCCAAATGCCATGAACAATTTTTAAGTAACATTTGGACATCTTAAAGATCTCTCAAGCTTACTTACAGTACATATGAATCTCTTTTTTTTCGAAGGTTGAAAATTAAGCGCTATTAGACACTAATTAGGCCTTTAATGAGCTCAAGGTGACGACCTTTGCTTAATTGCTCCCAGTTGTGTCTTTGGGTATCCCCTAATAATAGTAGGTAATTAGTCTGGTCTGCAATTTGGCTAAGAGAAAAACAACATCTTAGACTAAAATTTCCGTATTAACTATATTCTAATGGTGTTATTCGTAAACGCGTTACTGGCCTGAATTAGCTATGAATCGTTTGTCTTTATCTGTCATTTTGACTTCTGTATTTGTCAGAAAGGGATAAAACATAATTTAACTAAATCAAGCCCGTAAAGTTTTATGAATACGGGGGTAAATACTTAAGATCTCTTCTGGCTACTCTAATAGGATACAAAATCTTCCAGATGTGTTCGTTATGTTAAATCCTTTAGTTACTCAAAATAAAACTTGCTTAGATATTGCATTTTTAATTTGTCAAATGAATATTCAAATTACCAGAAGTTAAATATACCATTACTCGTATAAGTATTTAGGAAAGTAGTCACAATCCAAAACGTGTGTCCGTTGGTAGATCTTACTCATAACGAATACTAGATTCATTGTAATCTTCAACATGTTGATAGTGGTATTGTTACATATTTATTTCTATTTGTTCTTAGGATGAGGTTTTATACAATATGGATTGTTACATTATTATCATGACATTTTTAGAATAGAAATAATTTATTCGTAAGCACAAACAAAATAGAAAATTATACCAAACAGAGAAACATGAAAAGGAAAAAGTGCCACGAAATGGTCTCATCTGAGCATGTTGCTGGCGACTTGCAGTTAATTTTTATTGCTTATATGCAGTTTATATCCCCAAAATTCAGTAAGTATATCAATGATATACACGATTTCGGAAAATTTTGCCCTTAAATCATGTTTGTAATGGACTGCGCAGACAGGACGTAGCCTATTGAACACAATCTTCACATATAGGTATACATTTGGCCTTATTCCAATGTACTAAGGTCCAAAATTATCTTTTTTATTGACTGAACGCGAAATACATTGACAATCGCATTTACCAACACTTTGTTGTCGACCCACATTATGCGAGACTTGTGAGTAATCGGTGGTAGTGGGTTTAGTGACGCATGCGCTGTTGTATAGTCATGTTTAGGTATTTTACTGGCTATCGAACATTTTGCTTCTCACGGTAATATTGTGTATCTACTGTAGGTATTAATTAAATGTTACCTACGTAAGTTTGTGTAGAAAAAAACTAAAGAAAGTATCTGCCGCATTTTGAGAGAAACCAGTCTTGTCCAGTTGGTGTAATTTAACATGTTGAACTTACAATTTTTCTGAAATTTCCAAGAACACTTCCAACTTTTTGTAATCTTTCCACAACTTGTACATCCGTAGATGTGCTCTGATACTTGTGTAATAAACAAGTGCAACTCATACAGTCGACACTAAAAATAAAACTTTTATTTGTTTGTTACGTGTAAACGAGATTTTATGTAGTTTTTGTATACTTATATGATAATAAAGATAAATTGCGTAACAACATACACAAACATACGGTGTTTTTAATAACTACTACGTTACGCTTTTCATAGTATACATTTTATAAATTTTATGACTATAACTTTTTTAATAATTGGACACTATCAATATATTGAGAATTGTGTAATATTTTAGTATTTAAATCATTGACTCTCATCAAAATTTTCATTTTTTCCACTTGCTGTCATATGTCCTTACAATACAATACAATACAACACAACACAACACAATACAATACAAATACTATTTAGTGCGATAAACAACGATACAGAGAGAAAACAGTATCAGAAGTAGCAGTAGAGTAGAGGTCCTTAATTCTAAATACCACAGTATAGTTTTATTACTTGTATGCTAAACGAATTGTATTGTATCTGTAGAGCAATAAACTGCGTTTATTATTTATTTTCTGCGTTTATTATTTATTTTGACATTTGTTCTCAATCCACTAAAAATCCCATTTCTTATAACCAATTATCTCCCTCGATTAACTCTAATAAAATCCCGAAAAGCTCCGATGACCCTTGGACGTAATAATTTGGCAATACCAGCAGACTGGGTGTTGGCCGTCGTTCAGAATTTTAATCGCGTATTCGTAGTAGCTGCGCGCGCGCCATTCCCATTGCCTTTTCGCAGGCCAGTTCAAAATAAAATTCCACTTCAATCATCTTGATTTTTTGATCAGATGAGGTAAACAAATTGGTCGTTTTTTTTATCAGGGATTATATAAAAACAAGGATTAAATAGATGATATTCGTTGATAGATTACGCCAATAGAAATCTAAATGGAAATAGTTACGTGACTTTTCGTAGCATCTGTAATTCATTGTTTCTTTTCGTTTGTCGATATACGATTGTCATTTTGGCTAGGCCCCCAGTGCAACTACGACACATCTAAAACGTAAAATATCTCAGTTTACCCCCTATTTAGTAAATATATAGGTACAGAGCCTACAGAGGTTTTACAGTAGCTGTACAAATACTAAATTAAATAAATAGGCCCTTGAGGCATTGTACCAAGGATGCTGGCGGCATTTCCTCGTTGTATCGCAATGCTGATAGAGTAAGACCAAGATAAGTTGGTAGCGATTTTGAAAGCCCAGATGGTCCAAGTCAAGTGTTAATGTGAGTGTGTGTTAGTGTGTGTGATAATTTAATAAAAGTTTGACGTTTAAAATAACACGTGCAAAGCCAACTCTAGTTAGATAATTTTTAAATTTCCAAGTTCGCGGTAATTACCTAGGGCCGTAAATACTAGATTTATTACTGATGTCCCGGAAAGTTTCAAAATTTCCACATTTAAAAATTTCGGAGAACTCTCATAATTTTGTATGGTGATCGAAATTATCTAATTCCAAAGTGAAAATCCTTAATGTCATATGAATTTTTTCTGAAATCGGAAAATTCCTTTTAAAATTTTCTGCAACTAGCACATCTGGCTGCGTAGACAAGATGCTAATCGTTAAGGCTCCGTAGCGAACGAAACGCAACTGTCTCTGTCACACTAATATGGAAGAGTGATAGAGAGACATAACTACAGTACGTTACGGAGCGTGAACGCTTAGCATCTTGTTGCATCTTGAAGGTTTTTTTATACTGGTCGCATTTCCTTCTCGCGCGATTGGAATCGAAGTCCGCTGCGCTGGGGGCGTGACGGCGCACGCGGCGCCCGCGTGGACGCGGTAGGCGCGTCACCTGACAACATTGACACACTAACAACATTACATTCCGAATTCAAATTTCTCGCTTCTTCTAGCCGGCCAGTTTGTAGAGGTGTGGTTCTCTTTATTGCACATGTGGCGGCTTTCAGAAGCGGGTATTCCAAATTTGAATTTCTTGTTTTTTCTAGACGGACATTCTGTGTGCCTGGGTCTAGGTATGGTTTTATTGTTGTACTTATTGGTTCTGAGAGCAACAAGCTACCTGAGGCAGTCATTTTAAATTTGATTTTTTTCTAACAGGCCAGTTTGTAGAGGTGTATTTGTATTTATATTTATTTGCTAGAATCATGGTTATCACGGATGAATCGATGATGGAAATATTAATCCAGCACAATTCTGCCGACTTACGGCGTGCAAATTTGATTATAAATACTTAATGACTAACATGAATTTACTCTATATTTACATTTCATTGATTAATTATTACTTTATAACAATGTCGATATGTATTTATAAATTGTTAATTACGAAAACAAAATGAAAACCAAAATTAGTAAAATAATATTAAACAAACAGAAGAATTTTAAATACATTTTCCATCCACAAATCTTAGGGCAGAATTGTATCCCAATAAATTCTTTTGGATTATAAGAACATGTTAAACTACTTTTAGGGGACCTGTAATGGCCATATTTTTGTAAATATTGAATTTAAAATATCTTTTGGCACACGTCACGTGATCAAACTCGAAACGTCATTGAAGATTCTGATGACGTCACAACTCTCGGATTGACACTGTTGACAGTTAGGCGATAAACAACAAATGACAAATGTCAGTTGACAGTTCGTATCTTCTACGTGTGTATGTAGTTATGTGTCAAACCGTAAACTGTGACGTCACACAATTTTCAAAGAGCGTTTTGGGCGCGAAAGCATCTGTCAAAATATATTTTGTTAATTTAACATATTTAAAGCAGTTTTTAGTATAAAAATTGAATTTTAGGGCAATTTTTAGTTAATATAGAACGTATAATACAAGCGTTTCAAAAAATTGGAAACAACCCTATTGTATTTAAAATTCTTCTGTAGGACATTTGTTTTTTTTTTTTAATACTACGTCGGTGGCAAACAAGCATACGGCTCGCCTGATGGTAAGCAGTCTCCGTAGCCTATGTACGCCTGCACCTCCAGAGGAGTCACATGCGCGTTGCCGACCCTAGCATCCCCCCCCCCCCTCGTTGAGCTTTGTAAATATTATTTTACTCATTATGATTTAAATTTAATAATTTACAGGCCTTTATTGCGTATAATTATTAAATCTATAGTTGGTTCATTTTAAGAATTCCTTAATCGAGTAAAAGCACTGCTGATTCAATCATAAATTAAGTTTTTTGCAGAAACTGTTATAATCCACATCCTTTATTTGTTTTGGTATAGAGTTACAGATTAAACAAGCCAGTAGTAATTTTTGCGGTACATTTTAGCCTCGGGGCGGGCATGATTAAATTAACCTGAGTTCCAGCTCTCACATTATTAAAAAATGTTTGTTGAAGACCCCTGTTAGTTTTGAAAGACCTTTCAAACGATATCCCACACTGTAGGGTTGAAGCAAAAAAAAAATTCACCCCCAGTTCACGTGTAGGGGAGGTACCCTAAAAAAATTTTAGGTTTTATTCTACGACTTTGTCGGCTTTATTGATTTATATATCCATGCCAAATTTCAGCTTAATAAAAAATACTAGAGATATTTATGTAGAAACACAACATAATACACATAAAACTTAAAATCTAAATCTAAAAATAAATAAAACTAATCTTAAAATAAATAATTAAAAACTATCCCCCTGCGGCATGGTGCCGTAGATGCTGGCAGCATTTCCTCGTTGTATCGCAATACTTATTCTCTGTGCGAGGAAGCTGCCAGCTCTACGATCACCGGTAGCGTCTGCTATTTTTTTGGATAATTCCTTGAATAGTGTAGATGCATTCGGACCCCACGGGCCAAGGGTCTCGACGCCAAAAGGTACGAAATCGTATTCGGGGCCGAGACCCCTATATTTGATCTTTTTTTAATTTTTCGGCCGCCTCAATTTTTTTTAATTTCAGCTATCTAGCACTAACGACCACGGAGCAAAGCCTCGGACAAACAGACGGACATGGCAAAACTATAAGGGATCCTAGTTGACTACGGAACCCTAAAAAGGTCACTTCTGTTGACAATACATCAAAAGTTAACGACCCGGGTACATTCATAGTTATCAAGTTTTTGTTGTTTGGGTCTCAACCTCAAGTACTGAACAAATGTACAGTCAACCAATTTGATTCCTAGGCCACTATAGAACCATGCCATAATGACTTCTACGACAGTGCTTATTGAGTGATGCGTGTCAAGTATCTAGTAGTTAAAGCGACAAGGTTCTATAGTGGCCTAGGATTCAAATTGGTTGAATGTACCTATCCCACCTACAAGGGTGTAGTTCAAAAGTTAGCTTTTGATTCTCTTTAAAAATAAGTGTCATTTAAAACTACTGTTTTTCGGGTTAAGAATTCCGGCGTCACCTTTTAGATTTTTGAATATATTAGCGGTAAAATTTTGAGATGCGACCTATTTTCATGTTATTGACATTGTGTACGACGTACACAGGTTCACGTTCCTAATTGTTTTGCATATACCTAGAAACGTAGAAACATATCTGTTTTGTCTTAAAAATAGAAGACTATTTAAAAGCGTTTACCTATTATTGATGCTAACTGTACTATTAAGTTAAAAACAACAGTTTCGTGTCTGCGTTTCTAAAATAAAATATAGAGTCGAATCGAGTTAAATCTGCATGGCGTTTGTAATGATAAAGTGTGGCAATGTCATCATTAATCTCAAATTTCTATGAAAATATGACGTTTATAATGACACTCCCTCACTTTGTTATGTTTAAGTCTATGCAATGTTAGCTTAGACAGACTATATTTGTTTAAAACATTCACCGCTGAGCTACGGTCGTAGCCGATAACATGGATTTTCAGGTATGTATCGAAAATGCTTCGTAGAGGCAAAACGACAACGTGTAGTGATTATCAGTGTAGGTATCTTGATAGTTACAATGATGTGGGTAGGCTAAGCGATTGGTGAATAAAGTAGTCTATGCTCGGTAAAGGTCGTTTCAATATCACCCGACATGGCGCAGTCGGTTTTTATAGTTAAAAGTGATTAATTTAGTGATTCTGACTACTTATCAAGTGCAAAAAATAAACTGTGAGTGATTTGCGATGGAGTCGACACTTAAACCTCCATCTCCGTTTTGTTTTGAAAACGATATCGCGAGTGTAACTACGGGCAATCTTAGCAGACAATGGTCAAAATGGCGGAAGTCCTTTGAAACATATTCAAAAGCATGTGAATTCGGCAAAAAGACCGAGGATGTACAACTTAGCATATTATTGCATGTTATCGGGGAACAGTGCAGAGAAGTATATGACCAATTCACGGAGACGTTTGCGACAACAAAAGCCTTATTAGACAGATTTGATAAATATTTTTTGCCTACGAAGAACTTGACAATGGAGCGACACAAGTTTTTTATGCGTAATCAATTGGACGGTGAATCAACTGAGCAATATACGTTTGAGCTAAAAAGATTGGCGAAAACTTGTGAGTTTGGAGAGTTGAACGGCGACCTCATAAAAGATAGGCTGATATGTGGTCTCACTGAGGATGCTTTGAGAGAACGGTTGCTACGCGAATGTGACCTCACACTAACGAAAGCGATGGATATCAGTAGGATAGCGGAAATGTCGCGAGCACAAGCGAACCATATTAAGTCGGAGAAAGGACCTGACAGTCACATTCACGAGGTCACCGAGCAAGAGCGAGAAGAAAGAGTATGTGAGGTACACTTCAGGCGCCGGACGGCGCCACCTGGACGCCGCGGGCCGCCTGCGCCCGCCGTGTGCCGTTGTGGCGTCCGCGCCGCCAGTCAGCATCGCGCGCGCGCCGCGCCGCCGCTGTCAGCCAACCGGGATGGCAGTGATGGAATGTCACCGGCACCGCGGCAAAATGGGCAATTTAGCAGGAAAAATAACAAGAAATGCGACTATTGTGGTCGGGTGCATGATAGATTTAAATGTCCGGCGTACGGCCAGAGATGTACTCGATGCAATAAGGCAAATCATTTTGCTAGGATGTGCCGTGTGTACATGGTACAGGAGAACTCCACTGATCAGGTGAGTCGTAATAATAATAGTAACTCAAAAAACAGTTGGTATGAAGATATTTTGATAAGGAATACCGTTGTGTCATTTAAACTGGATACTGGAGCTGACGTGAACGTTTTGCCTCACAGGTTCTTATCAAAGATAGGTATTAAAGATGATGAATTGGCTCAAACGCGGACTAAGTTGACGGGCTACTCGGGAGCTTCGATTAGGGTGGTAGGCAAAGCGATGCTAAAAGTTATGTGCAGGGGAAATGCGTACGTACTGAAATGTATTATTGCTGACGTAAATTCATCCCCTGTATTAGGGAGAATTGCGTGTAATGAGATGAATCTCGTTAAACGTATTTATAGCTTAGATTCATCGGTGAGAAATAGTAGTGAGGAAATATTGAACGATTTTGAGGATGTGTTTATAGGGATGGGATGTTTGCCAGGCGAGTATAAGATAAGATTAAGGGAAGATGCGCGACCGGTCGTACATGCACCGCGTAAACTACCAATTGCGCTACGCGAGGGTGTTAAAAAGAAGCTTGACGAGATGTTACAGCAAGGGGTTGTGGCGAAGGTCGAAGGACCTACCGACTGGGTTAATAGTATGACGGTCGTAAAAAAGGCAAATGGTGATCTCCGTATTTGTTTAGATCCGCGCGATCTTAATAAAGCCATCCGTAGGGAGCATTTTAAGTTACCAACGTTAAACGAAATAACCGCGAATTTAGCAGGTGCCAAATATTTTAGTACGTTGGATGCGAAACAGTCGTTCTGGCAGGTGAAGTTGAGTGATGATTCGACGGATTTATGTACTTTTAATTCCGTGTTCGGTAGGTATAAATTCCTAAGAATGCCGTTTGGAATTTCGTCGGCGTCGGAAATATTTCATAAGAGGTTATACGAGCAATTTGATGATATTGAGGGGACTATATTATTTATAGATGATTTACTCGTTTATGGCGAAACGAAGGAGATACACGATAAGCGTTTGCGTCAAGTTCTGGAGAGGTGCAGGCAAATTAATATTAAACTCAATAAGCAAAAATGTAAAATAGGGTTGTCGCAATTGAAATATTTGGGACATATTATATCGGAACATGGAATTTTACCGGACAGTTCACACACACTTCCGATTAGAAATATGCCTAGACCGCAGAATGTGAAAGATTTAGAAAGGTTTTTAGGTCTTGTTACGTATGTAGGTAGCTTTATTCCGAACCTCTCAGATAAATCTCATTTACTTAGGGAATTATTAAAGAAAAATATTGCATGGCACTGGGACGACCGCCATGACAAATGTTTTGATGAGCTTAAAAAGTGTCTGATTAGTCCACCGGTACTGCAGTACTATAGCTTAGATAAGGAGGTGACATTGTCTGTAGATTCGTCTAAAAACGGTCTTGGTGCGTGCTTATTGCAAAATAACTTGCCGGTGTGCTATGCGTCACGTTCGTTAACGAAGGCAGAGCAAGCATATGCACAAATTGAGAAAGAACTGTTAGCTTGTGTTTTTGCATGTGAGAAGTTCTATACTTACATTTACGGTCGAGGCGACGTGACAATTGAAACTGACCATAAGCCACTAATTAGCATCATAAATAAGCCAATAGCAAGCGCGCCGGCCCGATTGCAAAGGATGTTGCTGAGGTTGCAACCTTATACTTTCACGCTAGTGTATAAGCCAGGGAAGTATTTATACGTAGCGGACACATTATCGCGTGCTGTTGCGCCTGCGCCAGCGGGCGCAAGCGAGATGCCCGAGGAACCGCGGGACCACCTGGACGCGCAAGCGCAGGTATGTGCGGTAGCGGTTAGCAATCCATTAACGGATTCGCATTTTTTGAGATTGCAAAAATCGTATAGTACGGATAGCGAAATGCAAATCCTAAAAAAGATCATTAGAAAAGGATGGCCTGCACACAAATCTCAAGTAGATGATGTTATTAAACCTTACTGGAACTGTAGGGACGAGTTAACGGTAGCTTACGATATGATATGGAAAGGCGAACGAATAGTAATACCAAAGTGTTTGCGTAGAGAGATGTTGCAAAAAATACATATAGGTCATTTAGGGGTTGAAAAGTGCAAATTAAGGGCTAGGGAGATAATGTATTGGCCGAATATGAATTCTCAGATTAAAGATATGATCTCTCATTGTCAACCCTGCCTTATGCATAGGAAAGAGAATAGTAAACAACCTTTGATACCGCATAATGTTCCGTCGCGTCCTTGGTCAAAGGTCGGTACTGATATTTTTCACTACGGGAGTGAATCGTATCTCTGCATTATTGATTATTTTAGCAAGTATGTGGAGGTTATAAAATTAGGGTCCCTTACGTCGGGGCATGTGATTAATCATTTAAAAAATATTTTTTGTAGGGAGGGGATACCGGATATCGTGTTTTCAGATAATGGGCCGGAATTTTCGTCGACATCATTTCAAAACTTTAGTAAAGAGTGGGGCTTTGAGCATCATACGTCATCACCTAGATATGCCCAATCCAATGGACAAGTGGAGCGGGCTGTTCAGACAATAAAGTCAATATTACGTAAAACCGTAGAAGATTCTTCGGACTTCAGACTGGCTCTGTTAGGTTATTTAAACACACCCATTAGCGACAAGTTACCGTCTCCGGCAGAAATCCTAAAAAATAGGAAATTGCGTAGTCCTTTGCCTTGCTTGCCAGAGCGACTATTACCTAAACCCGTAGATAACACAAAAATTCGTCAAGAATTGCAAGACCGTCAACTTACGCAAAAAATATATTTTGATAGGGGAAGTAAAAACCTTAGACTGCTTGAACCTGGCTCGTTAGTGAAGGCTCGTAATAATGGCAGGTGGTGTGACGGTAAAATCAAAGCATTAGTAGGCCCTAGATCATATTCAGTCAAACTTCAGACGGGCAGAACAATACGACGAAATCGCAGACAACTCATATTAGACTCCACGCGGCGCCGCGATTCACCTGTTGACCACTTTCCGTATGATGATATAGTAGCAGGTGACACCGGGGCAAACCGAATGCGCGGCTCCAGTACCACACGTAGTTTCGAACGTACCCGTCCGGTATCGCAGACAACTGATTACTTTGTTTCTCGCTTTGGCAGGACAGTGAGGCCTCCTGATCGGTGGGGATACTCCGCACCTGGTGTACCGCAAGTGAATAATAATAACAATGATAATTAATTCTAGTTGTAAGAAAATGATCAGATGATGTGTTAAATTTGAATGTAATTAAACATGTCACGGGTCTTGAGTTGATTTTGCATTTTATTTTACGAATTTGGTAATTGAACATTATGCATGCATAAACTCGTAAAATCTAAGCTAAAACCTTTTTAGTACAATTCTACTATTATGTGACACCACAGCATGCGGGTGAACATGTTCATATAGTTGCTAAATAAAAATAATAAAATTAAATAGTTATGAGTATCTCACCAATTAATTATGTTACGCATAATTAATGAAGCCAATTTTACTTATTCAATCAAATTAACTATTCGTATAATATAATATTAATGTCAATAAGATGGAATGTTACGATTAAAATTTAAGGAAAGAGGATGAGTTAATGGGTTCAATTCCATACATCTTGTACAATTTAATTTCTTTTTGTAACAGGGGGGTTGTAGGTATCTTGATAGTTACAATGATGTGGGTAGGCTAAGCGATTGGTGAATAAAGTAGTCTATGCTCGGTAAAGGTCGTTTCAATATCACCCGACAATCAGTAAACGGGTTAATGGGTAAACACTTAACAGTTATAGTAGACCGTGGCGAACCGGATCAAACTAAAAAAAATAGATTATATTTCAAATATTCCACAGGCGTCGCAGGCTAAGAGCAGAGATGTACGGTGCCAATAGGGTTGTTTCCATCTACAAATCTTAGGGCAGAATTGTATCCCAATAAATCCTTTTGGATTATAAGAACATGTTAAACTACTTTTAGGGGACCTGTAATGACCATATTTTTGTAAATATTGAATTTAAAATATCTTTTGGCACACGTCACGTGACCAAACTCGAAACGTCTTTGAAGATTCTGATGACGTCACAACTCTCGGATTGACACTGTTGACAGTTAGGCGATAAACAACAAATGACAAGTGTCAGTTGACAGTTCGTATTTTCTACGTGTGTATGTAGTTATGTGTCAAACCGTAAACTGTGACGTCACACAATTTTCAAAGAGCGTTTTGGGCGCGAAAGCATGTGTCACAATATATTTTGTCAATTTAACATATTTAAAGCAGTTTTTAGTATAAAAGTTTAATTTTAGGGCAACTTTTAGTTAATATAGAACGTAATACAAGCGTTTCAAAAAAATGGAAACAACCCTATTTAGTGCGTTCATATCAATGCTATATTTAAAATATCAACGGATTTCCATCTTGATCCGATTCGCCTCGGTCTACCTTATTATTTTGAAAGTGTTATATTACAATTACTCATATAACTTCCTATGAAATCACAAGTCCTAATGCAACAGCGTCTAAGAATAACCAAGTAGTTATAAACTACGCCCAGCGTCTGACGTCTAGAAACGCGGTTTGTATTTAAGCGGCGAGTGGAATAAAACACGTTGTTAACTGTTCACGCCTTTTCTGATGCTATTTACGTCGGCGATCGTTGTACAGTCGCCATCAGATATATCGGAGCGGATAGGGTGCTCACAAATATCTGAACACGCATCTATTGTCAAGGCGCTAGGTCCCCTGACATTCGCTCTACTACCAGTACCACTAGGGCACTAGGCGTTATACATAAATCTAAATAAATATGGGACATTCTTTTACAAATTGACTAAGCCCCACAGTAAGCTCAAGAAGGCTTGTGTTGTGAGTTGTGGGTACTCAGACAAATGTAATATATAAATACTTAAATACATAGAAAACACTCATGACTCAGGAACAAATATCCGTGCTCATCATACGAATAATTGCCCTTACCGGGATTCGAAGCCAGGACCATCGGCTTCATAAGCAGGGCTACCCACTAGGCCTGTTGTTCTTGTTTCTTTACACAATACGTTAGGCATCAACAACAAAATATGAAACAAACGTATTAGTTGCAAGGCGTTTAGGCCTAGGCTAGTGAGGCGGTTATCTTCAAAATTTTTGACACCGTTATGGATGGTAGAACGCCAAGAAGAACTCCTTCCAGCAAGCTCCCCAAGTCGATGGCGCAAGCGCTCAGATGCCGTTTGAGCACGTCCTTGCAGCGCAGGTGCTGACCACCGTGCTTCCGCTTACCCAGATACGTTCAACGCATCTGGCGAACTTTATTGTCACGCGTGCAATAGAGTATTTAAGAGCAAGTTCGGCGTAACCAGCCATATTAGGGCTCATGCTAGATGCTGTCCATAATGTTTATTCGGGTCGCCGTCATCGAAAACGATGAGGAGGACTATATATATATACTTGCAAGGATACTATTTTTTACTTTATTTCAAAGGCATTTACTATGTCTACAGATACTCATACCTTTTGAATTTAAAACCTTTTGCTTATCGATTGTATGTAATCTCGCCACAAGTACTCATATAACTTGAGTTAGATATCTGCACTATGCATTGCCCACTCAGATATATTTATAAAAGTACCTACATAGTTTAACATCCTTGTTTCTCACTTTAAATACTTGCAGTTGGATTCAGTGAGAGGTGAGTCATCAACAACTTGTGTGTCCGGTTGTTGTTTTCCGTGAAAAGAAAGAACTGTAGTAAATTCGACAGCTTGTAAGATAGTCGAGTTTCGTGGACTAATCAGGACCGATTTAAATAAGTACTTGTCCCAGAATCGTTAGTTTAGTTTCTGAATGGGAACCTTGACTTATTTAATAAAAGTTAAAATTACGTTTTTTTTTATACCTAATAGGCAGCAAACGAGCAGACGAGCCTCCTGATGGGAAGCAGTCATCGCCGCCCATGGACATAAGCAACATCGGAGGAGCCAATTATGCGTTGCCAAAGCGTATGTTCTGTGAGTTCTGTACCTCACGGGCGCATGCGTAAAGCTCATCTATATGATCCTAAGTAATATATTGACTACTACAAAGAAGATAAGCGATTTTTACGTGTCTTTTTATTGAAAAATAAGTCACGACAAATATGCCACAATTTATTTATTTAATCGTATGGCATGCATGGTTAGGCAATCAGAGAATTATTTATATTATGTTGCTTACATAAATAATAGTTAATGATTAAAGAAAAAGCGTTTTTAATAAAAAAGACATGTCAAGATTGTTATCCTTTTTAGGGTTCCGTAGCCAAAGGCAAAAAACGGAACCCTTATAGATTCGTCATGTCCGTCTGTCTGTCCGATTCTGTCACAGCCACTTTTTTCCGAAACTATAAAAGCTATACTGTTCAAACTTGGTAAGTAGATGTATCCTATGAACCGCATTATGATGTTTACACAAAAATAGAAAAAAAAAACAATAAATTTTGGGGGTTCCCCATACTTAGAACTGAAACTCAAAAAATCCTTTTTCATCAAACCCATACGTGTGGGGTATCTATGGATAGGTCTTTAAAAATGATATTGAGGTTTCTAATATCATTTTTTTCTAAACTGAATAGTTTGCGCGAGAGACACTTCCAAAGTGGTAAAAAGTGTGTCCACCCCCCCCCCCCCCCCCCGTAACTTCTAAAATAACAGAATGAAAAATCTAAAAAAAATATATGATATACATTGCTATGCAAACTTCCACCGAAAATTAGTTTGAACGAGATCTAGTAAGTAGTTTTTTAATAAGTCATATAATAAAAAAAAATTTTTTTTTTATCAAACCCATACGTGTGGGGTATCTACGGATAGGTCTTCAAAAATGATATTGAGGTTTTTAATATCATTTTTTTCTAAACTGAATAGTTTGCGCGAGAGACACTTCCAAAGTGGTAAAATGTGTGTCCTAAGTGGTAAAATGTTGAACGAGATCTAGTAAGTAGATTTTTTTTAATACGTCATAAATGGTACGGAACCCTTCATGCGCGAGTCCGACTCGCACTTGGCCGCTTTTTTCTTACGCTAACAAAACGAACTACAGTTACATGTAACATTTTTCTTTTTATTGGAGAAACAACAGAAGTATGCGACAGGATAATAGGTTACATTGTTAGGTACAAACAATATAGAGATGAACACTTACTTCCTTAAACGCTCTCACTAAAACATACATAAAATAAACGGACTTAACTAAACGGTATGTTTACGTACAAGTTTACCAAGTGTTGTAGATCATGCTTATGTATATTATAATTTAGGTACTAAAATTCAAATGGAGAAGAAAATAAAATTAGCAAAAAGTCGAAATTAGGTACTGACAACCAATTTCCGAAATATATTATTAAGTACATTGACAGTACCGATACTAGCAATGATGACGACACACTACTGATGAACACTATGTTGGCCGTTAAGAATATTGAGTATTTGATAACGGAATTTGGGCCTAGTGACATTGAATATATCGATGGAAGTAAATTATTTATTGTAAGTGTTACAAATACGACGTAAGGGGGCTCGCAAACCGGCGTTACTAGAGGCATTAAATTATTATGTAGTTACATTTGTAACTCTGTCATTATTATCTAACACCCGGAAAGGCAAACTTATTGTGCAATATGTGCAAGTAGTTCTTTAACTGTTTTGTTTACATTTGCTGCTAAGACCACTGCTGATTGAAATTTATGTCAAGTTAATTTTTACTAAAGGACAAAGGATCGTCTGTTTTTATCCCACTTCAGTCTCGAGAAGATTCTGTATTCGGTTACCTAATCTTATTTTTAACTCCCGACGCAAATCAGTGGTGTTTTAAGTTTGACCGCTATGTGTGTTGTCTGTGGCACTGTAGCTATTAAATGAGTGAACCGATTTAAATTGCTAGCTTAACAATCTAGACTCGATTTATTTTGACACTTGGAGAGACTTTAGAGAGACTTCATCTCTAAAAATTTTTAGTATTTTATGGTTTTTTTTTTTTATCATAGTTTTTTGTGTAATTTGACATTTAGAGACAGTATACATCTTTAATAAAGTATTTATTATTTCATCGATTCCATATTTGTAATTGTTTTTTTTTTTATTTGTAAAAATGGACATGTAAAAGTGCCCCTGTGGCCTCTTTGCTGAATAAATGTTTGATATTTGATATTTACATCTCCAAATCTTATTAGTATTATTACTCTTACATTGGGGACCTTTTATATCTTCAATTTGAATGTATTATAGTACGGTCGCCAAATCTCAAAAGCCCTCTAGAAACACGATTTAATTGACTCGGCTCGGCCTTACCCACAACCGGTATCAATGTATTCGGACAGTTCTCCTGATCACCGTACATGCGGTAGTAAAGCGGAAAATTATATAATAATATTAGTAAACATAGAGACTATAAATCTCTGTTGTATTGTAGTATTTTCTTATTTTAATATTATTATAAGGTATGTTTACCAAGATATTGGCTGTTGTATTTAGAAATGTTGCTGTGTATTTTTCATATCACTTATCACTGTTTGATGTTACTGTAAAATATGTTGTATTGACTAGTTAAATTTAATGATATTATTTTATAGTTGCTGAAAATCAAATAAACGAACGATTAGTTTTGCTTTGTTTGCGATTAGTATAACCAAATGTTTATTTATAAATAAGTACAAACAACAAGAAAATAATAAACACCAAAGTAGGTAGATATGTGCTACATGAAACCAAAGTTACATGCAGTTCTTACGTTTTGAGTCTGTCACTATGTTCAGTATTCTATTATGGAGCCTTTCTCCTTTTAACTCAAAATCAGCACTCGCAGCAAAAAAACGTTTCTCTCTTGTATAAAATATTAAACACCAAATGATTCGTCACTGTAATGAAGCATGTAAACAATGAAAATAGTTTTCTGCATTTGCTGATAGCGTATCGCATCCTGCCGGCTGTATTTAATACAGAATATACCTAACAACACAACATATACGTGTAAAGTCAGCTTCAATAATATGTACACATATTTCGCATTATTGCCATGGAATAAGTTACAGAATTGCATGTATTTTTGATATTACAAGCATGATTGACTGAAATTGCGTATTATTGCATTTGTATGTGAAAAACGTTGTTTATAAACAAGGATAATATACGTTAATTTATTATGGATGCATAATTAATAAGACATATTGTATTTTTGTGTCCAATTAACATTTAAATGTAAATAATTATAACATTGGTAGTAAACATTTATTTAAAATAAAAATATCCATAATAGATATTTACAGAGGTATTACTATAACTAGCTTCAATCTCCGATCCGGCATTTTCTCGTTGATACTTTGTAGGAGGAAGCCGCCAGCTCTTCGGTCACCAATTACGTCAACCAGACTTCATAATTTCTGCAAGAAACTTCTGCGCGCTGGGACCCCATGGACCTAGAGTTATATTAAACTTAGGACTTTTGGTAGCATACCGTGGTTCTAGAATCCATGGAGTCGCAAAAATTAATTTTTTCAAAGTCAAAGTAAATATTTTAACTTTACTAAAAGTACTACGACTTTATATCATTTAAAAGTAATTAGATGGAAATAAGTAGTCATGATTGTATTTATATTCTGTTAAATATGAAAGTCGATTGAACTAAAATCAATCATATTCATATTTGAATTTTCTGAATGGGCAACACTTGTGGGATTTAATGAACTGCAAATACAATTGAAATAATTCTGGGAAACATCCAAAAATAAAGGAAACGTATGACATTCGAACATAGGTATTTTTAGATAAATACACGAATATCAAATGTCCCATGATTGGGGCCGTTAACATAAACTAGAAGAACTTTCTACTGTAGCCACAGTAAGTAAGATGCCTTGGTAGGCGTTGGTGTATCGTGTTTCGATGGCGTCTATTGCAGTCAATGTGGTGACGACACTGACGACTAACTATGGACCACCAGTAATGTGTATTTATGTTTGCCTGAGCGTGACCACTTGTCTTTTTACAATCATAGCAATGAATAGATTGGTTATACTTGTACATAATGAGCACAAGAATACTTCCATATTTAATTCTATACCTACGAAGAAAGTTTTATTTGTATGCTTCAAAAACATGCAATAGATTTCAAATGTGAAATAGACCATTAATAATCCTATGGGTTTATTATTATACTTTTGATTTAACGTAGTTTATAGGAATAATTCTTAGAATACTAATTCCCGTGTCAGCAAAATCCAATTCCCATGGACAGAAACAATCCCGAGCCCTGAAAGAATTTTTAAATTGAAATATCTTTCAAAATTTCATGAATATATGCACCCCGAAAGTAATATTGGCTTTATTTTATTTTTCTCCGAATTATCAAGGTACAAGTTTATTATATTCAAGATTTATTTCAAAATTCTACGGAAATTAGATAAAAATACTAGTTTGATGAAATTGACCCAAAAACCATCTCCAAAATTCATATATTTTTGTTTGTCCAACTTGTTATGGTCATAGAAGGTTGTATTTTTCAATACGTACCTATAACCAAATTGACCAAAAAACAGGATTATTTCTCTCAGCAATAATAACACGAAAATTCCCAATTCCGTAACACTTACAATACAATACAATACAAATATACTTTATTGCACACCTCAATACAGAAACAGTACAAATAATACAACACATAAAGAAGAGGTAAACAACAGGCGGTCTTATCGCTAAAAAGCGATCTCTTCCAGACAACCTTTAGGTAGCGGAATTAAAAAAAAAAAAAAAATGTTATGTCAGTAGGTGTTCCAGATGCAATAAAAGAAGTCTAGCACAGAATAAACACAAAACTAAACAATATAATTATCATATACAAATATAAAAAAGATATATACATACATATATTAAAATACATATTATATATATATATATAATAAATGCCAGCCATAAGTATGGAAAAGGAAGCAGATAAAAGTATTACGGAGCAGGTAAAAAGTGAAGTTTAATGAGTCTCTTGAAAGAATTAGGACATTGAGCGCGCCTTAAGTCTATAGGCAGAGAATTCCATAGTCGGATAGCTTGAAACGTGAAAGAATTATTATAAAATTTAGAAGAGGATGATGGTACAGAAAGAAGCAAGTTCTGGGAGCACCTAACAGAACGGAGGTAGCTGAAACGGTTCTTGAGATAGCGGGGAGTCGCGGGGTTAAAAAGAATGGAATACAGAAGGGACAAAACGTGAGAGTTACGACGTAAGCGAATAGGGAGCCACTTGAGCTGCGAACGGAAGTGAGAGACATGGTCATATTTGCGTAACCCAAATATAAACCGTATGCACACATTTTGGATACGCTCAAGCTTATTAAGTTGCTCCTCAGTGAGATCGAGATAAGCAACGTCAGCATAATCCAGAATAGGGAGGAGAAGAGTTTGTGCGAGAGCAATTTTCGTAGGAATGGGAAGGAAGTTCCGTAATCTCCTGAGTGAGCTAACTGCCACGAACATCTTCCTGCTAACTTCGGCCACCTGAGGTCCCCACGATAAGGTACTGTCCATAATGATGCCAAGGTTTTTTACTTGCTGCGAGTAGGGAATCAAAACACCATTAAAGTAAATAGGTGAGAGGTTGTTAAAGTCGATTCTGGGAAGCAGTTTTGGGCTACCTATTATAATAGTCTGTGTCTTAGACGGATTAACTTTTAGGCCAAAACTGCGACTCCATTTCGAGATTTCCTCTAAGTCGCTATTCACCCTATAGATAATGGACACGAGATCGCCAGTGACGCCCTGCGAGTAAATCTGAAGATCATCGGCATAAAGGTGATAATGTGAAGTAAGGTTAGAAGTAATTGAATTTATAAATATGGACTTACACTTACACTTACTCATATCTAAAACTTTGACACAAATAACTGAATTCAGTTTTCCTTCATATCGAATTCTATTGATTGTCCCAAAATAGTTCCAAACTGTACAAATTGGATAAAGTAGACCACATTAACTCCACTAGGACACTCCGAGGCTTCGGTCTGGTTTCCCGACCTGAATGGCCTGAATCCTAGTTCTGCTGAATAAAGAATTAGGAGCAGGAAGTGAATAATGGAACGTAGCAGGGCATAGACGTTCAAAACACTGGCCGAGCACGGGAGAGGTATTGGAACCATTATATTTAATTTTTATTTTGATATCACTCACAACGCCCTCATGCTCATGATACGACTGATTACGACCAATACGACAAAGAAGATGAATCCACGAATTGCTGTTCCTGCCGAGGCATTTATAGTGCTTTTCACCAAACATGCGAGGAAATAAGGTAAAATAATCATAACACAAGCATCAAAAACGTGAAACACAAATTCCCTCTTTAAATATTTTAAACAAGTTAAAGGCACAACTTATTCTGCCATTCAGTACCATTCTATATTCGTTCAATGCGTACATAAGCTGTAGTCTTTGATTTTATTAAGCAGTATCCACAAATTTCGAGCGTATAGGAAAAACCGTATATATTGAAGTAAGGCGATTATTCCCGAAGCATCGAGATTAACAGCATTTCTATTTCTAAAAGAGCGTATATGAATACCAAACAAAGATGACGTGTATTTATAAACACTTTCACTTACATACAACTTACTGAGACCTTTTTAACTGTTTTTGTGCTTAGTTTGATAGTTAGTCATATAATTAAAAAAATCTTATTTAATTTAGCTTTAACAATAATGTATTCTGTTAAAATGAGAACCGCACCATTTCGATACTTCTCTGAGATTCCCACGTGACAGGCTGAGCCTAGTGTGGGGATCAATGTACTGCTGGTCTTGTAATGCCAAATTCTTGAAATAAATATTATTCTTATTCTTATTCTTATTTGGACTTTGTTCGTTCTGTTTTCGTTGCTCAAGGAGAGTCTGCAGTATGGAATAACAGTTTGTAATAGTAAGGAGGGGTTAATAAAATTAATTGTAAAAACAAAAAAAAGAAGTCTATTCTGTTCTGGACCTTGTCAAGTCCACCATACTGACTTAGAACTGGCTCTTTTAAGAGGGAGGAATAGCTTTGCGATCCTAGCGGAATAACGGTATTTTTTCTACGGAATTCCATTTCGGGAGAAAACGTTTCCCACTAACTAAATCTTAACAAATCACTTTGATTTTGATGTCAATCGCTTCAGCATAGGTTTTTATAGGTATCGCTTATTTTTTTTTGTTTTATAAATTTTGGAAATAAAGGAAAACCTATAAACTACAAAGCCTGTAAATAAGTATTTATTTTAACAGTTTTGAATGATTCACGGTTAGTTTCACTAGACTTAAATCGACCGGGATATAAATCAGAGGGCCTACCGCGAACCACGTTCGACGTGTTGCCTCTCTGTCGCACTTGTAAATTCGTACGTAAGTGTGACAGGGAGGCAACACGTCGAACGTGGTTCGCGGTAGGCCCTCAGTTACCCGTGAACAAGATGCATGTAACTGCGTCGAAATATCAGGAGCTCAAAAACAATAAAAAAGGTAATCACTGTTTATATCCCGGTCGATTTGAGTCAAGTATTTACTTATTTTACAATAAGTAATTAAGGCTTATGTTAAATAACATAAGTTTAAGCACTGGAAACATTTTACCATAAACAAGAATCATATAGCTGCTTAGGTTTGACGAAACCAAGTGCAGTATTCTTCATTTCATTTCACAAGTCGAAAACATTAAAGTCGAATATGATATGCAACTTTTAAGTCGCAAATTGGTAGTAATTTTACAGGTATCAGTGAAATATAAAAAATGCAGCAATTTTTTTCTAAATGTCTTACACTTAATTTTGTGTTACAATAGTTATTTACAGTACATATGGTGCTACTTTACCGCACTAGTGCGAAAATTAGCATATTACGTTACTTTGTCGAACATTTAAAGGGCCATATGTACTGTAAAACGTTGTACCATACATGTGCGAATAGGTAATTCGCAACTCGTGTCGATTTAAAACACTCCCTTCGGTCTTGTTTTAATTTATTACCACTCGTTTCGAATTTCCTATTTTTCGCACTTGTATCGTAATGTACTATTACAGTACATAATATGGTGCTATTTTACTACTAGCACTATAGATACGTATGCCAAAAATTTTAAGGGCCATATGTACTGTAAAACGTTGTACAATTACAATACTCGTGTGAAAAGGTAATTCGCAACTCGTGTTGATTCAAAACACTCCCTTCGGCCGTGTTGTAATTTATGCCACTCGTTGCGAATTTCCCGATTAAATCAAGCGAAAGGAAGGGAGTGATTTAAATCGACACGAGTTGCGAATTACCTTTTCGCACGTGTATCGTACAACGTTTTACAGTGCAAATAGCCCTTGACATAGGTACGGAAAGTGCTCATTCCCGCATTAGTGCGGGAAAGTAGCACCATATAGGTATGTGAGTCATGATGGGAACTCGACAGATTGCATGAAGAAGAAAAAAATCTTAGACTTGGTCAATGAATGTCAAAGTTCTGATTGATCTGATCTGATCGCAATATTTGCAATATGTAGTAAAAGGCTCATATCTGCATTTTATTGTATGGTTGACTCGTTCGCGTCTTTTCTGTAGACATCACAAAGTTAAGATAATCTAAAGCTAATTTTAACTTTTTACCGTTACAGGCATGATACAACTGATATATTTCTTCAGTACTGGAAACTCGAATAAGAAACCCCTGATATGTAGTTCCTCGAATAAGAGACCTTTTTCTAAAATATGTTTGACCCAAAAAAGTACCTTCAATTGAAGTGATTTAAAAAGTGAATGTAAAAAACCTAAAGGTCTGACGAAGTGACGCAGTTCCTGGTTAAGAGCCCACACGGTAATTAATTAATTATGTTATCCGTATTTATCGTAATTAAAAGTGCATTGCTACTTGTTGATGTTGATAACGATAAGGACACGCATTGTCGCATATCTTATGAAATTGATTATCAGAAAATGTATTATTTGCGTGATTTTTGGCAAAAACTTTAGTCATATTTAGCTAATTTGTTTATCTTTATTTTCGAGCATTTTTTAAAATGAAAGAAGTTCACATATTAACACAATCATATACTTTTTTGAAACCTTTATATTTCTTTTTGCTTAATTTTCATTTCGCGAATGCTATGCTTCTGACCGTGAAACCGTGATTCTAGGTTTGTGATTTTTTTTTTTTGACCCAGGGGGAATCCGTTATGGATCCCACGGGCACGGGAGAAGCCGAGTGGGTATGTCCGACTCCCACGGACTAAACCCCCTGGGGTGTTCCACCGCGCGCTTTGTGGACGGGGTTTCGGGAATACGGTTGCAGGCCACCGATACCCTGCCGGCGTTGCCCTTGCGGGACCATCTTTTCGGGCTGCTCGAGCAGCCTACTTCGCTGAAGGCACATCGGAACACGCGAGGGCCTTCCAGCTCGGACCCTCTTCAGGCGGGTGATGGAGCTCCCGACCCATCACCCGTAGGGTCCCATTAGGGTGGCAGCATTCGGGCCGCAAAGGCTCTTCGCCGCCTGCCCGGCCTCCTGCGGCGCTGAGGGAGCGAGCTCGCATCATCCTCGCGCATTCGCTCTGCCGCCTCCTTCTGCGTCATGACGGTGACACTGAAGGAGGTCACTGCCGCCCATGCCTCCTCACTGTCCACCATGCGGCGGATTAGCGCCGGCAGTGAGAGGTCGCCTCCTATAGCCGTGGACAGGACAGCGCGAGGTGAAATTGTAGCCTAACCTAACCTAACTTAACCTAAAACTATACATTAAACATATTAAATTATTCAGCTTTCCAATATGCAAAGTTCCTTTATTTCTTGTAAAGTAACCCAAAAATTACCGAGAACTTATCCATCTTTTTTTTAATTTTCAGTAATTTGTACATTTTGTTTAGACATTTGTATGCGTAATAAACAGGTACAAGTAGTGCTATTTTACAACACTACCTACCAAAATTGCTATAGATCCCTCCACGTCAACACAACACGAACTCCGCATTCCGCAATCAAACCAACTAATTTTCCACGATCTATAGATCCTATAGGTAGGATCTATTCATAGTTCGGGTAACCGGCGGACTTTGGCCGCCCCGCCGCACGGATTAAAATAAGATGCTTTGTTGACGCCCATACGTTTTATCAAAACATTGGACTTGGACGTATGGAGGAAATGAAATAGTAACCAGGTACTTACGTCAAAGACTTCTTTGTAGATACAGTGGAATCCGTTTATTATGACTGCTTATCTTGATCAACCGGTTATTATGACGTAATTAAAAAAGCGGCCAAGTTACCACTTTGGAAGTGTCTCTCGCGCAAACTATTCAGTTTAGAAAAAAATGATATTAGAAACCACAATATCATTTTTAAAAACCTATCCATAGATACCCCACACGTATGGGTTTGATGAAAAAAGTTTTTTTGAATTTCAGTTCTAAGTATGGGGAACCCTCAAAATATATTGTTTTTTTTTTCTATTTTTGTGTAAAAATCTTAATGCGGTTCATAGAATACATCTACTTACCAAATTTGAACAGTATAGCTCTTATAGTTTCGGAAAAAAGTGGCTGTGACATAATCGGACAGACAGACGGACATGACGAATCTATAAGGGTTCCGTTTTTTGCCATTTGGCTACGGAACCCTAAAAATGGTTTCATATAAAACTCTTTGTAATAAAGTCGGATAATCCTGCTTTCATGGAATTATGACCATAGGCACCTTCGTTGGTTTTCGTGACCGTACCCAACATATTTCCCTGCGAAGAACGTGCGTAGTTTTAGTTTTGATTCTCAGTGACAGTTGATATTAAACATAAGGCTAATAAAACTCATTTCTTGCGAATGAATTTAGGATTAATTGGGAAAACTCGACCAAAATAGAAACTTGACCAACTATCCTTTATATGACATCCGCTTAGTTTTTTTTATACCACGACGGTGGCAAACAAGCATACGGCTCGCCTGATGGTAAGCAGTCACCGTAGCCTATGGATGATATGATAGTATGATACGTTTTTCACTTCCCTCTGATGTCCATTGATATATATCTAAGGACGGGCGTTACGGGCACTAAGAATGGGCTAGTTCAGCGGTCTCACTCACGAATTCGATCCAATCGCGCAGTCTAACGCAACTAGTTGCCACCAATCGCGCGCGTGATGCGATCTCATCAACCGATTGCGTTGCGGCGTCAGACTGCACGGTTGGCTCGAATTCGTGTGTGTGACACCGCTGTAGTACTGGCCCCATTCTTAGTGTCTGTAAGGCCTGTCCTTAGATATATGTCAATACCTATGTCGGGAAAACAAAAGTATCGGGGCATGATCGGAGCCCGTAAAGGATAACCCTTTATGAAGTGACACGGGGAAATGAAATGTACCAATCTCTATCCCTCTCAGTAAAAAGTATGATAAAAGCATTGGTTTATTAAGCCCTAGAACCCTAATATGTTAACAATTCTTCTTCTTCAACCTGGCGTTTATTTATTTTTCAAATCTATTAAAGAATATTTCAAACTAATTTTACGATATAAACTCGCGTAGTCACTCGTGCGACATGTGTGTAGTCCTCAGTGTAGTCTCACGACAGTTCAAATGTGAAGAATATTTCATTTGGACCAAGTAAGTAATTTATTTTACAGAACTTTTGCTATAAATTTCTTGCTTACTAACTTTACATTTTTTTGTTTGACCCAATCTTATAGTTGACTGGTAAAATGTCTTAATTGTTATTTGACGCATTGATCCAACTCTTCCAACGGCTCAAGTTTACCAGACTTCCTGAATTGTTGTCAATTTACTTACTATACAACACATACACAACAACTAACAGAGCTTACTGCGTCACGCGATTTCGCGGCTTATGAAATAGATAATGACCCTCATCCGTGATTTGCGACGGAATTTCCTATGCCTGAGAGTGTATTGATCCACTCCGGCGCATCGCATGCAGCGCTGCACGTATACTCCATTGACACGAGACGTTCGCATGATTGCTTGCTTTACCTACAAATTTTAAACCTATTTGCCTTTACTTGATGGTAAACCGTAAGTGATGAAGTAATTGCGTCTTAGAAACATCTGGTAAATTTAACACTTTCAAGGCTTTTTGAACGTTTTACAAACATCATTCAAATCAAACGCCACAATTCCAGACTCAAGGGAGCTAATGTAAACGTTACTCGAAAGTATGAAGGCTACTTTGACAGCGTCCGCCATAACACCTATAGGTGTCCTTGGCGCTGTGGTCACAAGTTACGACGACTTTAGGTGTTATTGGCGTTCAAAGGGCAGGCAGGAAAATCTATAGGTGTTTAGGTATTCAAATAGTTTTAGAAGAAGTATATGGCTATTAGTGTGTTAAACGTTGAAGTTTAAACAATGTTCCTGGCCTTTTCAAGCCCCAGTTTCATTAAAATGACTGAAATTTAAATATTTGTATATATTTACCCAACTTACAAGTACTTGGTAGTAGTAGTAGAGTCAGATCAAGATAGTTGGCAGCGAATTTGACAGCCTAGCAGCTATGGAAGGTAGAGGCAAGGAACAGAAACTCCTTAGGCAGAATTGTTGCAAAAGTGTCCAGACTGTCCAGCTGTCAGCTATAAATAATAGTTCCAAATCTCTCCAGAGTAGCGCTAGAGTAGCTAAGAACCTAGGCGTTATTGACGGAGTGAAGTGCGCTGTCTATGATTAGATTTTTTCTCAAGAATTCTAGGTATTGTAGCGCCACCTATTTATGGTTTTTTGTCGGACACTTTTTTCCGTCAAACTTTTTCATAAAGTTAGTATGGTTTGTTAAAGTTAGTATATGCAGCCAGCCTTATGGGAACCCATCCACAGGGCTCTGACCTGGGTGATCTAGCTTAATATAAACATATTGGGCTAGGTCACTCATGTTATGGTTTTTTTGTTTTAGGTTTTAATTTTAGTTTTGTAGGTAGTTTTAATTTTAGGTTACTTTTTATTCTAAGTTTGTTTTTATTTAAATGTGTAGTTGATAATAAAAAAAAAATTAAATATTTGACAGAATGTAATATTAGAGTGTATAATCACACGAAAATACAATAACATATTAATAACAACACTATTAGCACGTAAGGTGTATCTGTAAGTGCTGGTATGTATGTATAACAACAATAAACAATAAACCTCTGTTTAACATACAAAATCGGCAACAATAAACCCAAGTCAACGACACTGTGGTATCATCCCATGGTTTGCCACGATCTAATCTTGTCTTATCTGGCCGCCCGCATGGCAACAGAAATAAACAAGTGTCACACCCGCATTCGTAAGTAACGACAATAGTTTTTATTGTCGTGGTTACTACTCGTATTGCGTCAAGCATAAAGAGGACAAAGACAAGTCAAACGTCAAAGTTTTAAATAGCCTACATTGTGTCCCACTACTGGGCAAAGGCCTCCCCTGTCTTCCTGTCTTATTATCAGTAATATCATTTTGCATTTCAGCTTTATCTATCGACAACATTTTTTTTTATAGAAATACACATGTGCAAGTTGAGGAATGTTTAAAAAAACCGAAAAGTTTAGGGAGATTTTATGAAAATTTCGCAGGAAACAAAAGAAACGTTTATTTTGAGAATGGGAAATCCGATTCCCATACACAATTATTCTGGGGAGACAGCGTTGAAGCGGACCTGCCCCAAGCCGGTAATTGGCAGGAGGCGGCGCAGAGGTTGTTTAAGAGGCAAAGACCCTCTTTGGATTTCTGAGCCACATTAGATTCCCATATAAAAAAATAACTTTCCTAAATTGTACTATGTGGAAATTTCGCAATTTTTGAAATTTGCCTACTACACATTTTTAATTCTAATGATATGTCTGATTTCTTTGTAAATATCTTTCCTATGGATATCTTCTGCCCCGAAGATATGAACCTTGTCATATATTATAATTTCAATGATGTCGTATTGTATTCCAATTAAAAAAAAATACTAATGCATTATTGTGAACACAAATGGGTGGAAATACAATTAAAAAGTTATAAATAAAAAAATTGTCCCAGTTCGAGACCGCTTGGAAGGCTGGCTACATTGCCCCTCTGGATAGCAATGCTTATCCGCTGGGCGAAATACAGGCCAGCCCTCTGGTCACCCGAAGCCTCTATAAGGCGCTTTGCTAACTCCTTATAGAGGCGGCGCGCGCTAGGCCCCCACGGCTTAGGGTTTCAAGTGTTTCAACTCCAAACGTCGCAAATATGTAACTATACAATTGTAATTGCAATTTCACATGAATTCTTATAACATATATCTTTCGCGTTTACACACATTTTAAGACATATTCAAAACCAGTGAAACCTGCGTCGAAATGTCGCAAATAAAGGTAACAAAATAAATTTGCGATAGGCCCGGTTTTACATATGTTTTAAAAAGTCTTACATAATACATATTTCGTAACCATGCCAAATTCCAGCTTACCTAAGTAAGATCATGTGATTAAAAAATGGTGTTTAATTTCGTTAATTTTCAACAGAAAAACATTGAGAGTTACAACCTTGTACAGTACCAACACCTGTTGCTATTTTTGGGATCGGCATTATTAATAGGTAAACAATACTTGAGTAACTATTCTTAGAGAGAAGTTCTAATAGGGATATCGAAGAAAAACTCGTGCTTTGGAAATTTCATTAGGTGACGTCCGAACTAGTCCCAACTTACGAGAACCTATCAATGGACGGAGTTTCCAAACTAGGACACCAGCGAAATGTTTTTTTTTTGTGGGAAGAGACTCCCCTAGAGAAATAAGTTTTAGGGCTTGTTGTACAATGTCCAAGTAGTCCTGAATAAGCTACTTATCTGACGAATAAAGTCATTGTTGGTGTTTCACAATCTTCAAATAAGCTTTCTTTTAATTAGCTATCTAATGTTGTGTACTTTTCGTGCTTCACTCGCTTATGTCCTTCATTACCTTTCGCTGCTTTAACTTGCCTTTATTTATGATTGTATAATATATAATACATGTATGTATATATGTATTTATTTTATTAGTATGTAGGTATGTATTATATTGTTTGCGTCTTAATTTTGTTGAATTATATGTATATCGGCACTACCCGTTCAATGTTGTAAGTTCATAGTTTACTGCTACCCAAAGGTTGTCTGGTAGAGATCGCTTCTTAGCGATAAGACCGCCTGTTGTTACCTAACTTTTACGTGTTTTTTTTTTAATTTCCTGTCTATTTTTAACTGTATGGTGGTACTTATGGCCCCGGCGGAAGACCAACGTTGGCCCATCCAGGCTAACACCATGCTGAGTCGGGACCATTTCGTGGCTAATATGTATCATGTAATGAAATGTTATGTATCAGTTTATTTTTGTGCCTCTTTTTATCTGTGTATTTTTGCCACGAATAAACTATTTCTATTTCAATACTTTACTTGGATATTGTGAAACAGGCCCTTAATAATATTAAGTTACAGTAAAAACATAATGTTAATAAGTTTAAGAGGCTTTTTCACAATCTCCAAGTATTTAAAGTATTGGATAACTAATTAACAAACAAATTAAGCGCCAGATAAAATTTCCTGCACAACTTAGCACTTTACCTAAGCTTTAAGTTAAGCTTATTTGAAGATAGTGAAACGCCAACGACGACTTTATTGGCAAGTAGCTTATTTAGGACTTTACTTCGACATTGTTAAATAGGCCCTAAGGCCCTAAGACTTACTTAAAACATAATACTTATTAAACTTAAATTTTATTGTAAATAAGTTGTGGCAAAGCTCGATAAAAACTTCTTATAAATAGGTATTTATCTTTGTATCGAGTGAGCGCCGTCGTACGTCTATGCTTACTTAATTTACTTATTTCTCTATGTTTTGGCCTATAGGGAGCGTGCATGAACTGTAGGAGGCAGCACAGGAGCCGTCAGATTTTTGGCGCGAGGAGGCGTAAATGTGATGTTTATTGTTCCGATGTAGCCCAAAAGATGGCAGAACCTACTATACACAAGAAAACACGTGACGTGTAAATATACATGTTTATGGTTCCGATTCAGGCCACAAGATGGCAGACCCTCCAACGCGCACGGTCCCTATTGCCTACTCGAATACTCCTGCAAAGTAGTGAAAATACTGGTGACGACCGTATAATAATGGCATTATGGTTAGAATAGATTTTAATGTAAAAAATTATAACCTCACTACTGATTATTGTAGTCAATGACGTAGAAATAGTAGGAAAAAAATATTGGCACAGAGCCGGCACGCGTAAAAATCGTGATCACGGCGACGAGGAGTGAGGAAAACGGGCAAGAAACGTGGAGGCTAATTGGTGGCCTACGTGACTGTACCCTGTAGGGCAGACCGGTGTAGGCTCGATATGAAAACCGTTGTGAGAAAGGAAAGTAAGTTGTCAATGGAAATTGCCTTGGCTTATTGTAGAATACAGATTTAAAAATACTCAAATGCTCGTACACACGTGCTCGTGGACAAGTACTCGAAATGTTTCCGGCGCCAAAGAGAGGAAGAGGACCTCTTCAAACATGGATAGCTACCATAGAAAGGGGCATGAACGATGCAAATGTGACATCTATAGATAGGACAACCCAGGACAGAGCGTCCTGGCGAAGAAGGACTAGGAGAGCCGACCCCAAATGAAGGCGGAGAGAGAGAGAGAGAGAGGGAGAGATTTAAAAAATACTACTATTATATTATTAAATTTTTCGTGAAGTCATACAATGGAGCAATTAGGTACAGGTCTCTCCTTGGTAGATATATCCAAAGCTATGAATATATATTATGGTCAGGTATGCGTAACCTTATGTGTACAATTTTGACATTCTCATATTGTGGTATTGTGGTAAGGCACGTTATTGACATGTTTAAATAAAATAAGAATTCATATTTATTGTTATTTGCTTTTAGTACCGTACCCAAAGGGTATAACGGGACCCAATTACTAAGACTCCGTTGTCCGTCCGTCCGTCTGTCACCAGGATGTATCTCATGAAACGTGATAGTTAGACGGTTGAAATTTTCACAGATGATGTATTTCTGTTGCCGCTATAACAACAAGTACGGAGCCCTCGTTGGGCGAGTCCGACTCGCATTTGTCCGGTTTTTTTCTTTTAGCACTAAGTGCATGTGCTTATAGCCTACCCTTGATAAAAATCACCAGCTATTTTTAGTAGGACTCAAATATTGCAATAACAGCAAAGTCAGTCTGATCGTTACGGTGAGGTCTTTATTATCGCATAGCGAGGATACTTTATGGAATTTTCCTTATAAGGACTACAAAACAAGCCTTAGATGTCGCTGAGATTCTCAATGCATGAGATGTTGCATTATACATATACTCAATGTATGTGCAGTACAGGCCAGGGGCAGGGTGGTCCGAGCTTCTGGGTAAAGGTTTGGATCATATAGAGTTACTTCTCGAGAGTTGGGAGTGGGGTAATTTTTTTATAATAATAATAATAATTCAGCCTATATACGTCCCACTGCTGGGCACAGGCCTCCTCTGTGCGAGAGGACTCTGGCTATAGTCCCCACGCTAGCCCAATGCGGATTGGCGACATCACATACACCTTTAAATTTCTTCGCAGATGTAGGTATGCAGGTTTCCTCACGATGTTTTCCTTCACCGAAAAGCTAGTGGTAAATATCAAATGACATTTCGTACATAAGTTCCGAAGTTTTATTTGATGAAATACAGGTGTATCTAGATATGTTGTGTGTTATAAAAATATTTCCAACTATAGTAAACACCCCTATAATGGAACAGGCACCAGTAGTGAGATGGTATAGACAAATGCTGTAAAACAAGTATTTACCATCAGTTTTTAAACGCTGGCAACATTTTACCATAAACAAGAACCCAAAAGCTGCTTAAGTAAGTTTAATTTTTCATTGATATTTGTTAGTTTGTAAATTACTTAATGGCGTCACACATCCCATGACTGGAGAAAAAAAAACATTTTAATTTGTTAATAATATTTAAACCAATTGCAGTAGGTAGCTTTCATTAAATACATAGAAAATATAAAGGACGAATTGGAAATTCAATTTTTAAAGCATAAAGCGGTAGTAATTTTACAGATGTCGGTGAAATATCAAAAATACTCCAATTTTTCTCTTAAGTGTCCCATGATTGGTGCTGTTAACGTAATCAGAAATAACTGAGAAAAGGTATATAAAATCTCATGGAGTTAGCGTGATATTGAAATAATGCGAAAAAGCACTTAATTTCTTTAAATATTAGGGTTGTAAACTCAAGTTTGTTCACTGTAGCTTATATTACAATTCAAATAAATTGATTATAATTAATAAAATAAAATACGGTTTAATCTAGGATACGCTGACGTTTGTTAAAAAAATAATCTTCATATCTAAGAGCTTTTGCACTACTTTTAAGTTTTAACAATCCTAACTCTTAGGAAAAATTAATACAAACTTAATTTATTTTGTTTATCATTAAAATTACGCAATCATTGATTACTTCAATCGAACCCATAGGCTGATAATAATCATACAAACATTAAATGTTTTGATACCATGGTTTATGTTTTTCATAACATTACATTACACATATAGATACGCAAGTAATCTAATACGATGGAATAAAGTCTAAAATTGGAGACATTATTTTTGATTAAGTTAAATTATCGTAAAATTGCGTACGAGTTCCCATGTCCTCCGTGACTGAAATACATTCATAAAATGTTTAATGATAATGTATTGCGGAATATAACTTGATGACCACGAAATTTAAAAAAAAAACATTAAACTAGTGAAATTATTTGAGATTAGCCAATCACTTTATTTTGCCACAAAAACTTCTATGTCTGTTTATTACCTATTTTTGGGTTTGTTTCAATCGTCTGGATGTGTAGTAGATGGTTGTTGAAGACAAGTACAGTTAGCGACAAAAACTACTATCGTCAGGCCAGGGCAGCCAAGAACATCCAAAAGTAAGATATCCGGCGAGGGGGCGTGTGCGTATTTGAAAATAGTACACACTTTGCGATCCGCCCCGGCTTCGCACGAGATTACAAATTATACACCTAAACCTTCCTCAAGAATCACTCTATTTATATAGTAAGTAGTTAAATTTGAAGTTGGCCCCGAGTGGCTAATCCTTTGTCTATTGTTTATTAAAACCGTGCGTGCTACTACCTTTACCATAGGAGTTGTAATTAAATAACCGGTCACTTTAACCAGTTATTTAATTACAACTCCTATGGTAATTGAAATAAGAATCAAAATGAACAAATGGAAAAATAATTTGCGATTTCTTGTGTGGTCCTTCTGCGGTTACTGAGTGCCGGCGAGTCGAACAATATCGAACTAGTCTAAAATGAGTACTCGATATGCGGAACAAAGGCGCGTTATCGGAGAGCGCAACTACACTGGTTTTTTGAGCGTTGGACTAGCCCGCGCTCAGTTGTCAATTAGAATTATACGACCCTTTTTTTGCAGGTAGTGGCACGCGCGGTTTTAGTTAACAATAGACAAAAAATTAGCTGCTCCGGGTCAGCTTCAAATCGAACGACTATACTCGTAGATGAAAATTCGTACAGTAGTTTTTAAGTTTATCGCGAACATACATACATACAGACAGATAGACGCAGCGGGTGACTTTGTTTTATAAGATATATGTATAAGTGTTGTTTTTTCCTTTAATTGCATTTTTTACCTTGAATGCGGATGCGGGCTTAAGTTTCTCAAACTTTTTTGCCAAACTCCACCTTTTGTTATCTAGTGAAAAATAGGAGCAAATATGTTCAAACTTCAAAAAGCGTAGATATAATTGACGTCATATAAAAGATTATCACATAGGGTTCCGTAGCCAAATGGCAAAAAACGGAACCCTTATAGATTCGTCATGTCCGTCTGTCTGTCCGATTATGTCACCGCCACTTTTTTCCGAAACTATAAGAGCTATACTGTTCAAACTTGGTAAGTAGATGTATTCTATGAACCGCATTAGGATTTTTACACAAAAATAGAAAAAAAAACAAAAAAAATTGGGGGTTCCCCATACTTAGAACTGAAACTCAAAAAATCTTTTTTCATCAAACCCATACGTGTGGGGTATCTATGGATAGGTCTTCAAAAATGATATTGAGGTTTATAATATCATTTTTTTCTAAACTGAATAGTTTGCGCGAGAGACACTTCCAAAGTGGTAAAATGTGTGTCCCCCCCCACCCCCGTAACTTCTAAAATAACAGAATGAAAAATCTAAAAAAAATATATGATATACATTGCCATGCAAACTTCCACCGAAAATTGGTTTGAACGAGATCTAGTAAGTAGTTTTTTTAATACGTCATAAATGGTACGGAACCCTTCATGGGCGAGTCCGACTCGCACTTGGCCGCTTTTTTTTTACACAAGTATGGCTTGCAACAGCTTCAAAGAACGTAGGTGTTAGCGTTGACGTCAGACCATTGGAGTTCGAAAGCATAAGCGTTAAGTTAATAATAATAAATAAACCCGCGTCAGTGTTGCAATTTCGAAGAACATAAACACAAACCTTTTTGAACTGACCGAGCGTTAGCGATTCATCAGGCAAAAATGCTTTCTGGATATTCTCGTCTGCATATGCAGCACATGTCAACCGATTCTCGTGAAATTTAGATTTTTTTAACTATTTGTGGGGGCTTTATTAAAGTTTTAATTGATATTACTTATAATTGATTCAGTTTTCGGAAAAAATACAAAATAGCGGAGCCATAGCCATGGGGATTTGCGAGGTGTACAGCTCACAGAGGCACTATTTTAATATTGGTAGTAGTGGCAGTACTAAGGTATAGGTATGCTACCGCTGATGTCACGCCGATTGTCACGACGTGAACACAATAATAATCAGATGTTACAACCCACTCCTTGCATTAAACGACGGACGGGGTTCCCAAGCCAACATAAGAAAATAAACCCAAAAACCAAACCAAATTCAAATACATTACGAGTATCATCAGTTAGCTTCGTTCTTAGAAGGATGTAGTAGTGCTTGTGCTGATGACACGCAGGCTGCACGCAGGCCTGTCACACCGCGGGCACGGTCATAATCATAACTTGGTAATCGTAAGTATGTATATGGGTTCATTTCAACATCAACTTCAACAGTTGCAGTTATGTAGACGCCATCAAAAATCATGAATGTCAACAAAGCAAAATTTGCAACAGTTTCGTTCTTCGAAGGACGTAGGAGTGTTGTTCTGACGTCAGACGGGCCTGTCACACTGCGGGCACGGCCGCGCCACGCCCGCGCCGCGTGCGCGGACGTCACAGTTCAAAAACGCTTTCACGCAACCGTGCGATGCTATCACCTAGTGCCGGAGTGTTTGTAAATTGAAGTCAAGAGGAACGGGTACTGTTGGTATGAATTTTTTTGTTATCCTATGGCGTTAGCTAATTTATGAAAATGTGGTGTCATAGTTCAAAAACGCTTTCACGCGAGGCGTGAGCGAAGCGATATTATCACCTAGTGCTAGCGCAGAGTTTTTCGATGTGTAATCAAGTGGGTTTCTACGGTTTGTAGGTAATAGTCGTAAAGAAACTTATAAAAATGTGGTATGAAAGGTCGAAAAGGCTTTCAAGCGAGCGATGGTGAAGTAGTAAACGGGTACGATTTGTGTATATCATGAAAATTGTTGTCAGCGATATGTCAAGAAAGTTGTTGTAGTCAGACCTATAAATTCGGGTGCGTTTTTTTTTGTTGTAGATTTTTTATTACCTAGGTTTGGATAAAATTGGGCTGGTTTGAAGAACTTCTTATTCTGGGGGGCCAAATACGTAATCACAACTTGTGGTGAGGATGGTGAAATCGTTGATGGTCGCTATAAGACTCATTACCTCCGTCATACACAGATTTTTAACAAAAGTTTTCACACTCGTGGACAATAATTAACTACACAGCATTGTGTGTAGCTAAAGATTTTATCACACAGGATAAAAAAGAGCTGTTACTTTCTTATACGTAAGTCTATTCTAAACTTTTGAACCCTTATGCGTTGAATCAGAAAATTAGCCTTTAACTTTGGGCAACCCTATACGCGAGACATATCGAAAACTAAATTGAGTGGGTCATACACCTATAAATATATCAAAAAGCTAAACCAGTGAGCGTAGGAATGTTTCATTTAGTAGTAATCCCCATAAGCACTTAACCTTTTCTCAAATAGGTAGACCTTAACCTTTTAAATAAATTAACCTTTACCGCCTTTTTTGACCTTTTGTTTCATTTAAGTTTTTAGCTTTAAATGTCCTTTATTTTGAGGTTCGGGGGTAGCAAGAAAATTGGCCATTTAAATTTCCTGTAAATTTCAGATTCTCTAGATATGTAACACATATGCGTGACTAGAGGTCAAATTTAAAGTGATTGGTAATTGTAATTGGTAAATGTAATTAGTATAATTTATGAACCGGGGTTTTTTCTCATGTAACATTTGCTCTCTTTACGTCAGATAGCATTGCTTAAACACCCTTTTAAAGTACCTGGAAATTATTAATACCTTGTCGTTTTACAAAACGCAAAAATTCAGATTGCTGACGAATTGTAACATTTGTAATGCTAGTGCGGTATAGTTCTAAATAATGATCGGCAACCTCTGATTGTACTTGGTGTTTTTAAGGCAGATTTTTTTTAGTTATGTAATAAAATCAGGTTATACCAAGGTAGGTATGTCCTGATTTTATTACTTGAAATTACACCATACTGTTTTAAACTAATAGTATGTTAAATTATTAAAATAATAACTAACTCGACATAGTTTAGAATATGTAGAGTAGATATGGCATATATATTCGGTTGCTGTTTTGGTTGTAGGTATTTGACCCGTTTTTCGCTACCCAAAGTTTAGATAGAAAATATCGCACCCTTACGCAATAAGACAGTCTGTTGTCTGCCTTTCCTCTTGTCTCTTGTAGTCAGGCTGAGTTGTATATTCATTCTTTTAAAGAGGTAATAAGGAGTAACTGCAATATTTGTATTTTATTGTAATGCAAATAATATTCTTTCAAACACCCAGTAATACCTCATTTCATAAGGTATTTTCAATGAAAATAACTAACACGCTAATTCAGCATGTCTCCTCAACAGCAAAAGTATCTATGCAAGGTGTTTTAAAGAAAGTCTTATTATTTTAACAATAGAGTCGTAGCATTATGTCCTTCTTAGATAGTTCTGCTGTCGTCAACAGTATATCGCAGAGATAAGCAAGTAGCGTTATCAACGCGCGGGCTGACGGAGGATCCGTCCTCAGTCCTGCCTCGGCGGCCCGGAGCACTTGCCTCCTTTAGTACTTCAAGTACTGAATCTTAAGGCTCTAGTTCTTCAAGAAAAGCCTTAAGAGTCAGTTTTACACAATAGACTTTTTGACCGAAGACTCTTAAGCGCTTCTTAGCTATCCTTTCGCCGCGGCTGGTCAAAAACTCCAATGTGCAGTCTCTCAGGATTACAGTGTTTGGATCTGCAGTGTTGTGAAGTGATTTCGACGTTAGAAGTGAAGTGAAACAACAAAGTTTTATGTAAAAAAATCTTTCTTTTAATCATAGCTTTTCAGCTAACATACATGGACTTAAAGCTAAAAACTACTTAAGTAGTCAGGACAGTCTTAAAGAAGGACTACAACTAGGTAACGATCATGAGATCTGAATCACAGTAGTATTGCTGCAGTATTAGTGCGTCGGCATCGCCAGGGTTGGCGTGGGGAGCAGCCGCAGGACCGGCGCCGGCGGCGCCCGTTCCTTGGCGTGGCGTTTGACGTGCTTCGCCAAGTGGTCTGAACGCATGAAACGACGGTTGCAAACTCGACAAACGAACTTCTTTTCACCCGTGTGTGTGCGTTTGTGTCTGGAGAGTTCATCCGAGCGAGAGAAGCGACGCTCGCACCCGGGCCAGGCGCATTTAAAAGGTCTTTCTCCAGTGTGTGTTCGGGCGTGGGCCTTCAGATGGGAGGATTTGAAGTAGTTTTTCCCGCAGCCTTCATAAGAACACTCATATAGACGTCTTCGCGCGGCAGGTGCAGGAGCGACGAGCCACAGCGCCGTTGTAGGGAGTAGCGCGCCGGGGACGATGACGGCAGAGGTTGGGCGAGGCGCAAGAGGCACCCAGCCGGGGGTGGAGGCGGTGGGTGTTGCCGGAACTCGAGGCTCTTCAATCCTCGGTTGTTTAGGGCTTTCAGTAGGAGTAGGTACGCGCTCGACCGGTGGCGAAGGAGGTGAAGGCGGCGCGGGCGGACTTTGCTGGCTCGCGATGTATTTCGCGTATGAATAACTGTGTCCGCGGTTCATTTTGAATTTTAAGGTTTTTAATATGTTGACGTCTTGCGGCGGTGGGGGGAGAGGCTCGGGACTGCAGGTCCCGTCCTTGTGGGCACGCATTATCACTGAGGGTCGGTTGCACTCGGGCGGAGGGGTCAGCAGTAGGCGGGCGAGTTCGCAACGGGAGCGCTTGCTGAACTCATCTTCCCCCTCGGAGTCCGACGGTTGCGGAGTCACCAGGCCTCCCAGGCCCGGAGACTCCCGGGCGCGTTTCACCGCAGCCTTCTTCAAAGGCAGCTCAACCTGTGGGACAAAGACAGACACATAAGTGAACGGTTGACTATATCACGCGCGCTCGGCGTGATCGCGCCGTGGCCGCACACTTTCGATTGCACAAACGGCACAACGAATTATTTTCGTAATAATTCCTGACACAGATTTTAGACAGACTATTTTTTTTTTTTTAGGGTAAAAAAGTTTTGTATATTTTTCAAAACATCGCGAAACTTACTTTGTTTTCCACTAAAGGAGGCGTAGACGGTGGCGAGAGAGGACCACAAACTTCAATAAAGGTAGACATGGCGTTCAGTTTATTATCATCCAAAGAGTTGAAACTTTCTGTTTTAATTCACAAAACTTGAATTTCCGTAGCGCGCTGCACAGTTTGGGAGCCGTGCGTTCAAGTCGGCGAGCGGCGTACGAATAAACCGCTTCGCGAGTAGCTGGTGGTCGAGGTGCGGTGTTGCGGGGGGCGGGGAGTTGTGGCTTGGCGAGTGTGGACCAATCACGGGCGGGTGATCACGCAGCGGCTGCGTGGTGGCGCGTGCTGTTCACGTGAACGTCGAGTGACGAGCGTGACGTCACCGGCGCGCCCCCGGTGACGTAGCGGCCGTAGCGGGCAAGGTCGCATGCACTAGAGCGCGCGCTCAATGACGGCTGCAACGGACCACTATTTTGACAGTCAACGACCTCTAACTAACGCATCCTTTCTATTGTTTATTAGGATCGTAGTATCTCCACGCGGAATTGGTAACAGGCTGGTACGGATGCACTATGCAATACAATACGAGTAGGTGTGTTGGAATGTTCTAGGGAAATGTTTGAGCGCCAGAAAGATTGCAGGTAATTACTGTGGAAATCAAATGCAAATCTAATACATAATAATTTATTTGTTATCTTATATTAATTCTATTGATTGTTTCAGTTATGGAATATTCTCATCGCGATGGAAGGTGCGCTACAGGTTAACATAGAGTCAATGAAGGTTAACAACTGTCTACTAAATAATTTTATTTTTAAATACACCATACAAACTATCAAAAATATTTGCCTATTTTACATTATACTTTAGTATATGTAATAGTATATGAACTAGCGAAAATAATACTATAACCTCTATGGAATGCATCAAACCTTCGCACTCTACTCTACATAGAGCGAGGAATAATCGACGATAAACTCATTTAAAAATGAACTTTAACATTACTTCCCAAGGTTTAAAATTGGGTGTCAATTCCGAAGATTCGCTTTTAGTAGTGCGTTTCATTGCGACAGACCGTTACATCGTTGGGCCAATTAAAAAAGAACAATCCCAAAAACTAGTTTATAGCAATTTGAACTTTAATTGCTCGACTCAAAGCTTAAATTAAATCGGATTTTAAAGTGACTTAATTTCTTTTCAAATCAAGAATAGCATTGTATTGGTGAAAGTTCGTATTCGTAATGTTCGAATTCGAACTTAATTTGTGCTGTAACGTTAAAAATATTATAATAAAATATACGTGGATATTTGCCAAGAAATTGGGCTTATTGTTTTAATTTTTGTAGCTTAATTGTAAACTTTTACGCGAAGAACATAAAGTCGTTTATTAGTATTGTTAAAGTGACAATTTTTTTGCGGAAATCTTTTGTTTGTTATTCTATTCCTGAATGTTGAATAACAATTCTTAAGAGGTATTTGTACAGTCGGCAAACTATCAGCTTAGCATCTCTGCGTACATATTTGTATAAAGAGAGTTAATAATTTTGCTGACTGTATATTATATAGCCACATCTAATGTTTGCACAAAATTTATTAAAGCATTATACTTATTTTAATTAATATAATTATTTTTGCGCCGTTTTACAGGATGGCTTATATAAAAGCGCCTCTATCAACTCTATGGTTTGACTGCGGGCAACAGACTAGAGCAACTAATAAGTTTGAACATTAAGTCCATAACTCCATAAGTATCGTATTAACAAAACACCTAAGCACTTAGAGTCTGTTTGGAAAGAGTCGTGGAATGTATTGGAACTATTGGGCCCCATACATTCCACGACTCTTCTCATTCCGCACAGACTCTTCATGATTTTTTTACATAATCCTACCCATTGATTGTATTTCCAAAGGAATTATATAAACTAGGTCTCATAGTAGGAGACTACTAGCGCCATCTGTTATTGTTTTCTATAACTAACTGTGAGAACTTCATTTTGAAAGTTGTGATAATACTCCACTTTTGCTCACACCACCCAATACTGAATAATATGAGACATCTAGGGGAAGAAAGTAATTCGCAAATTTTAATATTTTGCGATGCTGAAATTAACATATGCGCCAGAATATTATATAAGTATACAATTGATAATAAAACAACAAAAGTATTATTCTTAGTTTGAACAAATATTCTAATAAATATTATTGAATCATTGTCATTTTTATACATACACCAGAGATAGTCCTAACTGTGTACTACTAGCGCCATCTATCCAAAGTTTTCTGAAACGAGTCGGGTTAAAGTCGTTTTTAATTAAATTTAATAAATAAATTACTTTTCAGTCTTCACAACTATTCACACTAGTTTTTAATTACTAAGTAGTTGTAATAATTGTATGAATAATTAATACATTTAATCTTGCAGAAGTAATGTTCCTTAAAAACTCTAATTAAGGTAGTTTACATACATACATTTTTATCGAGACAATAACATAAAAATCTATCATTTTTAGTTTGAATAAGTACGAATTAACTCACTATTACTTATTGAATATTTAATGTATTTATGTCAATAGGAAACCAGTAATAGTGATGAACAAAAAAAGTTTTAAATAGTTAGGAACGTGACTTGTAAAAAAAAACAAAATTACTCGATTTCATATGTGCACCTACATATTTATATGAATATGTACCTATATATTTAAGTACGATTTTTTTTTCTGCAAATAATTAATAAAAATGCAAAAATTTGCCTATTACAAACAATGAGATTCAACTTACAAAAATCTGTCGATAAAGTTTGAACTTTCTGTCAAAAAGAATGACAAGTTTTTGATATTGGAATGTGTGTTTCTCAACGCTACTTTCGGATATGTTCGGAAGAAAATGTCGAAAGAATGTTTACATTTTGAACCTTATTTCAACGTCATCAAGTCGAAATATGTATTTTAACCATCGTGCGAAAATTATGACGCTGAATGACGCATGCAATGCGTCAATGACCAACGTTTGGAAATGTATGTCATCGTTGACGTTATGACGTTTGACGTGACTTTTCCACATTGAGTGACGATGTTGGCGTAGGCAGTGGTATTTCAATCGGTTTACGATTGTAGCTGACTTGATAATTTTTCATCATACTTGCTCGAAAAAGATCTTCTTTCATGCAGGTATACTGAAGGACAAAGGCGTGTATTGTTTCTGCGGGAGTTATGAATTGTGAAAAAAAAGTTATAGCTTTTGTTTTTAAATTAGGTCACTAATTCATACGAACCAAGTAGTTATAAATGAGTTTTAATTTAAAATACTAACGTTTATAATTTACTTTTATTGTTTATCTTAAAAATATTGCATTCGATTAATTTAACAGCCGTTTAAAATATTTTTGCAGAATTTCCAATCGTGGCTGAATGCCGTATAGGCCTTTGCCTTCGATCCTGACCTGTATGATGTTTGAAATGTTTGAGAATGATTTCGCTTAAAATTTAGTTTTTCATCGCAAGTCGCAAACATTATGTGTAATTCCGGGGGTAAGAATATTGAAAACTCGAGTCTTCAATGCACTCCAGCCTGCGGCTGTCGTGTATCTAAAAGACCTCGTTTGCAAAATTTAACTTACCCCCCGTTGCACAATGTACTATATTTATAAAGGATCTGACTGGAAGTAATTTAGCGAAAAATATTCATCCTTTTTTTGTCATTTAAATTAATGAACATTTTATTGACAGATTTTTGTGGGCTTCCTTAAATTAATTGACATTATTACATAAAGGTATACTTCGGAAGCTTAATGTGATCGTTCCATACAAAAAGAGAAAACGTTTTTCCAGTTCTAAACATTTTCCCTTTTCCATATTTTTTTTGTATGTTAATGACACAATGAAAAACTAGGTTTAAGTATAGGTTTTCGTTTTTTCTTCAAAATTTACAAAACAAAAAAAAAACATAAAAGCGAAACTTTTAAACCTACAATATACTATGGTGAAGCGATTGACATCAAAATCACAGTGATTTGTTAAGATTTAGTTGGTGGAAACCGTTTTCTCCAGAAATGGAATTTCATAGAAAAATTACCGTTATTTCGTTAGATTTGAAAAGCTCTACCCTCTTAAAAAACAACGTGTTATTTAGGCAATTAAAATTACTTAACGGAGAGTTATTTATAAGACCGGTGTCCTACAAAGTTTCGCTTGGAACGGGCGTTAACATTGACTCACTCAAGCGCATCGCAGCCATACTACGTTATGCTGACTGTACAAAACGACGTAAGTGCCACTAGGTTTCTATACAAAAAAGACCTTTCATAATGTGAACAGCAATCAATTTGCAGACGGATACACGCTGGCTATTTATAGTGGCGCTCAGAGACAGGCAAATATAGAACTGTATAGTACGTTTCCATATAAAAATGCTTTATTTATATAATAGATGTCCCACCATAAATATTTTTATGTAAAATGTTGCCAAGAGGAACCCACAAGGCTCGCGCTGTCAAAAAGTTATCAGGGTGCGTAGTCAACGTGCCAATCGTTAACGCTCAGTAGCGAACGAAGCGCAACTGTCACTGTCGCTCTACTATGGAAGAATGATAGAGAGAGATGACTACGCTACGCTTCGGAGCGTTAACGATTGTAACGTTGGCTACGCGGACAGATCTCATGTAGACCAAGCTTCTAGCTCTACAAGCCCTAATTTCACTAACTCTACACCTTAGTCAAAATATGTAGCTTGGCCGTTTCGTTGCTGCAAGAACTACTGTATAACAGAAAAGTAATGAACAAAGAATACATTTTTCACGTTATGCCCATGTGATGGTAGCGAAACGGCCAAGCCACATATTCAGGAAGAGTTTTGATGATCATCAGTGAATAAGTGAGTGAGTTAGTTACGAAATCCAAGTTTTTTCGGTATCAATAAAATCTAAAGTACAAAAGCTATGCAATTGAAACTTTTTATGTTTAATAGGTCCACTATTGACATCATATCCCGAGAATTTTGTTTATCTTTGATAATCCAAACCCAAGTTATGAGGGTGCAAAAAAACGACGAAGCGCTTCTAAAATAGACCCTGTACCCTTGAGGCACTGTACCAAGGACGCTGGCGGCATTTTTTTTAATACTACGTCGGTGGCAAACTAGCTTACGGTCCGCCTGATGGTAAGCAGTCTCCGTAGCCTATGAACGCCTGCAACTCCAGAGGAGTTACAGATGCTGGAGTTGCTGAACAGCCCCCGTTGAGCTCTGCATTTCCTCGTTGTATCGCAATGCTGATAGGTTGTGCGAGGAAGCCGCCAGCTCTTCGGTCACCTGTTACAGTCGACCAGACACTTCGCCATTTCTGCAAAAAACTTGTGCACGCTGATGGGACACCATGGACTTTCAACGCCAACGCCTAGTTTTCCATAAGTAGAGTACCATAAAATCACCCAACTATTTTTGGAGGCGGGTGAGGGTACATGCCATCTAGTTTGCCTGCCAGTCTGCCTGCCAGTCTTTAATATTTATTTGTCCCTAGTTTCTCCATAAAATATTCATCATTACTCATGAAGTATACTTATTCTAGACTTTACTCCTTGGAATTAAGGTCGAGTTCGGGTATTTAAGTATTAAATACTAAGGTTGTCATTGTGTTAAGACGTGTGACTAACCGGGAATGGGCGTGGTAGGCCAGGCCAGGGTTCGAGTCTGGTCATTGCTGTTTATAAGTTATTTGTTTACCTTGTTATACATCGTGTCATTCACGAAGACGCGTGCCTTGTTGTATTGACATGTTATTACAACAATAAATGAATTGTAAGTATTTGTATCAAAGGTTAGATTCACGGCCCGATTCGATGAATGAGATACGATAACGATAAGTTCTGGTTTAGATAAGTTCTCATTTCGATATTGGTTGTATGTCGTATAATTGACAGAAGCAGCTCGATGCGAGCAACCAATGTCACTTTAACGTCCGAAATATCGTAGATAGATCTTATTGGGATCACAGCGGAATCGGAATAAACGTAAGTTTTGACATGTCGTTTAGATATCGATCTTTTAAAGATCTTAATCATTCTTCGAATCGGGCCGTTGATCTAAATCTGCGCGTCATCGTGGATGATTCGAAGTATATTGACATATAATAATAAATAATATTCGAAATATATTGTTGACGATCGGTCTGGCCTAGTGGGTAGTGACCCTGCCTATGAAGCCGATGGTCCCGGGTTCAAACCCTGGCATTTATTTGTGTGATGAGCACGGATATTAATAGGTGTTTTCTATGTATTTAAATATTTATAAATATTGATATATTATATATAAATCGTTGTCTAAGTACCCACAACACAAGCTTTATTGAGCTTACTGTGGGACTATAGTCAATTTGTGTAATATTTATTTATTTTATTTATATTGAAGGTACCTTAATAGAAAATAGGGCGTAAATGTGTTTAATATTTAATCAAAATCAACCACTAACTTTTACGTTTTCGACGCCATGTCAAACACAAAAGCCGTCACTTGGACGCAACTTCACCGAAGTGTCAAAATTGAAATTGAACTTTATGCATATGCACGTAGGTCTATGTTGCTCTGTGGTGTGTGACGGATTAATTCGTCTTCGGCGTTGGCGTCAAAAAGGTTAAAATGCATAAATCAAGCCGTATTGCCTCTCTCTCATTGCCACGGCATTGTCCTGAAAATTTTGTATGTCAAAAAAAAGAGTCTTGGCTGATAATTTTGCCTTACAACATAGATTCTGTCCTATAGTGTTAAAAAATCTAAATTAAATTGAATCTTATTTTATACCTTTAAACGAGCAATTCTTGTATTTTTGGGGATCTCGGACGCGGCTATAGCGGTTTTGAGGAAATTTGCTATACGGGGGTTTTTGCTAGGTCTTATCTCTGGGAAAACGCGAATTTTTGAATTTTTATATGTTATCCGAGCAAAGGTCGGTCTGCCAGATATTTGTATTTTATCCTATTTACAGACAAAGAAATCTTATTCATTATAACAAACTTTTTGGGAATACTCAATAACTTCTATAAAGAAATTTTTTTTCTAAAAATATCAGTATATTCCTAGATTCCTACTCCATACATCAGTTAAATTAGCTCCGCTTGCGCAGAGCCGCAAAAAATTGAGTTAGACTCATTTGAGTGTTCCCCTCCACGGAAATCTTTAGTAAAAGGCGAAAGATTTATTCGTTTTGAAGGGAAACCAGAGTGACTATCCAAAGCTGAGCGCCGGACCCGACCAAACCGAGAAAAATCTTAACACCGCGATCTAATTCCGTGAAGCACTACGTGATGGCGCCATCTGTGGAAATAGAGCGGAACTAACTATAGATTTTGTTATTGTGGTGTCTAAGGATCAGAGGCGTATTTAATACTTGGCGCCCGGGCCAATTAGATTCGCCGCTCTATTAAATAATCATAATGTATTTTTTTAATGGAAAAAAACCCTGTTTTGCCGCCCTATGCAGCTGCAGTTTGGACGCCTGCAACACCAGAGATATTACATGCGCGTTGCTGACCCCTTAAAAACCAGTACACTCCTTTTTTTTAAACCCCATACTGTAGCCCCTCGGGAAAACCTCTACTCTCTACTCCGGCGGGGCTCTAGTGTTGAAATCACTAACAGTACTTATACCACTAAATTCATGTTTTGTAATGATTTCCCAAAATTTGATTAATTATTTTTTTACAGCTTTGAATGATTCACGGTTAGTTTCACTAGACTTAAAAGGTAATCACGGTTTATATCCCGGTCGATTTAAGTCTAATTAATTTTTGTTATTATAATGTGTATTAAATCGAATATGTACCTAATCATGACATGTAACTTGGCGTTATAAATAATTTATTTGTATAAAAATGCGCAAAACGTAACGTAGTAAATTATTTAAAAAAATTTGGGATGTAATTACACATAATTTTTCCGATACGATACCGATTTTTGAAGTAATTAATCGGCGATACCGATGGCTTAGTATAGGTAGTTAGTTAATGAATCAAATAAATAAAGAAGTATGTAAATTGTTATGCATAAAACTTATGCTAAATAGGCACTCGATTATGTGAAGAGTTAAAAACCTTGAAATAAAATAGAGAAAAATGCCAAATCATAATCATAGAAAACATTTATTTCGGTAATCATCAGTGATCGGTTATTTGGATTCTCCCTCGCGGGATATCAAGTAGAAAAGTTAATATAGATACGACAGTTTCCCGCGATACCGAACAAACCGTACAAAAATAAAACAATTTAAATTATCTCTAAGGAATTTTTTACTCTTACATGGCAACCAGTTGAGACAAAAACTTTTATTCTTTTCCTAATCTCAACATTTTATTTAAAGCAAAATATATTAAAACCTCCACAAAATTATTAGCTTATATATCTGTCATGATGGAAAAAATACTTCAAAATCTTGACATAGACATTTCATTATTTTCTCTGGATTTCAGTTCTAATTATTTTTGGTGAGCAATAAAACCATTTGACATTGTTTTTCTCAAACTACCTCTCAGTTGAAAGAAGTGTAATTGACTTTTTGATAACGAATTCATTTATTCAAACAATTAACCCGTAGTAACCATATAATAGCTGATAGACACGCGTACTTACTCGCCGAACTTTTATCCAAACGGTACAAAATGTGCCACTTTGGAGGCAGCAAATGAGCTGTCAGTGTAAACACTTGTGCTCATTTGTTCGATTTAGACAAAAGAACGGTGAGTAAGTACTCGTCTATCAGCTACTTAGAGGTTTTAAAGTGTAATAAAATAAACACATTGTATTTTTTGCCTTTTCTAACAACATAAAGCCCGGATTCCCGGGGCATATCCATACTAACATAATGATTAAGGTCATTCACCCCATGTCGAATCCAAAAAACCGATCACTAGTAATCATAAAATTTAATAATCTAAGCAAAAGTAAATTAAAATCAGAAAGTAAAGTTCACTTCTGACAGATTTTTGTTAAGAAACAAAAATGCATTCAAACTATTAGATATCCCAAAAAAAAATCTTTTAATAAAAACTCGAAATATAAGTTTTGGCAATTTTATTTAATAACTAGACTAGACTCTTATCTCATTCGTATAGAAAAATGTGGGGACATTGATCTATAAATTCTTATTTATCATATATTTGTGGACCTTCTAATAACTTCATAATTTTCAAGTTTAGGATTAGCTCCGCTTACGCAGAGCCGCAAAAAATTGAGTTAGACTCATTTGAGTGTTCCCCTCCACGGAAATCTTTAGTAAAAGGCGAAAGATTTATTCGTTTTGAAGGGAAACCAGAGTAACGGTACAAAGGTAAGCGGCTCACCCAACCAAACCGGGAAAAATCTTAATAGCGTGTTGTATCTTCGCGAAGCGCTACGTGATGGCGCCATCTATGGCGTAGGTCAGAACTAATAAATGAATAATGCAGTGTTGAGTTTTCATTTTCAGTATACGTTTTGTGTTTTCTAACCTATTAAGCTCAATACGCTCAAACAGTAGTAACATTTGCAGGAAAATTATTATTATTATTTTTTTAATTTATTTAGAAACCAAACAGTCGCATAAACATATCAATAATGCAATACAAATTATGTATCACAACAAAAGGAAAATACAAAAGTTATGTTAACTGAAATAAATATAGTTATATAGCTAATGCAAATTTTTAAATCAGATTCAGACTTTTAGATCAGATTTTTTTATTATTATTAACATCACAACTTTGCTGTAGCAGAAATTAAGAAAAAAGATTACAATTAATTAAGATTATAATTAATTATTTAACAATATAAGCTTAAAAACTGTATGTAAATATTAATTTACATGCAATTTTTAAGCAAAATGTGTAATAAATAAAATATCGTGTAACTAGCGCCACCTTTTGCTCAATGTTCGTAACTCGTAACTCGATATGGCGCTAAAGGCGATGTAGCTGCACTAAGCATGCGACAACGGCGCTCCAGTATCTAAGTAAGTAGTTCAATTATCTTTGTACAGATGGAGCGACAAGCAGCGAATGAAATACATTTAAGACGTGAATAGTGTTTTACGCCTTAACATACGAGTTTTCTTTTATTAGGGTTCCGTAGCCAAATGGCAAAAAACGAAACCCTTATGGATTCGTCATGTCCGTCTGTCTGGTCGTTGATGTCACAGCCACTTTTTTCCGAAACTATAAGAACTATACTGTTCAAACTTGGTCAGTAGATATATTCTATGAATCGCATTAAGATTTTCACACAAAATAGAAAAAAAAACAATAAATTTTGGGGGTTCCCCATACTTAGAACTGAAACTCAATTTTTTTTTCATCAAACCCATACCTGTGGGATATCTATGGATAGGTCTTCAAAAATGATATTTAGGTTTCTAATATCATATTTAGGATTCCGTAGCCAAATGGCAAAAAAACGGAACCCTTATAGATTCGTCATATCCATCTATCTGTCCGATTATGTCACAGCCACTTTTTTCCGAAACTATAAGAGCTATACTGTTCAAACTTGGTAAGTAGATGTATTCTATGAACCGCATTAAGATGTTTACACAAAAATAGAAAAAAAAAAACAATAAATTTTGGGGGTTCCCCATACTTAGAACTGAAACTCAAAAAATCTGTTTTCATCAAATCCATACGTGTGGGGTATCTATGGATAGGTCTTTAAAAATGATATTGAGGTTTATAATATCATTTTTTTCTAAACTGAATAGTTTGCGCGAGAGACACTTCCAAAGTGGTAAAATGTGTGTCCCCCCCCCCCCCCCCAGTAACTTCTAAAATAACTGAATGAAAAATCTAAAAAAAAATTATGATATACATTGCCATGCAAACTTCCACCGAAAATTGGTTTGAACGAGATCTAGTAAGTAGTTTTTTTTTGACGTCATAAAATTAAAAAAAATATATATTTTCATGAAACCCATACATGTGGTGTATCTATGGATAGGTCTTCAAAAATGATATTTAGGTTTCTAGTATAATTTTTTTCTAAACTGAATAGTTTGCGCGAGAGACACTTCCAAAGTGCAAAATGTGTGTCCCCCCCACCCCCCTGGAAACTTCTAAAATAACAGAATGAAAATTCAAAAAAAATATATGATATACATTCCCATGCAAACTTCCACCGAAAATTGGTTTGAACGAGATCTAGTAAGTAGTTTTTTTAATACGTCATAAATGGTACGGAACCCTTAATCCGACTCGCACTTGGCCGCTTTTTTTCTAAACTGAATAGTTTGCGCGAGAGACACTTCCAAAGTGGTAAAATGTGTCCCCCCCCTGTAGACGGACAGACAGACGGACATGACGAATCTATAAGGGTTCCGTTTTTTGCCATTTGGCTACGGAACCCTAAAAACGGTTTGTAAGAAAAATATTTATAAAAGAGCCGTCTATCGAAAATCTTGTTTTTTTTTCCACAGACCTACCAAACGTTTCGCTTAAAGACAGATGAAGTGTGCGAAAGGGAAGCCATAACTTATATGAACATCCCATGAGTGCGAAAGAGGCAGACTACATAAGAAAACGTGACCGTTTTTGAGTTACAAGTCGGCCGCAGTCAGCCACGAGCATTTTGCCGTATTTTTTAATGTAAAAAATGTACATGAATCAGGAATAAAACTATTGATAAAGTAATGTAGTGAAGATGGTGTCGTGTAGTGTGCCGGATTGTCACAGGGCCAAATAACCCAGGCTAATACTCATTTCACAGGTAATTAAAATATTCCGAGCGAAGTTTTCATAAGGATATTTTATCAAATTAACTGCATAAAAAGTGTAAAAAGCAGTTTTTCTTCAGTTGTGTGCTACCTAATATTTCTTCATTTTAGTCAATAATTTAGAATATTTTGTGTTAAAACCTAAAATATTACTTTACGGTAGGGCTTGACAAAATGTTCATATGACTGTATCGATAACTCGTCGGTATATTAATAGGTATGTAATTATTTCTTCACGAGACATCATTAAGATAACCGACTTAACGATTGTTATAATACTTTTTTTAAAGTGCGTACATGTTTAGCGGTAAATTTAAACTTCACTTTTACTTACATTTTAGCCACTTTTCCACGGCTTTTCTTTTATAACGCATGGAAACAGAAGACAGCGTATCTTTGTACACAGGGTATATACACCCAACCCAATTTGTCAGTAGAAAGAGGCATGAAATTCAAAATAAAAAATAAAATTGAAGTTACTGTAAGCGCTAATAGTAGTAATAATACTCATATATTTTTTTAAATAAAAACAAACACATTTGAAAAAGTAGTCGATAAAGCAATCAAACACCGATAGATTATTAATATGTTGTAAAATGACATCACTATTGATCTCACGTAGACAATTTACGCACACACTTGCATTTCATTTATGGTCGCACTTTTGAAGTTTGACGGTCGTTCTTGTTCATCCAGTTCTGTGTTTTTTTTCTATGCATCCAAATGTTTGCAATAGAAAGTTCGCCATAAAGAAAAAATCCAAAATGTATAAAGTAAAACAGTTCACTGACATTTCGTGATCCACCGATAGTCTAGTGTTAAAATCACTCACAGTACTATCAGTGAAAGAATAAGGATCAAAGTCAAATGGCGTTCTAAAAGTTTTAGGAATGTATCGAAAGATGGCGCTAAATTTACTGTAGCCACAAAGTTTTCTTTGACAATCCACCTCTATTTCAAATTCTCTTGGCTAATAGTGATTAAGATTGCAATTAGTGCTCATAAGCACTGAAACAGAGTAGGGATATGACTGTTGAAAATACAGTCAGCGTTAAAAAATATTATCAAAAAAATTGTGAGAAAAAACGTATTTTTTCCGAACTTTTTTAAAGGTAGGATTTGTGTTTGTGTAACAATTTATGGTAGTCCACAGTAATTCTGCGTAGAGGGTGCTACGCGCGGCTACGGCGTAGCACATGCGGCACGGTGTAATGATGCAAACGAAGTCGCTTAAAGATTATTTAATTAAAAGAAATATTTAACAGAAATGTTTCCTATAGATAGATTAAGCTTAATTATTTCAAGGCCGTTCTGAAATCAAGCACGTTTAGGCTTTTATTTATTTTGTAATCAATAATTATGAAAAAGAGTTAACTTCATTTAATTAGTCACAGTTCATAGTCTAATTTGTGTGCTTTAATTTATACGTTATGTTCTTTTTCATATATTAATAATAAATTAATAATAAATATTATAGGGACATTCTTACACAAATTGACTAATTCCCACGGTAAGCCAAGAAGGCTTGTGTTGTGGGTACTCAGACAACGATATATATAATATGCAAATACTTAAATACATAAAAAGCATCCATTACTCAGGAACAAATATCTATGTACATCACACAAATAATGCCCTTACCGGGATTCGAACCCAGGACCATCGGATTCATAGGCAGGGTCACTACTCACTAGGCCAGACCGGTCGTCGATATTGGTAAGCAATAAATATAATTAAAGAATTGTATTGTATTGTTGATATACTTCCTAGTTGGCAAGATATGGACGTTGTCTCAATTCATCTGGGTGTCCCCGGTCTGCTATAAGTTATAGAAGTGACTGTTATAGTTTATAACGGTCACTTTTCCAGTTGTTACTGTTATATTCGGGAAGGGTGCGAGTGAAACAACCGATGGCTAATATAGACACACTGGCATAAAGTAAATAGCGGCGGCGCGCGCCGGAGCAGAGAGTCCACTCAGTACAAAGTGCCATTTTCGCCGCACGCACACAGACGTGACATTTACGCACACAGACGTTACATTTACAGGCGTTCTCGGGCATTCTCGGGCAGAGCTTAGTCGGGCTGTGCGCGCGTAGCTTACTTGACGTCCCCGCCGCTACGTAGGTACCTACTGTCATGTACGTCAAAATGCAGTCTCTAAGGAATGTAAACATGATAAGATGTATGTATAAACGAATCGATGTATGTACGTCTGTAAACTTATATTACCTACTAACTGCTTTGGCTCAGCGATCCAAAAAGAATCTTGGCCTCCGAAACGAGAGAACGCCACCTGTCCCGATCCAGCGCGGTTTCCTGCCATGAATTGGCATTCAGCCTACCTACCTACCTAGCCTATATTACCTACTCCTTTTTAAAATTCGAAATTAATACAGAAGCAACCCTAGTGAGTCGGGCAAGTTTAGGTATGTATTTTCAAGAACGGCGAAAACGGACCTTCTGTTCTTTTTTTATTTTGTGACACTGGTTTATTAGTTATTACATGTAGTCATGGAAGCGGGGTGGTGCGCTCACGCACACATACATACCAGTTACTGTAGAGACAAGGAAAGCCCTGGATGAGCTGGCTTGATGTTGCGCGCCAATATTCTTGCAAAAGAGGATGTTGAACACTTCGAAGTTTAGGAGAACAAGAGGGAAAGCGGACCCTGGAAGGAACCTGAGCTGAGGAAGCAACCGGGATAAAATATTAAGAGGACCCCCGTTTTGATAGTTAAGAATGGCTCAAGCCATTGATGTAGTATAATTAACTGGATTTACAATCAACCAAAAAAAATGGCTTCACAAAAGTAACGGCTTGGGTACAGTCACGTCTGAAAATATCGATACGAAAAAAGTGCCAATAATATGTATACACTACCTTAATGTATGGGCAATAAAGTCGTGTATACATATTTTTGGCACTTTTTTGTATCGATATTTATTTAGAACTGGCCGTACGAGTTTTGCTCCCAGGCTCGTTTCGGCCGTCGACAACGACAACTGTCAAACATGACGAAATGTTCTGTGAAAAAATGCGCTTATGCGCAAAACAACAAGAAAAAACGATGACATATATTTTTTTTCAATGATATCTATTGATATTTTAACAGAAATAATGTGAATTCGTTGTAGATGGTGGTATTTAATAATTAATTCACTCGCTATTCATTCTGACGTTTATAAAATGATCAATTTATTAAAATGTAATTTAACCATATAGTATTCAATATTTTGAAACGTGCGTTTGCAAATTTGACACTTCAATTGTATCGCATTAAGTTTGCTTTTGTATGAAAGACTTATCTTGATAAAAAAAAATACATAGAAGCGTTATTAGCATCTACTAGAACGCATTTCCTATTTTTTTTTTATACTTCGTCGGTGGCAAACAAGCATACGGCCCGCCTGATGATAAGCAGTCTCCAAAGGAGTTACATGCGCGTTGCCGACCCTAAATCCGCCCCCCCCCCTCGTTGAGCTCTGGCAACCTTACTCACTGGCTCATATCAGTTTGCTCCATATATTTTGACATATTTCTTTGGCATTGGGCGTCCATTTGTTTTAATACGTCAATGGTACCGGCGTCCGATACGTCGGAATCCGGTGTTGCTCAAAGTAGGCAAAAGGAGCCTAAGCGATATCTTACCGTACATGAAAGCACCCATGAGGCTGACATGTTCACCTAGAGTGTCCAAAGCCTCAATAAAAATCAGATAAAAAAAAAAAACTTTCTGCTATTTTTTGCGGGGGGAAACCTGCACACAGTCGCACTTCTCACTCACTATATACATACAAATACAAAACAAAATTCTTTATTTCTTAAAAATATACATTTTTGTGATGCAGGGGATGGAGCCGCCCGGTAAGCAAAACAATGCTTGTGTTGGGAGGCACCGCTCTTCCCTAGATTTACAACTAGTACATATTTATATATATATATATATTATATTATAACTACAAGTATGGGTATACAGATTTACTAGTTACACAGTTTTTAACCTATTGCTTAGACATGCAATAAGAATCAGATACACTGTTCCTGTTAATTCTTATTTGTTTCATTAAATTTAAGGTGTGAATGTCGACTGAGACGGATGTGCATGTGTGTGTGTGTGTGTATGTGTGTGTGTGTGTGTGTGTGTGTGTGTGTGTGTGTGTGTGTGCGCGCGCGTGCGCGTGCGTGCGTGCGTGTGTGCGTGCGCGCGCGCGTGTATGTGTGTGTGTGTGTGTGTGTGTGTGTGTGTGTGTGTGTGTGTGTGTGTGCCGGGGCTACAGCCCAAAAGAGGGGGGCCCCTCTTTGGGACTCTGGAGATTTGTCCATTTTATTTAAACATAAATAAAATGGATAAATACCTATAATTTGGGGCCAGGGGGCCTCCACTCCTTTGTTGCCCCGAGGCCTCCAGACCTCTTAATCTGGCATTGCCGGAAACTGAGGACAAAAAGACGAAAAGCGAATCCTGGGCTCTGAAGCAGTAGCTACAAACGCAAAAAGAATGTCAATTCAGATTTAACATTTGCTTTGATACAATCTCGACCATCGTCTTGGCGATTGGCGCGCATTTCATGTAGGGAATGCAATAACCGGCCAAACTTCATAACCGGTTTAGGTTACGGTTATGCCCGAAAAATAACCGATGATCGGTTCTAATCGGATACGGTTATTTTTGACAGAAAATGAAAAATTTACAATGGAGTATTAAAAAAAAAACGAAAAGAAAGGTGCAGTATTGTGAGTACAGGAAATGTAAGTATAAGTCTTCGTTTTTTTAATAAAACACACAACTTCAGTAAAAGTTAAAATATGGCCTTGGACGTGATACAATATTGAATCAAGATATTTCATAAATAAGGGAAGTAAATATTGTACCTATATTTTCATTATTAAAGTACATGAGTGACAAAAATTATAGTCACAGGCGTCACAGCCAAAAAGGTAGGATTTTGTAGTCATTAGAAGATCAATTCATAGAATTTAAGTCATAAATAAATAACCGAAAATAACCGTAACCGGTTATTCGAGTTTTCAATAATTCGTTATGAATTTTTTTTTAAATAATCGGTCATAACCGATTATTTCGGTTACGGTTGTAACCGATTTGCATTCTCTAATCTCACGCATAGCTTTGAATTAATTTCGCATGAACCAACCAGTGGGAGCAATCTTCAAGGTCGTAGATATTTAACAAACTAAGAACAAAACCGTAACAAATTGGTAAAAGAATAGGGCTCCTGAATAATATGTAATAATTTTTTTAGGTTCCTGAGTGGAGGAGGAATGTTATTCCAGCAGCGGGTGGCCATGTATCTAAAGCTCCCACGAAAAGCTGCTGAGGCATATCGTGGTCGTGGTGTCACCAACTAAACCCTGCAATTACGTGCCCCTAACGTCTAATATGTATAATTATGCACGTATGGGATTATTCTAGTGTACATATTATTTCTCGAATATCATTGGCGGAACGTCTTCTATGATTCGTTTATTTGCTGTCGTCCTTACCTCGTTTAAGTTATTGCATTCTATTATGGACTCCCTGCTAGTGCTTTACTTCTGACATAGATAGTAATTTTAAAGTTGACTTGTATTGATCAATCACGATGATAATTGATGTAACGTTATAGAATTTGTTTGTACTTTAATATCATTAGCAGTTCACCCATCTGGTTCTTTATCGAGAAATAAAGTCCCAAAAAACTTCGAAATATCCTTGGCGAGTATCATCTAGAAATTTACAATCCCAATGATTATTTTCAATCCGACTTTATTTACAGAATAATGGATATATCCAAAGGTATTACTAATAACTAGCTTAAAACTACAGTAATTTACTAACCTTCACTGATGAAATTTATGCTGCAATGGACGATGGCCATAGTGTGGATGCTATTTATACTGATTTTTCCAAGGCATTCGATAAAATTTGTCATTATACGCTATTATCTAAGCTTTGGAAACTTGGTATACATGGCGATCTCTTTCGCTGGATTAAATCTTACGTAGAAAACAGAAGTCAGGCGGTCGTCTTGTTGGGCTATCAATCTCAATGGATGTCTGTTGGTTCAGGAGTCCCTCAGGGCTCTCACTTGGGTCCTTTGCTCTTTACTCTTTATGTGAATGATATAACTAATCACATCCAGAACTCTAAATTATTACTTTACGCAGATGATACAAAGATTTTTAGGATAGTTAAAAATATCAGCGATTGTGAAAAGCTACAAGATGATTTAAACAACTTAGTCAGCTACTGTGAAATAAATAATTTGTTTCTTAACTTAGATAAATGCAATGTTATCACCTTCTCAAAAAAGAAAAATGTAATTAATTATTCTTACAACTTATCGGGTAAAACCTTAAATAGAGTAACCGAAATTAGAGATCTTGGTGTGATTATGGATAGCAAACTTACTTTTATCCCACATATTGATAAAATGCTGACAAAATCATATAAACAGTTAGGATTCATAATGCGTGTTGGGAAACCATTTAAAAGCCGCTTGACATATAAAATTCTCTACAATAGTTTTGTGCGTAGTCACCTTGAATTTTCTTGCTCAGTGTGGAAACCTTTTTACAAAGTACACATCGACAGAATTGAGCGACTTCAAAAAAAATTTATTAAATCACTGTGCTTCAGGACTGGACTAGCTTATACTGCTGACTATACCGATACCTGTAAACGTTTAAATATTCAAACTCTTAGTGACCGTCGAGATTCCACTGATTCCGTTTTGCTTTTTAAGATTTTCCATTCACAATTAGAAGCCCCTACTCTTTTACATAAAATCTGTTTTAGAGTTCCGCGAAGACGTGAGCGCTGTTGTCGTAAAAGAAACTTATTTTTTATTCCATTCAGCAGGACTGGTTACGGTGGGAATGTATTTATCAAACGCGCATGTAAACTTTTTAATGAGAATCAAAAACTTAATGATTTAGACATTTTTAACTGTTCACTAACACAACTTAAGAATGCATTTAAATATTGATTATAACTGGAATTTGTTATTTGCTCAAATTTAATGTACTACGAGACTACGATGTATATGTAACTTATTTTCTACAGACGTATCAAATCACTGATTTACATATTTCAAGTAATTGTTATTATAAAATACAGATTTAAGTATTTTTGTTTTTTGTAATAGCCACGGACCTGTTTATATTTTATTTCTACATATGAAACTATAGGTCTATTTTTTGTCTATAAGTTTTGATCAAAAATTGTGTATTTTACTGTTTGTTTCTAAATAAATAGAAAAAAAAAAAAAAAACTAAAATGAGGCATTGTACCAATGATGCTGGCGGCATTTCCTCGTTGTATCGCAATGCTGATACTAGACCGCGAGCCAGGAACAGATTTCCATTACCAATCGCCTCCCGGCCGTAAACGCGTATTGTGGTTAACGGCTAGGTATGATGAACCCTCATAGACTTCAGCTGCCGCTCCGTTGGTGGGTTGAGGAATGGCAGCCACCGAAACACGTAAAAAAATGTCATTGCCTCCCGTCTGATACTTTGTCAGAGGTTGTTGCGAATGCAACTTATTATTATATCAAAATCAATGCAGTAGCTAAACGCAGCCGTCGGGCTCGGCTAGTATTCGGAGGCTTTTTAAAAGCACCAATAGGAGCGCTCCACATAATCTGTATCGCGGCCAATTGGAAGCATTTAAATCTAAACCTATTGTACTGATCAAATCAAATATTGCAAATCACTCTTTCATCATCCTCCATACTATCAACACCTACTTTCTACATTGAACCGTTTTGGCAAGAACCCTTGTAAACCAGTACCTTGGGGAAGATTATACTTCACTTCATTATAAATCGAAGTTTTAGTTAAGTCGTCGAGATCCTGACCTGCACGGCGGCTACAGAGGTAGTTTAGATGCTATATTAATTTAAAAAATCGTCAGCCGGTTATATCGCGGTGGTGGTAAGAACATCAGCTGGTCGCATGAACGTGTAAAAAATAAGCGCTATACCTTTTTATGATAGCAATAACAAATCATGAAACTTTGCATGTAGCATTTCATCAGGCGTAACGTCATCAACGGATTACGCAATTTATACATTACGCATACTTTGCGGACATAAAGTGGTAAGGAGCGTATTTTTACATGTACATTTTACAGCTGACGGTCTTGCCACCGCGATACAAACGGCTGACGATTTTTTAAATTTAAAACCGCATCTAAAGTATCATACAAATACAAATACATTTATTCAAATAAGTATCTTCTGACAAAGTATCAGCCGGGAGGCGATGACTGACGAAATATGCTCCAGGGGACCGATTTTTAAATTCCGAGCGATCGCTTTTGTCACTCGAAAATCTGTGAAAAACGGCGAAATGCTATTTTTGTAAAGACGAGCGATAGAAATTGGGAATCGAGTGGTATTCACCACTCGTTTTCAATTCCATGAGGAGAATTTAAATGACTAATAGTGGAGATATTATTGAACAAAATACACAAAATCGAGTGGTCGAAATTAAAAAATCGGCCCCCTGGCCCGCGGTCTATATGGGGTAGGTTTTCAAGTCGGCCAACTCTGTATACAAAAGCCAATTTTTTTTCGTTAAATAAATTATTCTTTAAATTTTTCCTAGTCCTAGGCTAAAGTGGGACTGGGCTAGCCATGTCTGCCGGATGAATGATGACAGATGGGCTAAAATAGCCACTAGCTGGCATCCCCAGTCTAGTCGTAGCAGAGGCAGACCGAGAAAGAGATGGCGGGACGACTTGGATGCGTTTCAGCGGGATTGGCGGGATCTTGCTCAGCACAGGGAGGATGGGAAAGCGAGAGGGGAAGCCTTTGCCCAGCAGTGGGACACACAAATAGGCTAATAAAAAAAAAAAAAAATCCTAATCAGAACACGATACCAAATATGTCCTTTATGTATTCCCACTATTTTTGTTAAGTACATCTTGTATTATTCTGCAAGAAACAAAGTGTTTTTTTTTATCATGCAAACATTAAGGAAATTATTTTTCATTATTAGCTTGCTCATTTTAGCACTTATATTATTTTTTTAATCGTGGTCTGTATGTCTAAATATTAGACCTGCATAATTGCAAAGTGCATTGGTATAAGTTCAAATATGGGGTTATTTAATTCATTGGAGTCATGATCCCTGGGTCCCGGCTGGGTCTAGGCAAACAGTACATATTTTTATAAACTGGCGAACCCCCCCACCCCCTGACTTTAGTCAGGTGCCCCCCCCCCCCCTGACCATAAAGCTGGATCATCTGCCCTTGACAAGTGCTTCACACAATAAATTATTCTACCTACAAAATAATTTTCAAAATATTTTTTTTGCATATTTGCCTATTAGCAAGTAAGTTAAATTATAAATTAATTATCGTGAAATCATACCATGGCTTAAACCAATAATTAATACCAAGTCACAGAATATAACCAAGACCAAACAGGTAAAAAAAAAACTGTACGTACCTAATCCTACCGATTTAAAAAACAAATATTTGAGTACATATTTACAGCACATAAGCATCATCTCAAAGACTGCATCCACACAACACAATATAAGCAACGCAGTATCTCCACTCACCGCCATACGACGTTGCTACGTTCTCGTTTCGAGTCGCACGCCTCGAAGGGGCGGTGCCGGCTCGCCTACCGCCCCACGGCAGTCGCCCGCCGACCGCGCTCGGGGTCGTTCGCGAGTGTTGTGCTGTGATGTGGACATGTCGCGGAGGAAACAGAGCAACCCGAAGCCGTTAAAACGTGAGTTCCGAATTCAAACTTTTGAAAAGTTTTTTGTTTTACGGATTGAGCTTTGTTTTTTGTTGTGCTGAATACCAAGTATACCTTAATGTAATCAATTATTTTTATGAGCCACTTTTGTATAAGTATATCAAATAAACATCTTTTATCAATGTGGATTAATTAGGTTTTACTTTGTAAGCATTTATAAAATCTTTATAGGATCTCAATCAGATTATAAATTCTTTCTTAAATACGTTTTAAAAAGCGTATATAATTATTGCTACTTAAGTTCTTTTTATTTACACTACATATAAAAAAGAAAAAAAATACAAACCTCGTAACACTGTAAAAATTGATGTACTTGCATTTCTATAAGTGAGAACCTGTAATTGGCTCTGTAATTCTATTGGAAGTTCTAGATATATATAGCGCTGTTGGTTTTCCATATACTAAAATAAAAAAATAAAATTAATAAAATAACGATTATGAGTAACTATTTTCAAATCTGTGGCCCTAGTGAAAAAGGGTACAAGTCTCTGGCAGCGCAGATGTAAAGGGGTGTAAGTTCCACGTAACACTTATGCCCTTATACACCTAAACTGCCAGAGACTTGTACCCTTTTTCACTAGGGCCACAGAAATAAAATTAATCTTAGATGTTTATTTAGTCTCCGTGACTGCGCCGCAAAGGCGCGCAAAACAAAAAGTAATGTACTTTTTAATTTGAATAGTCCGGTTTAAAAATTAAGAAAAAAACAAGGAAGACACCTCCGCTGATTATAAGTATTTGGTACCACAAAAGTGTAATAACATTGGAATTATAAGTGTAACTAAACAATTGTCTCTGGTTTAAGCAGTTTTTTTTTCACATCTTGAGTAATGTTTTTAATTGAGCCAATTTTTGGACCAACTTAAGGCTATTTTCTCCGTACCTGGGTACCGTACTGGGTAAAAATGGGTAAATATGGAGTTAAGTAAACATTTTTTGTACAGCAATTCATGAAATCACAGAAACTTAAACTTGTCTTTATCAAATAAATTATAAAATATTATTCTATTATTTTACAAGAAATTTCACTAAAGTTTATATGATTAATATTTGATTAACCCTTCGTATGTCTAAGCATTGATCAGTGCGCATGAATTTAAATCTATTGTAGAATAAATGGCCACCTTATTGATATAAAAATACGTATGCATTCGAGTATGTGTTATGAGAGCAGTCTACAACACTATTGGTTGTCAACTGATAGTGATGTATTGAGTAGGTAACAGTTTTACCCATATAATTTAACTGCCCAATGTAGACCGTGGACTAAAATATACACAACACAAAAAATACACACAAATATACACTTTAAAAACTGATATATAATACAAATATCAAATAAAATTCATAAAAATAGAAGTGTAGTAAAATGAATGATACTCAGTGCGAAATACGGACACATACATGCATAATTTTATTTATTGCTTAATAGTGCTCATAGTGGCAAAAGGTTTAAAATGCTTAAATGTTTATGACAACTTGTCCGTATCAGTATTTCATCACTGCTAGACTTAAAAATATATCATAGTTAAGTAATTCTCTATTAGAGCTGACCCCATAACCTCCAAAACGTAAGAGACAACTGATCACTATGTCAAGTTGTAAGGTGACACTGATAACGCATATTTTTTTAAACCAATCAAAGTGCAGGAGGGTTCATTAACCTTTATCTACAGTTAATGTATTTGATTGTTTGTTTATCATGCGCGATAGCGATACAGCTAATTATGGAAACGTCTGGGATAAATATGCGTTGGAATGCAATCTTGACACTTGTCAAGGATTTGATATGATTGCGGATTTTATTGAGTTAGGTAATTTATTTTATCAAGTTCAGTTGTCTTGAGTATTGTTGAGCTATTTATTTTACTTATGAATATTATGAAACAACTTGTTCTTAGTAAAATCGTGTACTTACGACAAAAGTGGGGTATCTGCGCGAAATTGCTAAACATACAAAGGTAGTCCTCATTTTCCTTCCTGGATATTAACGTTATTGAAAATATTTTGACACAAATAGTTGCATATCAATCACAGCTATGCCCCTTTGTTTATTTTTTTTTGAATTTTTAGTTATTATAAGAGTTAGGAGCATTTAAAAGTTAGAATGAAATCTGTTTTTCGCTCCTAGTTTTAACAATGTTCAAAAAATAAAAACAAGCTAACTGTCGGGGCATAGCTATGGTTAATACACATCAAATTATGTAAAAATATATTCTATAATGTCAATATCCATAGAGGAAAATGGGGACTACGTTTGTATGGAGAAGCGGCCGACCCGTTTTCTTTTGATTAAACTAAAAATAATGAAAGGCGTCATTCATTTATTATAACGTAAGATGATATAGAGAGGAGGATGGTCAAACAAGTCTTATTTTTTCTTATGAGGGGGTAGGGGGGAGTCTTGACGGTTTTGATATCCGATTTTTGTGTTAAGTTAAGACTATATTTCTGAAAAAAAGTAAGAATCCGCGCGAGAACGGTGGTTCACTCTCGGATGCGTATATATTTGGAAGGTCGGCTGATTAAGTAAAACTATCAAAAACATGTTCAAATTTCTTATATATTCAGGTTTTTTATTTTTAAATAGATTTGAATATTACCAAGAATCTAAAGTGTAGATTCAATTAAATTGATTAATTAGCAAGTTGTGTAAGATAATTTTGAGTGCTTTTTTGCTGTTTTCTTAAAATATAAGATTACTAATAAAAATTAAAACTGTATTCCTTCTTGCTATTATTTAGTAATTTAAGCCTCTAGTTCATACGTTGCAATTTGCGGTAGTTATAACCTTCAACTCTGAATTCTATTGACAGCCATTAAAGTTCAAATTTAAACAAATAATTTTATATGATTTTAAATCATAATTTGGATACTAACTGAATGTATTCCTTTCATCACTTGATAACTGATTTGCTGAAATGAATATATTCTATCATCAAAGATAAATAAGAAAATAGAGGATATACAGATTTTGGCATATTTAAAAAGTATTGACTTATCATTGTACATTTTTCTTGTTATTATAGGCAAACAATATGTACTTAAGTCAATCTTTTAATTAATGTTATCGCACACTAAAATACAGTAAAATCCTAATGTACTTAAATAAATTTATTTTCTCCTAAATCTTCGATCACAGTGAAAAGTCAATAAAATCTCTAAGTACCTCTCGCGTCGAATGATCGTCCTTATGACAGTTCATTTTATATAGATTAACTGTCACGCAAAATGTGTGTACACATTTTTTTGAAGTTTAGCACATTCATTTATTTACAAAAGTTACATCTTCTTTTCTTGGTTATAGTCCCCGTCCTGCGCCACATTATACTGTTGTGGGTTGTGTGGTTGTACGGTGATAACATAATTATTACTTCAATTATTATTTTTAATCCAGCCCAACTAAAAGAGACTTGAAGGAAATGAAAAGGGATCATTATTCGACACGAGAGGTATAAGTAAGTACCAGGGACCATCTTAGTAACACAGTTAATAGTTGTGTCCGTCTGGCAGTTATCAGTCCGATTGTCGTAATTTCTCAGACCATCACTCTGATTCGTGTCTAATATTTTTTATACGATTACACTATCTCATGCCCGGGTCAAATGATAAAGGCTTGAGCAATGAAAGTTCAATTTCTTGCTATTAAGAAAGTTGCTTTCAAGGTTATTATTATTTCTATTTAAAAGTATTTGCAACAGAGATTGCGTCTTTAATGCAGCCCTAAATTGCTTTAGTTTGTTATTAATGTACAGTCAGCAAAACTATTAGCTTAGCACTCCTACATACAAATGTGTTTGCAGAGGTGCCAAGCTAATAGCTATATGTAATATAAATACTTGTCCTATAAACTTATATTATTGTCGGTATCTCCCTCATTAACACATTCACAACAACACGCTAGGTGTGTTCATTTTGTATTAAAAATGGGGCGCTTGGTACTGAAAGTGTTAATAAACACTTAACAATAAGCGGAGTATCGATTGCCAACGGCTTGCCTATTTTTAGGCAAAATAGGACTTTATTTTACAAGTTTTAAAGAAAAAGCAAGCTAATCTATTACATATGATTCGTAATTAAACCTTAAATGATGTTTACTAAAAAAAGAGAAATAAGAGGGTCATCAGCATCACTAGAATAATCTAGAAAGAAAAAATCTTTTCTTCTTAGCTGCAAAATTAACATATGTATATATTGCTTATGATATGAAGGCAAATAAAGAAAAAAACCATATATGTACTTAACAAGTAACATTTATTGTGTAAAATATTAATATTACGTGTCAACTATTTACAAAAGTATTGAATAAAAATAAAAAAAAATCATCAGAAATCAAAAAAATACGTCGATACTATAAAATGTATACTCGTTAAGCCAAATTTTTAATTTATTCTGAAAACAAGCTAGAGAAAAATACAAAGTTTAATAAAATATGATTTGAAAGCTTGTTTTATACTGATCAAAACGTTATATAATTAGTTTAAAATTTAGATCACGACATTATTTACTGCTTGTTTATTTTGGGATTGTCGTTAGACGCAAATACGCGCCTTGATTGTAAAAAATTATACTTCACAAAAAGGAGTAAAAATCACTGTCACATTAATAAAATAGGTACAATTGTTTATTTGTATGATTCAACTTAATTAGCGCATAATTTCGCCTGTTCTTCAGCTAATGCCCTTCAAACTTAGAATGGTAACACGCTTAGATTTGATTGCCACACAACAAGTACATTTGGTAAAACATATATAGTAGTAATCTTGTTAGTACAATTTACACGAACTATATAATCAAATAAAGATAAAAGACCCAGATTAATATCACCTTGAACAAGGAGCGTACTTTTTTGCACGTTTTTTATAACTTTTTCGAATATTACATAGAACTATGCAAAACTGAGACAGCAAATTACGTTAAATTATATTGTAAGTAACTCAGCATAAATTAATCTTTCAGCTATGAATAATACGGGACCTGTACCTGTAACTTTTTTATCATTAAAAATCTTTGTGACAGAACTTGTGACCTGACTAAGTATATGTATATTTTTTTTATTTAAACTTGGGAAACAAACAGGCAAAATGGTACAATAAAATAATTAATTTAGATAATTCACAGCCAAAACTCAGACAAGACTTAATTTATTATGTGACTATATTTAATATTTTTAGGTTCCTTATTACAAGTCTAAAACAAAATAATGTAAGAATGTAATTAGGTAATTAGCTTTTGCCCTCGACTTTGTCAGCGTGAAATTATGATGATGGTTGGTAAAAAATATCCGATATCCTTTCCCGGGCCCTAAACTAACCCCATATCAAATTTCATCAAAATTGGTTCAACAGCTTAAGTGTGAAGACTTGACGAGGCAACAAACAAACAGATATACAGTTACTTTCGCATTAATAATAAACTATAAACGGTGCGTAAATCCAATACAGGCGATAAATGAAACCCGATATGGAATTTATCCGTGTAATCATGAATTAAGAAGTTTTTTTAAGTTACTCTTAATTTGAGTTACTGTAATAATTTATTGAAAATTTACCGAGCAGCAATGTATTGCAAACATTAAAAATCAAATTGTTTATTTTGTAAATAGGGTTATGCTAGCTCTTTTACATGTCAACTCATAGCTAGGTATATATTCTATTTTAACATAAGTAAACAATTATACGATTAGTTAATTTATTTTAATGCATTTTTATCCTCTATGAATTCACTATCAGCATAATAAGCTTTTTGTAAAAGCTGTTGTTTCACAATAGCCTTGAATTTATTTTTAACAATTTCAACATATTAGTTGGTAACTTATTATAAAACCGCTCCCCATAAATGACATGTTTACTTTTTGTAAGCGAAAAAAATACGAGACATAAGAAGACAGTACATCACGAGATACGAGCTCTTTATAGAAACTACCAACAGAGTATTTTAAAAAGCTTGTATCTCGTAACTTGTGTGTTGCTTTACATTGCGGGCCGAATTATTTAGTATGGTTAATATTTTGATTGTATTCTACCATTTAAATATTCACTAGGGATTAAACCATATATATACGTTATTTTTAGGACAACAGTTGGTCTCTTACTGCCTAATGTTTGCCAGCGACTTAGTCCAATGATAACCGCCTAAACCTACCCCAATACATAACTTACTACCCTATACGAGTATGCAAGTTATGTACCGAACACAACCCGATTATATTACGTGTAAATATAATAGGTTCTGTATCATGATTCTTGAAAGTGCAAATAAAAATATTGATAACACCTCACAGTATAAGTATATAAACAGTTAATTTCTTCCTTCTATATAGACAAGAAAAAAAAATGCCCGCATTTTACCGCATGTAAAATAGAAAACTGGTTACTCTAGGTAGTAACCTAGTGGGTATACGAAATACGATTTTTTTTAGTATGATATCACCTTAAATAAATATATTGAGTTAAAATACACATTTGCATGCAAGGTTGTTGACAGAATACCTATTTGGGAATACTTTTAGTTATCGATTTGTCACATAACTTAAAATATTCATGATTACCAAAAAAATAAAGTTATACGGGATTATGCTCTTCTCTTATTTTTGTAATTCCAAAGCTCTATTTGCTCGGTTTTAAGTGCACAATTTTATTTGTTAACCTCCTAAGTTCGTTTAATTTTAAATCATGACCAAAAATAGAAATAGTTAAATAGATGCATTTGTTTTACTTTATTCAATTTTTAAACTAAGCAATATAACTATTTATTACACTATAGGTTCAAATTTCAGTAGCAAATTTTGGATTTTCATTTGTACGGCTAGGCTTCAGGTCAATATACTGCGCATAGTGTTTATACTGTGTCGGGGGTTAACGTAACTTATGTTAGCAACGTAACACTTTTAGATACTGATGCTGACGCGCCAAACGAAAAAGGTCGTAACTGCATATATAACCTATACAGGCTTACGCCGTTTTTCCATAATTATGTGGTGAATGCCCCTATTTGAATTGTACTATGTATTTAGGTGTAAATACACAATACATTTATCTGTATTAGTAATTAGTGCGAACTGATGTTATCTAAGAGATTAGGAGTAAATATTTGGTGTAAACTTCGAGGGACTATATATCGTGTCAGTCACGACGATGCCTGCTTTGACTGTATTATCATATTATTAAAGGTTAGATTTAACAAATATGCGCGTCATCGTGGATGGCACGAACTATAGCGTAATGACCTCTCGTAGTGTAATATTGTGGAGTATTGGACACAATTCTATTAAATCTAAATTTAAGATTATCAAATCAAAACAATTAAGAGTAATTATTTAGCTGGTTACTTTTATCTATAGGAGTAACAACGTTTTACTTACCTACGGTCGATTTTTTTTTTTTTTTTTTTATTATTTTTTTTTTATTATGGTAGAGGAGGCAAACGAGCAGACGGATCACCTGATGGTAAGCGATTACCGCCGCCCATGGACACCTGAAACACCAGAGGGGTTGTAAGTGCGTTGCCGGCCTTTAAGATGGGAGCACGCTCTTTTCTTAAAGGTTTGAAGGTCGTATCGGTCCGGAAATACCGCAGGCGACAGTTCATTCCACAGTTTAGCAGTGCGAGGCAGAAAGTTCCTGGAAAAACGCACAGTTGAGGACTGCCAACCATCTAAGTGGTGGAGTGGTGGTGGGGTTGTAATCATATTAACACTCACACCTCCATATATTTTAATATACCTAATTATTTTCTTATCATAATGTATTATATGTATAGATTATTAAAAAAAAGCTTTATTATTGGTAAACTAAATATACATGACAATATTTTATCTTGAACGCTCTTGAATGTCGGTTCAAATGCACTGATTGCAATCCATACCATAAATTAACTTTAAAAAGCTTAATAATTTTGATATTCCGATCTTAAATCCATTCAATCGACGTGTATGAAATAAAAAGGCCATACACGTGTCGCTGTCACTACTGACAGTGAACCATACAAATCTTAAACGCATTAAGTAAATAATTCACATTAAAAAAAGTCCTACAAGCATGTGTCGTTTACGCCATTTTAGTCAATTTTTCAATACAAAAGTTACACCTGCAGACGTAACCACCTTTTCACATAGATCCTTCTTTAAAACTCACTCGATAAACAACCCTTTTGATTCAAACAGACTCGAATAATGCTACTTTACTACGCAAGAAACGCCGTAAGATAGTACGAATCTAAAAGGCACTTATGTCGTTCTTAGTTTAAAGTTGAGGATGCGTATGCGACGCGGCGACATCAAAGCGCATTGTGCGTACGCTAATGTGGTACTCGTATTGTGGCGGCGCTTCCTTCTTGTTCAAGCACCGCAAATTATTAGGCCGCAAACTAGGATGTGGGATTTTGTTAGTATTTCGTATTGGGTATTTTATTTATTTTAAATTTTATTGCACATAAAATAGGCATTCTCTACCAGTTAATTATAAGGCAAAACAGAAAAGCTTCAAGGTATTTTACAGTACATATGGTGCTACTTTACCGCACTAGTGCGCAAATTAGCATGTTACGTTACTATGTCAAACATTTAAAGGGCCATATGTACTGTAAAACGTTGTACGATACATGTGCGAATAGATAATTCGCAACTCGTGTCGATTTAAAGCACTTCCTTCGGTCGTGTTTTAATTTATCGCCACTCGTTTCGAATTTCCTATTTTTTGCACTTGTATCGTAATGTACTATTATACAATGTTTTATTTTACAAGTCTAGAGCGTAATGGGCAAAATGCCTTTTGCCATCAGTCTAGCTCGTTGCATACGTCATTTTTAGGGTTCCGTACCAAAACGGGACTCTATTACTAAGACTCCGCTGTCCGTCCGTCCGTCCGTCTGTCACCAGGCTGTATCTCATGAACCGTGATAGCTAGACAGTTGAAATTTTCACAGGTGATGTATTTCTGTTGCCGCTATAACAACAAATACTAAAAAGTACGGAACCCTCGGTGTGTAAGTCCGACTCGCACTTGTCCGGTTTTTCATTTTAAGGCCTACTGCAGAAACCAAAATCGAATTTCGTTATCTGCCTCTTTCGCATATTCGGGCGAAAGGAGGCAAATAAATATTTATTTTTCGATTTTCGCGGTACCTACATTTATAACTTTATAAAATTGAGTTATGGGCGGAACACAATAAGAATTTTTTTTTTGGGTTCTGGAAGTTATTAAAAAATAAAAATAAAACTGGTTAAATTTCTACGGAACCTGACTCGCACTTGTTTAATGTTTGGAACGCACTTTGAAATGATTTGGTAGGACGCTCAAGGACATTGAGTATGAAAACTATTTTTTTTAGTGAGTGCAATTCGATATAGTTAGGCCCTAAAATACTAAATTACCTTTGTAACTCTATTGAATATTGTTGAATTTTATTAATTAACTTATTTTATTTATTTATTTGTAATGTAGTGTGTTTGTTGTATGATCCCAGATGGTCGAAATAAATGATAATTTAATTTAATTTTAATTTATATAATTTAATTTATTGAGACTATTTTGAAATGTATTTAAATAAATAAATAAAAATAAAAATAAAAATTATTTATTCTCAGACAATTAATACAGTCCATATTTGTTAGTATCAACTTACAACCTATGTTATGTTACCTTCCGTACAATAAATTACAGAAATTAAATTAGGTAACTTTAGATTGCTGGTTATCTTGGCCGATTTACCGAACTGCACGTTTGTGAACATGCAATTCGATAAATCGTCCCAAAATACCGGAATCTAACCGCTCGGCTATCATTTTCAGGATCCCGTTGGTGCTCCCGCGTATACGGTGTACCACTGATGCATTTTTTCGCATAATAGCATAAAAATCATCTACATGTGCGTCCGCAAACATGCCAGAAGCACGCAAATTTGCCTAGTACTTAAAAGGAAGCGGGTACGTATCGGCATCACACATCGGAGGCATCTGAGATGGACCGTCATAGGCGTTAACAGCTTAAAGATATCGATGATGGGAAAAAAAATAAAATAAAGTAGAGCAGACCAAGCTAAGTTGGCAGCGATTTTGGTAGGCCAGACGGTGAAAGTGTTAAGTAAACGTCATAATTGCATAGAAGTTTGACGTTTAAAATAACACTTCCACCGCCTGGGCTATCAAAATCGCTGCCAACTTATCTTGGTCTTATTCCTAGGAATGATTTGATTTTTAGGGTTCCGTAGCCAAATGGCAAAAAACGGAATCCTTATAGATTCGTCATGTCCGTCTGTCTGTCCGATTCTGTCACAGCCACTTTTTTCCGAAACTATAAAAGCTATACTGTAAGTAGATGTATTCTATGAACCGCATTATGATGTTTACACAAAAATAGAAAAAAAAACAATAAATTTTGGGGGTTCCCCATACTTAGAACTGAAACTCAAAAAATCTTTTTTCATCAAACCCATACGTGTGGGGTATCTATGGATAGGTCTTTAAAAATGATATTGAGGTTTCTAATATCATTTTTTTCTAAGCTGAATAGTTTGCGCGAGAGACACTTCCAAAGTGGTAAAAAGTGTGTCCCCCCCCCCCCCCCGTAACTTCTAAAATAACAGAATGAAAAATCTAAAAAAAATATATGATATACATTGCCATGCAAACTTCCACCGAAAATTGGTTCGAACGAGATCTAGTAAGTAGTTTTTTTTAAATACGTTATAAAAATTAAAAAAATTTTTTTTTTTCATCAAACCCATACGTGTGGGGTATCTAAGGATAGGTCTTCAAAAATGATATTTAGGTTTCTAATATCATTTTTTTCTAAACTCCCCATACACAAAAATAGAAAAAAAACAATAAATTTTGGGGGTTCCCCATACTTAGAACTGAAACTCAAAAAATCTTTTTTCATCAAACCCATACGTGTAGGGTATCTATGGATAGGTCTTTAAAAATGATATTGAGGTTTGTAATATCATTTTTTTCTAAACTGAATAGTTTGCGCGAGAGACACTTCCAAAGTGGTAAAAAGTCTGTCCCCCCCCCCCTGTAACTTCTAAAATAACGGAATGAAAAATCTAAAAAAAATATATGATATACATTACCATGCAAACTTCCAACGAAAATTGGTTTGAACCAGATCTAGTAAGTAGTTTTTTTAATACGTCATAAATGGTACGGAACCCTTCATGGGCGAGTCCGACTCGCACTTGGCCGCTTTTTATACTACGTCGGTGGCAAACAAGCATACGGCCCGCTTGATGGTAAGCAGTCTCCGTAGCCTATGTACGCCTGCAACTCCAGAGGAGTTACATGCGCGTTGCCGACCCTAAACCCCCCCCCCCCCCCCTCGTTGAGCTCTGGCAACCTTACTTACCGGCAGGAACACAACACTATGAGTAGGGTCAATAGAAAGTGACAAATGACGAGGTTTTATTTGTTAACAAACAATTAGAATAAAACTACAGAGGTCTGACCAAAAAATAGCAAGAGGTTTGGCATATAGAAATTAGTTTATTGATCAACTATAATTTTTGAAATGGTGTATTCAAAGCGTCGAGCGGGGTATAATTATTACTTTTATTAGGGTGGAACACGTTTTTATGAAAAAAGACCGGTAGCGTGCATCCAGTTCGCGGTCTAAAATACAGAAAAACAAATAACTATAAGTACGTAAAGTACTTAAGTAAATATTCTTTAACTAACACAAAAAAGAAAAAAAAAGAAAAAAGTAAAAAAAACAAAAAAAAATAATGGCAGAATTTTGCTTATACTTAGGTTTTTTAAGGTTGAATGCCAAGACGTGCCATAATTTGATGTTTAAAAACAAAAGAAGGTTGCCTTACTGGCCTAGGTGTGTAAGGCTGTATGAAATTCCTTTACATATCATCTTCAATCATCGCACCTGTTATGTGGTATTTCCGGACCTAATTTGAAGTAAGTCATGTCAACATTACATTACAAGTTTGAGAAAAATATCTTTCTGTAGGTAACTGTTGAGCTGATTTTAAGTGAACATTTTGCATATAGGTTATACCTACTTAGTATCCATAGTAAAAGCTTTGCTTAGTTTGGGGCTAGGTACCGATCTGTGTAAGATTGTCTCAAAGTAGTTATATTACATTATTTATTTACATTACATCACGAAACCCTAGCTTCGTTATCAGCGCGTCCATTAAAGTGAAGTGGCATGCGAGCCACTCCGCGGTATCGCGTTCAATGAAATCTATACACCCACCAATTACATCTCGCTATCTGCTCCTAGTGTATCTCCTACGGACAAGATGTTTATACTTCAGGAACCTACGTAAACGATGAATAACTGAATGCTCTGTTCATTTTAATAATTCAGTGTATAAAAATAACACTCGACATTTCCGTTGCTTTCCGGGTATAATAGAACGAACAGTCGCTATCAGATATACCGGAGCGGCCAAGGTGCTCAAAAATATCTGAACACACCTCTATTGTTAAGGCGTTAGAGTGTGTGTTCAGATATTTATGAGCACTTTGGCTGCTCCGATATATCTGATGGCGACTGAACAAACCCATCTTGACACAGCGTATAACGTGATGTCTATTCAGATAGCAATTTCTTGTTATTAATTTGTAATAAATAAATTAATAATTAAAACTAAACTGACATCCATAACACAAATTGACTAAGTCCCACGGTAAGCGAAGAAAGCTTGTGTGTGTGTGGGTACTCAGACAACGATATATATAATATACAAATACTTAAATACATAGAAAACATCCATGACTCAGGAACAAATATCTGTGCTCATCACACAAGTAAATGCTCTTACCGGGATTCGAACCCAGGCTTCATAGGCAGGGTCACTACCGACTAGGCCAGACCGGTCGTCAAAATCTTATCATAAAGTTATAAATAAAATGCCCAGGTCGTTATAAATAAAATGCTGGCAGCGTTACCCATTTTGGATGACCAGGCTTATCCTCTGACCGAGGTAGCTGCCAGCCCTCCGGTCACCTGTGGTTTCTAAAAGGCGTTGGGAAATCTCTTTATGTAATAGATATGATCTGTGAGATGACTGGTGTCGGTTAAGAAGTGTTTTATGTGAATTATTGATGCGTAAATGGTATGACCCTGTCATTTGTTAGTTTCCCGCCAATTCGAAAAAAATGCGTCCAAGTCGTCCAGCCGTGGAGGAAACTAGGGGAGGCCTTTTGCCCAGTAGCCGGACACTAAATCACGCTAACAAAAAAAATGGTGCGACAACGTTTTGAGCAAACTTTTGTGGACTTCTGGCAACAACTGTGGAGCCCAACTGTGCAATAAGTAACTAGGTATATAAGTTATATATACATAATGTTACCGTGTTGCACAATGCACAGTGTTGCTCGAGAAAATATAACAGACGAAGAGTTAAGTCCGATCAATACATATTTCGTTAAGCAGTATACCAAGTAACCATCCTTTTAAGAGCGCAGAAGAAAAATTTTAAGAGCGCTCTCACAAGAAAAGTCGAAATAATGTAAAATTGATAATATTCCTCGATGAAATTCAGAACTTTACGCTCATTATTAGAAACAAGGAGTACTTGTTCCAGTAAGAACGTCTTCTTAACTTTAGGAATACGATGTTAAATATTAGAAAAAATACTTATTTAATTAGTAATGATTAATTATTTTTCCGATGGTCCTCAGCGAAAATTTGTACATTTTGAGAAGTTTGCTTAAGGTGAATATTGTGTATTACTTAAAGCAACACAATATTATCTAAAAAACAAGTAGCAATCTATAATTTATTGCTATAATAGAACACGAATCTGATAAGTTGATACGTTGATACCGTATCACTGTATCAACTTATATCTGTACTGTGGAGTGTACTAAAAATATTGCGATCGCCTTATCGATATTTATCAATCTAGAGTTTCGACACTGTTTGGTGTGATATGCTGTCGATGTCGTTAAATTCTTGTCTTTGAAATCTTTATTGACTTTGTTGTGCAAAAAATATTTATTGGGAATTAAATCACAAAAACCAGCAAAATAAACAAAAATAGGAATAGTCGAAAATCTATCAAAAAAATAAGGACATTTTTACATAAATTGCCTAAGCCCCACAGTAAGCTCATGAAGGCTTGTGTTGTGGGTACTCAGAACGATGTATATAATTTATATTAAATACTTCTCATAACACAAATAAATTACCTTAAGACCGGGATTTGAACCCGGAACTATCTGCTACATAGGCAGGGCTACCCACTAGGCCAGAACTGTCTTAAAACTTAATAAATTAGGGTGTTAAGACAAAAAAAGCTGGTTTAGGATTTTCATTATTAGATACAAATGTGGCAAAAGAAAATGACTTGTTACAATAAAACAAAATACCAATAATATGGAATACTGGTAATGATTGACTGGTAGAGAATGCCTTAAGGCATTGAGTCCGACATTTGTACAATTTTATATCGTTCAATAAAGTTTAAATAAATAATGAATAGAATCAGGCGTTACTTTGCGGAAATCCATACTACTCGTAATTAAAACAAAAAATATTACTTTGCTAATCCGCGAAAAGATAACGTGGTAGTGCTAACCTGTTATACTTAGATGCGTATTTTTACATGCAATTAATTATTAATATGGAAATCAAATCAAAAGGATGAAATTGTTGCAATTACTAATTTCGTGCTGAGAAACCTATACACAATACCTCATCTTAAAACTCATAAAAAAAATTAGTTTCAAGACTGCAAACATACGTTGAAATCACTTTGAACGCGTACAAATAACGATTTGACCTAACCCCCGCACCCAACGCATCCCTAACATATCGCACCCCTGTTCCCACGCCCGCGTGGGGTTGGAGACAACCCTTGGTCACTTAACTTTCACTAACTGTGACTTTTATAAACCTATTTGAAGGGGTCGAGATTTTGAGTTCTGCACATGCTAAGATTGTGTGTATTATTTAATTACAAATCATTTTTGCACAATTTCAAGCAAATACTATCCAAATCGTTTATTATACAAAATAGAGTCCTTGGAATATAAACATTTAACTGATTGCGGTTATTTTTACAAATTTTCAAAGGGCAGACTTAATGCTTCTTTTCGCCATCGCCCTACGCGACAACAGTTCCATCCTCACCACTTAACCCATTCAGGGCCCGTGACTCAGCGTATGGGTCACGTTGAAACAGTCGCGCAGGGCCCGTGACTCACATGTGAGTCGTGAATAAATTCTGATTTAAACATAAACAAAACGTAATATGACGAAATAATGTAAGTATAATTTGAGCTAACAACCATCTTTATAAGGCATGTTGAAAAACATAATTGTAAACATGTTTTTTTTTAGTGAAACAGGGTCTAGAATATTCAAGTTTGGTTTACTGGAAGTGTAATATAGTAAATATTCTGAAATGCGAGATACATACGTGTCCCAAGCAAATGGATAAATCTACATTTCAAAAATATCAAAAATATATTTATGCCTGAAGTTATTGACATGACTCAAGGTATGGGTCACCGTGGCCTGGCGCTAATTGTAAAAACTACACATATCTTCATAGCACGCAAAAATAAACTTTATAACTTGGTTTTAAAGCTTATTTCATGACGAAACTCGTTGCAAATTGTACCTTTTTACAATGGATTACTGTTTGGATGGTAGCAAGCAACATTTCTAAGGACCAAACTTATTACCATGCCAATATTTTTTTGTTTCATTATAAAAACAGGGCGGCTTAAACAGTCACCAACTAAATGGTATATTGTATTACCGCAATAGTGTGTGAGAAATATTTAAAAGAAAAGATTTTTCTAAACATTTTCGTGGTAATAAGTACTATAATACATTTTAAGTGCTCTATTGTTTATATTATAATGACGTTTACCAAAACAAAGTTCATGACCGGCCACATGTAAGATTATCGGAGACACGGACAATAAACAATGGATGCACCTGGGCGGCGGCGGATTTAGCGGCGGTATTATCTTTAACGTGGTATTTTTGACATACTCAAGAAATGATTCACCCCATCCCCTCTATTAGGATGTATTTTAGAGTAACATGGGAAATTATATTTAGTCACGATTTATTCGTTGGCGACTTTATGCTCCTCTCTGTGCTCTTCAGTGATTTCGTATTTTGTGATTTTTGTGACCTTGGCTATGGATATTATATGAAAATAACAGCCCCCTCTTGACAATGATCATCTATTTCTGATCAGGCTTTAAAATGTTCATTCTTAGTTTCTTACAAATATCAACAAATTAGTAAATATATATATTTTTAATATGAACAGTAAACAGTTGGTTAGTAAAAATGTTGCATAATATTGTCCAACGGACCGGATTCATAAGCGGCAATTTCTTTGACGTTCGCGCCAGGCCCCGAGACCCATAAGCTGAGTCACACGTTTTAGCTGAAAACGGTTTGTATGGTGGCCCGGCGTGTTGTGTACGCTTCGTGGTTCGTGGCCATGAATGGGGGTGGCGACTGACTTGTAACATTTCGGTGTAATGTAACGTGATACAACCCGAGCATTACAACAGTCAGTGCAGCGAGCCGAGCCGCTCGACGCGAGCACCGCGTGCTCCACTCGGCTGTCGGTTTTTACGCGAATCCCTTTGAGTGTTACAAAGGTGGCGACTGACTTGTAACGATCGCCGTGAATGATACATTACAAGCAAATGTTACAAGTGGTTGTCAGTCCTCAACTGAGTTGTTCTCCAGAAACTTCCTGCGTCGCACAGCTAAACTGTGGAATGAACTGTCGCCTGTATTTCTGGACCGATACGAACTTCAAACCTTCACGAGAAGAGCGTACTCCCATCTTAAAGGCCGGCAACGCACTTAAAACACCTCTGGTGAGGCGGGTGTCCATAGGCGGCGGTAATCGCTTACCATCAGGTGATCCGTCTACTCGTTTGCCTCCTGTATCATAAAAAATGCGAAAGAATGTAATAGTGTAGTCACGAAATACCTTCTATATATTGCGATAAATCCTTTTCATGAATTATAGGTCATAAAAAATATTAAAATAGCAGAAATATACATATTTAGGTATCGTATTTTTCCTTCGTGTTTTCATAAAATTAATATTCTTATTGTTATAAAATTTACTAATATATAGTAGGTAAACTAAGCTATTTAAGTTCCAGGAAGACCAGGTCCAAATCTGCGGTATGTACCTGATTGAAACCCGTTTCCACATTGTCCTTATTTGTCATTGATGATAGAAGTTCTTAGTTGAATTGATCAATTTGAAGAATTCAAGGAAACAACTTGTTTGTTGGAACTTGGTTTCCTGTAAATATTCTTTAACCTGAATGATTTTTCCTGTGGAAGTGTTCGGATATTGTCTTGTGAAATATATTTTCCTGTTAGTTTTGCTATACTTATCTGTCCGGTTGTAAATAATGCTTTAGTTAGCCGGCTACACGCTTAGCATGAGTTCCGTTCTCGCGCGCGAGTCTATACTTGAAGTCGCGCTAGATGTATGGAGCAGGGATCGGAACCGGTTTTTTGGAAGAACTTTGAAATAAACATATATTTCGGTTTATTTTATACTCTAAATATAGGACTCGGTTGTGTTTTTAGATAACGACTTCGTATTATTAGATTGCCCAATTAGAAAGGAAATAATTAACAAAGAACGAAAAAATACCGTTTTCGTTCCCATACAAAAAATACCGGTTTCCGATCCCTGGTATGGAGTCCCGCGCGAGAACGCAACTCATGCTAGCAGGTGTCATAATATGAGGCCAATTCGAACGAAAATAAATGTACGAAAAAGTTTCGACGACTGGCCTGGCTTAGTGGGTAGTGATCCTGCCTATGATGCCGATCGTCCCGGGTTCAAATCCCGGTAAGGGCATGTTTTGTGTGATGAACAGAGATATTTGTTCCAGAGTCATGGGTGTTTTCTATGTATATAAGTATGTATTTATTTATATACGTATGTATATCGCCTAGGTACCCATAGTACAAGCTTTACTTAGTTTGGGGCTAAGTCGATCTGTGTAAGATGGTCCCCTTATATTTATTTATTTAGGTACGATGCACGATAACTAAATGATATCATTTAGGTATTATTCTGACGTCAGTGTGCGTTCGAATTGGCCTGTATGTTTATCTGTTGCGGTTAAGCTCATCCTGTGTATGGGTGATTATACAAAAATTGGGTAACTCAATGTCATAAGACAAAATAACGATGTGTTATTATATTTTGTATATATTTTTAATTTTACTTTAAAACATTTAAATGCCTTTTATTTGGTCACGCAATTTCAGCTATTCATTTTAAACGCAAGTTTATAAATTTCCACAATATATGCTCAAAACGTCAGTACTTTGGCATGTCACAATCCCAAAAACGCGCAATAAAGTGCTTGTGTGTTAAATATTAATTTTAATTTAAGCAAACTTACAATTTCACTATAATCTATGATGTAGTTAACAATGTATATCACAACTTTTATAATATAATATTCTTACCGTTGTTGTTAAAATAAAAACAAACTTTGTGTTCAGTTTTATTCATCAGTCCGCTGTGTGTTGTTCGAATTTGAATTTTCCGCTAAATATTGTCGACTCAAATTCAAATCCGTGTTAAATTTTATCGTTAGTAGTAAAGTTAGCTGCAGTCCGCGCCATTTTACGGCTGCCGTTACTGTGCCAGTGCTAGCGTTGTTTTTGTCATGTGAACACGTGCGAATCCAGTCAAAATTTCAGTCCTATGGTGAGTTATTATGTCCCTGTAAACCTGTGTTATATTTTAATTTATACATAATTAGCTTTGATTATTTAAAATGTAGCTTGGTGATATTCGAATATATCAAAACAAACATTGCTTCTAATGATAACCTCAATTTCATGTCTTTTTCGTCAGTCCGTTGGCGTCAGTCCCTTGTCTGATATTGCGCCATAGAACTGACGGGGCTTCCAGAGTACTGACATTTAGCCTGTGTTAAAGCATTTATTTTCACTTATTTCAGTTTAAACATTATGCCGCCTCCTAAAAAAAACGAAATATGTCTAAGGATAGAGAAGATATATTAAGAAAGAAAAGAGAAGCCGAAAAAGCTCGCTTAATTAGAATCAAAACCGACCCTATTAAGTTAGCCGAATACAAAGAGATACAAAGGTTGCAGTACTTAAAAAAAGGAGAAGGGGCAAAGAAAAAAATGTAACAGAAATGACACGATTGCCTGAAAAAAATGGCGAAAATATGGCAAAGTACAGGCAAAAAAAAACAGCAATTAAACGTACTACTGATTTTGTATGCCAGAATACTCATTGAACTACTGACGATGAAGCACGAGCAATAGTTGGTAAAGAAATGAGACCTATTATTATTTTTATCATTGGGGTGTTGCGGGCCTTTGAGTGCCACGTCGAGTGATCTATTGTGACGGCCCTTTAAAGTTCATTACTAATGCCCGTGGCATCCAGGAAGTTCCAGATTCTTTGGGCCGTAATTTTCTGTACCTCATAGAGTTTCACCATACATGCCGCCCTAAGTAGGTACTTCTTTTTGACATTAGTGGTCCGCAGGAACAGAAAATGTGCATTGCAGGTCTCCTTGGACTCCTGGCAGAACCTGCATGGCGCATCTTGTTTCTTTCCAATTTGAAACACGTGTTTCTTCAACTTACAGTGTCCAGTCAATATTCTAGTCACTGCGCAGGTTTTGTGTCTTTAAAGCCCTAAAAGCTTAGCACTTTTGCTGTTAAAGCCTTGGATTAGAGCTTTCCAGTGTTCTTGTCCTTTGACGAACTTCCACCAATCGATTGCTCTTGTTTTTTCTAAGTTGCTGAGCAGAGAATATGCATCCCGTTTTGTGATTCCACAGAACAGTTCTGGGCCGACCAGGGGTGTGTCTGCGCCCTTTCTAGCAAGTTCGTCCACTTCCTCGTTTCCGTTAATGTCGGAGTGCCCTAGTACCCAACTAAGTATGACTTTGTTGGAGTTAGCCAGTGAAATTAGGTTTGTTTTACTGTTCTGGACTAGTTAGACCTATTATTAACGAAGACCAAAGAGCAGAAGAGAAGCGAAAGACACAGAAAGTCCAAAAATAAACAATTTAAAAAGATGGAAGAAATGGTAGCATAACTGAGAACCAAACTCAGCGTCAAAAATATAAACGAGTTAAAAAGCAGTTAAAGATAGTTGTACAATCTTTTGAAAAAACTCCAAAAACCAAAATTGAAGAAATAAGTGAAGACATTACTAAAAAGAAGGAATTAGTGAAGAAAGCCCTTCTCGGAGAAGTTATTAAAATTTTATTAGAAGAAACTACACTAAAATAAGGAGGCATAAGGATAAAAAAAAGTTATATATAATGTTAAAATAAACTACTTCGAAGTAGTGTAAATTAAGTAATATAATGTTATTAAAAATTTCCAAAAGCTGTTATAAAGGTGGAGATAGTTTTTTTTCTTACATGATTACATATTAATAGTTTTTTAATAGTTACTTAAGTCAATTAAGACTCAAAATATGTGCCATTATTAGATTCTAAGAGATATCTTCTAAATCGTAATAAATTTCATTACATAATCTTATGAAGTTTTGGTTTTTGTCAGTACTATGTCACCCTCGTCAGTCCCCTGGCAGTCAAATTCAGAAAAATCGAAATATCTCGGAATCTACTTGAAAAAGTGACTGGCCTGAATACAAGCAATATTATTCATTAGATTAAGTATCCTATAAACCCGAATTTGTAGGAATTTTATTAAAAAGATACCGTAAACAAAATATCCCTAAAAGTTACCCAACTTTTGTATATTCACCCGTATGTTAAAATAATAGCCTGTTCGAGTAGTTTTGTAATACATATTAAACCCTGCTATAATATTGAATACCGTCAAAAAATTTCCTGTTCAAGTTTAAAAACACACATGCATCGATGTTAAAATAACTACCCACCGCCCCGATACTGTCTACGTAGCATTTTAACGACCGAATGACATCCCTAGTCCGCAAAATATTCAAGTTGATAAACAAGACCACTTGGTCTTGCACGCTTTCACTTGCACTTGCTTGGTCTTGGTCTTGGCGGGTAGCTCGAAAAACGCGCAGCTATTATAGATGTTGATGTCAGTATTAGCCAGTCTTCTCCGAGACCACGGGGACTTCTCGGAGGTAATGTTAAAGCTTTGTACTTTGTAAATAATAATGTGTAAAAATCGTTAAAGTTTAAATCAGTTTAAGATTACATTTGTCTAATTTCAAGGTCTAGGCCAAATGTTATGGCGCCATCGCTCGAAAAGAGCCGCCATACCTCTGGCCTATGCTCTAGTAGATGGCGCCACTTTTTGACATTTAACAAATTAAACACACAGGAGTATTGAAAATCGAGAGGGGAGGCATTTGACCAGTAGTGGGACACACAAATAGGCTAATAAAAAGAAACATGTCAGTGAAAGAATAAGGATCAAAGTCAACTGGCGTTCTAAAAGTTTTAATCGTGTGTCGAAAGATGGCAGTAAATTTACTGTGGCTACAAAGTTTACTTTGACAATCCACCTCTATTTCAAATTCTCTTTATTCATAGCCATGCGTTGTCAGTCTGAATCAATATAACGGGAATGTTTCATAATATGATACTTGTAAGTGTATATGTTAATAGGAAGCCATCATTATAATACTAAATGAAAAGTAAATCTACGTGTAAGGTTGTTGTTGAGATATCGCGTGTTATCGATATCGATGTGGATTATAATCGACTGAGAATTTAGTCGATAACGATCTACAAATAACTTCCATCGATAAAGGAACTGCTGCTAAAGAAGCTGTACAACTGCGGGAGGTTATGGTTAATCAGTGCGGAGGCGTGATTAATACTCAATACCTTCCAACTTGCTTTTTTTTCGTAACCTAGTTTCAAAAAAAAAACTATATATATTATTGCTAGCACTGACAGCATCGTGCATTTGGTGCCCGATGTATTACAATTTGGTCGAGACAAATGGATCATCTAAGTACATCTATATAAAACGAACTTCCCTGTTTTTTGAAACCTATTTTTCACTATAAACTATAGATATTATTGCTAGCACTATGTATTTGGCGCCCGATGAGTTACAATTTGGTTGAGAAAAATGGATCATCATTAAACGATGAATTAATATCCAATTTTTGAAATAGAAATATCAAACTTTTATTTGCGCACGGCATAGTCTTGTGATCAAACGTATGTACTTATAATGTAAAGTAATTTGATAAAACAATCAATCTCAAACTTAGAGAAGCAATGACATAGGTATAGAAATATTATTTTTGCTCTTCGGATATTTCATGCAATTCATTGAAAGTTTACACAAAGCCAGGCAAGTTAAATATTCCAATGTACATTACTTTTCCCAGGGCTAATAAATGACAAATAACTTCTTTGGGATTTATTTTACGAATAACTTTTGTGACCGCGACTGGCGAAAACAACCGCCATGAAAAGATGACCAACAATAAAGAAGACCGAGGAGAAGGTTAGTGCTTTAAGCTTAGAATAAATTTAAAAGTTGAAAAATTACTGCTACAAAGTCAAGCCTCACCCAAGGCAGTATTTATTCCACTTTTAAATTTATTCTAAGCTTAATGGCATCGTTTGTAGACGTCTCTGCTTGTTAAAAAAATTTAGCATAGCGCATGACTGCTTGTTGTGGAGACGCAGAGCAGCAATGATGGAATATATTTATATGGCTACCCATTATATACCCGGCCTCTAGATCCAAAAGTCGTGAGTTCATAATATCTCACCTGGCAGTAATTTTTCCACTTTTAAATTTATTCTAAGATTAATACGCTAACCTTCTCCTCGGTCTTTTTTATTATTGGTCATCTTTTCATGGCGGTAAGACCTACGTCTTATGCCACTACCACGTGCGCCTGTGCCCCGTGTAATCCAATCTACTTCTACAAGCAACATGGATGTAATTTTGATGGCTATCCGGTTAGATACCGATACGGCTGATCGATCGGTGCCGATAACGATGTTAAGATTTATTATCAAGACATTACGTTTAAATCGATATTACAAGATATTTAAAATTTTCCATTTAAAGGAAGACATCAGCTCAGCGGCTGTAACACGGTCGCATTTTTATCACTTGTCACTATGCCTGTCACGTTTTAACAAACACGTAAGTACGAAAGTGTCAGGCATAGTGACAAGTAATAAAAATGCGACAGTGCTACAGACAAAGTAGGGCTAAGATTGTCGGTTTTTTATCATCTGTCATCATGCTTGTCACGTTCTAGCAAGTATGTAAGTGCGAATGTGTCGCATGACATGGCAAGTGATAAAACTGCAACCATGATATCGCCACTGTAGAGCTAAGATGATCGGCTGTTTATCATTTGTCACCATGAAGCGCGAAAGTGACGGGCATAGTGACAGGTGATAAAAATGGAACCATACTGTCACCGTTGGTTTCTATAGTCCATTTAAGTTTGACTGTCCACCGATTTTGCAGCGACGAAGTGTGAAATTGCCACTATAAAAGTCATATTTTACGGCCTGAAAATACTTTTTTTTATAAACACACAAATATGCCTTTGCCCTTACCAGGATTAGAAACTGGGAACTCCAGCTTCGTAGGCCCTCACTACCGACTAGACTAGGGGGCGTCAAATATTAAATTATTATAAATAATTCTTTCAAGTAAACTAACAATTACTAAACTTAGTGCCTAATCAGGTAAATGATTGTTATCTTAATAAATAACTACCAGTGGCGGCGCGTCACAAACATTCGTAGGGAACCCGGAGCTAATTTTGCTTTCCTTTTCTCCATGAAAGTACTCAACGGGCTGAAGTTTAGACAAGCCGGTGGGAATCGAGTTCTTTGAACGATCCGCCACTGATAACTACACAACTTATTCACCCAAGAACCCACACGACATAGAAGATTTAAGCGCGCAATACTAATCTAAATCCGAATCTCGAATCGAAAAATCGTGTCACTACAGGGTGTTGCTAAATAAAGCGTTATAGAGGGTGATCATGCGAGCCTAATTAACATTACCATGCCGGCAGATGGCGCGATACAGGAATTTATAACCCGGTATAGAGATAAGTGTGGGATGCTGCGTGGATAAGATGAATCATTTTGCATGGCAGGTGATAAATATATATCCTGCTCACCTACCTACTTTAGGGATGCATTTCGTCGCTAATTTGAATGTAGATAAAGATACGGCCCGATTCGAAGAATGAGATACGATAACGATAAGTTCTGGTATAGATAAGTTCTCATTTAGATATCGTTTGTGTCGTATTGACAGAAGCAGCTCGATTCGGGCAACTAATGTCACTTTGACGTTAGAAATATCGTAGATAGATCTTATTATATTGGGATCACAGCGGAATCGAAATAAACGTCAATTTTGACATGTCGTTTAGTTATCGATCTTTTAGGGATCTTTCTAAGATCTTAAACGTGTCTTAATCATTCTTCGAATCGGGCCGATAGTTTATTATTCAGGTAGGCATATTACAATGCGCTTATGCACGTCAAATAAAGCTACACCGGCTCTAACCCTACACCTCTGACCAGACCAGATTTAAATCCCCCCTCAATTGGAGGAGGGTATCCCGATATGGACCAACAACAAGAAACTCGGCGGGACACATTTTTCATAACATTACAAAAAAATACAAAAAATACAAAATAGTTTATTTGGCTTAACTTATAATACACATAACATAAAGGGGCTGGAATCTCACATTAAGTATAACAATACTTGTGTCGGAAGACCCCGCTCTTCCATTAGGAAATAGGGTAAAAACAACAAACTGTACTTAACTTAATTAATATACAATTTACAAATCTGATTATTATTTACTATTACAATTTACAATACCTATACAATTTCAGACCCGATTCAATTGTGTTATTACAATTAAGGATCTATAATATTTTATAACAATAGGTAACACTATTAAAATATATTTTAAGAGTAAGTGTTTGTGTGTGTGTGTGTGTGTGTGTGTGTGTGTGTGTGTGTGTGTGTGTGTGTGTGTGTGTGTGTGTGTGTGTGTGTGTGTGAATGTGTGAATGTGTATGCGAGTGGGATTCATAATAACAGTGCCTCCGTTTCTTCATAATTACATCTTAATTACATCTTATAATTAACATGCAGAGTAGAGATATAAAGTTTCAGAGCAATCTAGCTAGTCGTTAGAAAAATGAGAGGGTAAAGAACTACGTTTGTATGGAGAATCGAGCTTGCTTAATAAAGATACATTTACTAGTGTAATTTATCTAAAATCTTTCAACGTAACTCATAGCTATCCATATCTATCATCACACTCTTTGTTTTAAATCTCAACTATCATTTACCTATAATAAGACCAAACTTCACGAAAGCATCTAGCGCACGCGTGATATCCACTCCATGCCAAAACATCACAAGTTCATATTAACTGTTGAGACATAAGCCCTTCTAGTTCCGAACAGTACAGTTCATAGGTCATAGGCCACCGATACCAATCGCATATCGCCATCTAACATATCTACATTTTAATAAGTTATCGTTTTAATATAGTTCTTATTTGAAGGGTGTAAAGTTGAATTTTGTAGTTTTGAGGTTGAATATAATTATTGTGAGCCGGATCTGACGTCCGAAATCAAATGTTTTAAATGAAATGTACTGAGTTGAGAGTTTTTTGTTATCAATACGTCCATATTAGTTTCAGTGGCGGTGTGTGACAGTTTTTATATATAAAGAAGGTACTCCAGCTCCTTCTCTAGGTTTTTTAAAGAGAAAACTGAAAAGTTGGCTTCTCGAGCACACATTTTATACTTTGGAAGAGTTCCTAAATATTAAATTATAAATTAACGAATAGTTAATGATGTTTATTTTTACCTATATTGTTAACTAATTTTTTTTTTTTTTGTATACACAATTGACATGTAATATTATAGATATTATAAATAAAATGAATATGAATATACTATCATACAAATGAACGTTTTAGATACAGTAAGTTAAAGGAAATATATGACGTTTTCAATCAAAATTTGCGAAATTTATTATATCTTTATACGAACTGTCAAAGCGTCCTTATGGCAAGCGACGATGTGGTACTTTTTTCTTGAAAACGACACATATAAGTTGCTCAGTATGACCTATATATTCAGCCCGTAAATTCAAAAATTTATTCTGCAAGTAGGCCTCAAGGGCTCTTTTACAAGTCAATACAACATTTATAGTAACATCATATAGTGACATGAAAAATACATAACAACATTTATAAATAAAACAGCCAACACCTGGGTAAACATTACATTATAATAATCTTAAAATAAATAATACCTTACATTATAATAATCTTAAAATAATAAATTGTTGCAGGTGTCTAAATATTACACTGTATGTAGTACAGTCAGCATCAATAGTAGCGGATGAAACAATGCGCCAAAATTATCTGACATCCCAGATAACTTCTCCGAATATAGATAAATTTCTAAAATTCACTTTCAAAAGTATACCTTTAAGAGTCTTATTCTATATTGAAGACATCACTTTTTGTTAAGCTGTTACAGGATGGTAGATACTTATGAAGCGTTATTTGATCCGCTACTTTTGATGCTAGTACTAAGACTAGTGCGGAAAAGTAGCACCATATGTACTGTAAAAATAACTTTGGATATGTTCACAGGAGAGATGTAAACCAAATTCCTGTGTATGACCCTACTGAGAAAAAAAACCATTGAAAACAATTGAAATTGCATTAACTTTTAATGCTTTAAATAACAGTTCCATATGTAAATTTTACTGTTCCGAAATACATTAAATATATTTTACTGTTTTGGGTAGCTAAAAATGTAGTGACTGTTCGTTTATTTTCATCGTTTTTTTTTTCAAATATTCAAACAGTGAACGTTACTGTTTTGTATTTTACTGTTTTTCAAAAATTTGTTGATATTCTATAAAGCAGTTAATCTTAATGAAAATCACTTCAACGTGTGTTCGATATATATCACATTTTTTCAAACACAGAACTTGAGTGGAATTTTTTAAACGATCAATATGTTCAGGTGATTAACTGAGTACTAGATACCCTATGATGGCAGAGTAAGATGAAATTATGTGTTATTCATACAATGAATAATGTGCCGATAAAAATAATGAACAGTCCGATAAGGTAATCAGTTTAATGATAATTTGTCGCCCACAATACTGATTCAACTGTCAGTAAACAATGAGTCGCTAAAGATTTTCATCTCGCTCAAATTGATCTGCCCACTAGGTATTCGATATTTGGAAATTGATCTAAGTTTGATCTAATTCTGACATACAGCGCATCTCATTAATTTATACTACAGCTATTAGCTTTGACTCTAAGTTTGTCTCATTTGCGAGGTTTAATCTTTATAATGTAAAGTAATGTAAACTCAGATAACTCAAAAATGTCAGAAAACAAATAATAATCTAAACATTACTATTCACGATGTTTATTTAGTCAACTGCATGGGACCGTGCGAAGTGCATGGTGGGGGTAAGTAAAGCGATCCCAGCGCATAAGGTGGTAAAAATTTGAACTAACTGCGGATAGCGTCTTTAACATTTCGTACAATTATATGGCTCGAAATGAAACTTTGATTTACGATTACCCCTGAAATATTCATTTAAATTGAATGGTGTAAGGGACCATTGTAATCTGTATGAAATGCTTGATATAACTAACGTATTTATTTTGATAATTGTTAATAATGTATCCATGTAAATAGCTTTGCAAATGCCACATATTACGTGATCTTTTTCTAGAAGTTAAGAATGGATATATTAAGTTATCCTTAAAAGATAGACATTTAACATCGCGGACTTTTTTGAAGAACTATGAATGAGAAACAATCCCACCATACATTGTGTTGTTATAGCTCAAACGGATTAGGCAGCGTTTTCGATTAAAGCTCCTAGCCAGCGTGATTTTTTCCGACAACATCGTTATATTTCAAACAATTTACACAAAACCTTAACAAGTTATATACTTAAGCCTTCCTCAAGAATCACTCTATTGATAGATGAAAGTCGTATGAAAATCCGTTCAGTAGTTTTTAGTTTTGGAGTAGTTTTATAAGATGTAGTGAATTGACGTTTTCCCCTAGAATTGCGGACACTAGGTTGCGTGACAGTCGTGCACGCTCCCAATAATGTAAAGTAATGTAAACTCAGATAACTCAAAAATGTCAGAAAACAAATAATAATCTAAACATTACTATTCAGGATGTTTATTTTGTCATCAGCAATAATTTACGGGGTGAATATATAGGTCATACTGAGCAACTTTTGCTATGGGATCAACCCCGAAACCGCAAAAAAAAATTGGCTGTGGGGGATTTCCTATGGGGGAGTAATTTTTTTTAGCTATTATGTCAAGGTTAATTCCACAGTAAAAGTTGCTCAGTATGACCTATATATTTAGCCAAAATAAATAAATAAATTATTGCAGATGACTAAATAAACGCCCTGTATTGTAATGTTTAGATAGTTATTTGCTCTCTGATATTTATCTCTGTAGTTATGATATGGTGTTCAATTTAAAAAAAAAAATTGCGCTTACTTGTAAAGCATGGTGTACAATTGTTTTGGATCTCGTGCTAGTTTTAAAGCTATACCTAATATGCTACTGTATGTTTCTCTTGATGTTGCACGATACTTGTTTAATGTACCTAATAAAGTAAAAGAGGCAAAAATATGCCCCTATTTGCCCAGGCTACATATTCGTTCCTTTCGCTGTGGAAACGGCGGGTTGCTGGGGAGCGGACGCAAAACGTTTTATACGCGAACTAGGCCGTCGTCTCAGGCAAAAGGGGGAGGGTCCCCGCTCCGAGTCGTTCCTAGTGCAAAGGCTGTCCATGGTAATTCAGCGTGGAAATGCTGCGAGTATCATGGGCGCCTTTGCACCCGGGACGGTGGGGAGCGGTTTGTTTGTATAAATTTTAAGTTTTAATAAAGTAAAATAAAATAAAAATAAAGTATATACGTAAGTAGGTTTGAGTTGAGTTTAGATTTTAGCGAATTTTGGTAGGTAATAAAAACAGCGTAACCTGCGGTGGTAGCATGGTCGCATTTTTATCGCCTATCACTATGCCTGTCACGTTCTAACAAGTATCCAAATGCGAAAGTGACGGACATAGTGACAGAGGGCCTACCGCGAAAACCGAAATTCGTAAATTGCGGAGATCTTTCTCTTTTACTCTCACTAAGACGTAATTAGTTATACAAAAATGACAGAGAAGTGACAGAGAAAAATGCCCGCAATTGACGAATTTCGATTTTCGCGGTAGGCCCTTAGGCAATAAAAAAGGAACCAATGCCTTTATGAGACGACCGGTCTGGCCTAGTGGGTAGTGACTCTGCCTATGAAACCGATGGTGCTGGATTCGAATCCCGAGAAGGGCATTTATTTGTGTGAAGAACACAGATATTTGTTCCTGAGTCTGGATGTTTTCTATGTATATAAGTATTTATATAGATATTATATATATCGTTGTCTGAGTAACCACAACACAAGCCTTCTTGAGCTTACTGTGGGGCTTAGTCAATTTGTGTAATAATGTCCAATATTTATTATTTATGAGAGATGACGATTGAAGGACAGAGATTGCTGTAAAATTGCAAATCAACAATTTTTTTTTACCAAACCGGCGCGTAACTTATCTCTTTATACTTCAAAAACTGATGAGAAAAATGCATTTTAACAACAAGAGTGGCAAAGTAATCTGATGAAAGTTTTGAGTAGTTTCCTCGTGAGGTAGAATTAAGTTTAGAATGACTTTGAATGATAGATATTTAACAACATTAATTTGAATTTGATTTGTACCTCTGATGTTATACAGTTAGTGTTTTCCTCGCCTAGATATGGTGAAAGATTTTGTGTTTCACTTGGAAGCTTAATAACTTTGTTGTACTGTACCTTGAAACTTTCGAATCACTCGCTGTGCTCGTGGTTCAATTTTTGTATCTTTCGCCTGCTGAGGTATCAATCGGGAACGAGGGGTTAAACAGCAACCTTGCCCCCAGAAAAACAAATCACTATTAAACTTTAACTTTTTCAAACTTTACAACTGATCCTAAATAAAAAGAAGTTTCATAGCCTCTTGCTAATTTTCCGATGTTTCTGCATAAATTATTTAATTGTTTATTTTAAAGGAAATATCTACTAATAGGGTAAGCAAGCGGCATTTCATACTCTGGCTGTTGAATGCCACTTGTTATTTCGTATACTTTTATATTATATTAAGGTAGACTTCAATAAATCTACTATTTACTGCCATATTCATGACATATGACACTGCTTGACCACCTGACTTCCCGAGCAACAAAGCGAATTTCCCGCACTAGATAACTAAATCATTGCCATATCATTAACCAGTCCACACATTAACTCCGTGTTCGATAATCAGCTGGCATGCGTATCGCGGCATCTCTCTCGCCCCTGGTCCGGTACATATGTCCGTCCTTATCGCGTGAATTAAAAAATAATATCTGGCTATCGCGGCCAGTATCGCAGCATCCGTTACGTATTGATAACGGCCATCTGTGAACGTTCTATTTATGAATTTCGTCATTTGTTTTATGTTGCTAACGATCGCTGCTGTGCTGAGATCAAAAATGGGACTGGAAAAAAATTCGAACCTCTTAAGCGAGGCGTAGACTACCATCAACTTGATGCATGCAATTTACGTTACATCGCCGACTATTAAGGTAAACTGCATTCAAAAGTTTGGTTTGATACCGCAATGCATGCAGAGCGTGCATAGAGGCAGAGGAGACAGCCGCCCACGTCATTCTTGAATGCCCAGGGTTGGCAGAATACCGGGCACAATACCTCGGTTCTCCGGGGTCTCTCCCAGAAGTCGTCGGCAACATCAAGGGTCTGCTAGGCTTCTTGGTAGAGTTGGGTTGGCAAGAGTAGTGCCGACAACCCACCACGCAAAATAGGCGCGAATTATGACGTCCACCAAGCCCGCGAATACCAATACCAATAGATACCGCAATGTACTGAAAATTACATGCAAGTTCTTGCTAGTCTAAACTTAGTTTTAAAGTTTAATTTAATGTTTATGTTTGTCACCATGTATCTCATAAAGTGTTCATTTTGAAGGCGCAGTATGATTGGAAAAAGGATTTTTTAACTGTAGCGCTTTTTTGGATCACAATAAGGCTGCCATACATTTATTAGCAATCTGAGGCCTTTCTCTTCAGCGATTCGATGAGTTTTTGACTATCGCTCGATACAAGAAAATCACGAACAAAGGTCTAATTTTGCACAAAATCTAAACATATGAAAACTATTTCTAAAAATGAGAAATATTGTGCTCGAGTGTACTCTTTTTATTTTTAAAACACACAAAATATACCCTTTATTTCATGTCATAAAACATATTTGTTTAAAACTACTTTAATAGCGATCAATAAATAAATAAATAGTATACGACATTATTACACATATTGACTAATGTCCTTAAGCTTAATAAGGCTTGTGTTCCCCACAACATTTATTATGAATTATTTAGACAACGATATATTATGTATATAATATAACAAGTATGAAAAAACTTAAAGACATAGACAACACCCATGACTCAGAACGAATATCCGTGCTCATCACACAAATAAATTATCAGGATTTGAACCCGGGACCATCGGCTTCATAGGCAGGGTCACTACCCGCTAGGCCAGACAACAATGACGTTGTGGAGATCTTTAGGGCGTCCGCTAGCTGGCGCGGGTGCACATAGCGGGCGCACGCACGCGGGTGCCATTGTAGGTAAAATCCGTGGCACGCGTCCGCGCCAGTTAGCGGCAAGACTCGGAACCAGTTTATAAAATACCGGTAAAAACCGGTTTATTTCGGTTTTCCTCCGAACTTTTATAAGAACGCGAACGTTTTAAGAACATTAGTATAACCTAAAAAACGGTTTATTTGAAGAATGACGAAAGGGCCGGCCGGCCTGGTGGTGTGCCACATAAATATAAACACCGACATAAGAAACCGGTTTTTATTGCTCTAAACCGGTTAATTTGATAAAAAATGTTCTCATAAGAAGCTATTTTTAAATAAAGGTTTTCCGAGTGAAACCGAAATTAAAAGGTTTTGCGCCAAGTACATGATAACGGTTTGAAAATTTAACCGGTTTTGCGGGCCTTGGTTAGCGGACACCCTTAGGGGTTTGGTCAGGAGAAGGCGTCTTTTGATGAATATGATGACTAAATCCTAGGCTCTTGTCTAGTAGTTGTGTTGTGGCGTGTGTGTTGTTGTTTATGTTTCTTATCTTATTGTTTTGTTGTCTTTTGTATTGTCCTGTACTATTTATTTATTCATTTACTTAGTGTATCAAGTAAAATAAAGATATTTTATTTTAATTTTTCACATACCAATCTTATCAACGTATGTATCTGTAACATAAAAAGCAACTGTTCGTTGTTTACACGATATATTGAACCCAGATAACACTTAGATAATCAGATGGATGATACGAACTCTCATTAAAATAATGATAAAGATAAGTAAGTAAGAGGAAAAATGAGATATACATACATATGTGTATGTTTATAGGACTAGCATCTACCCGTGACTTCATATGCTTAGAATATGTAGTATAGTATGCCCCTTTTCACCCTCTATAAAAACTATGTATTGGGATTTGGGATAGCTTCGAAAGCGGGGTATTTTTAAAATCACTAATATCTACTACCTAAACCAGAAGCACTACATAATTTGGCAACACAGTCAACCCCACATTAGCGTCTCTCGAGCGTCGGCGTGTAGTCAACTCTATGACTGTTGCTCGACGCAATGTTGGCGCAACTGCGCAGCGACGCCATTTTCCATAGCACTGAGTAGACGCCGACGCTCAAAAACGCTAGTGTGGGATGGCCCTTATACTACTGCAACGCTTACCAAGGCGCCTTGTTTACTGTTTCCAGAGTAGAAAGTGCTTCTAGTTTAATAGATATTTGTAAATTTCAAAATTATGAGCCAACCCACATTAGCGTCTCCCGAGCGTCGGCGTCTAGTCAACTCTGTGGCTGCTGCTCCACTTTCGTTGATTCGAAGTTAGTATAGGTACATACTTCATTTAAATTAGTTTAGCGGTTAAAGCGTGAAGATGTGAGAGCCAGACAGACGGCCCGATTCGGAGAATGAGATACGATAACGATAAGTTCTGGTTTAGATAAGTTCTCATTTAGATATTGTTTGTATGTCGTATAATTGACAGAAGCAGCTCGATTCGGGCAACCAATCTCACTTTGACGTTAGAAATATCGTGGATAGATCTTATCGAGATCACAGCGGAATCGAAATAAACGTTAATTTTGACATGTCGTTGAGTTATCGACCTTTTTTAAAGATCTTAAACGTGTCTTAATCATTCTTCGAATCGGGCCGAGACCAACTTTTGAATTTATAATGTTAGGTATTCATTGCAAGAAGAGTTTTCAAGTAAAACGGTACTTATTGTAAGTAGTCAATAAGGCCCAACAATGTGGTACCTTTCATCTGAACACGTCACGTATTTAATCCGCCTATCATTGCCAATTAAATTAATATAGATCACCTTTTGACTGCAAGTTATCATTTCATATCTAAAAATATCACGTGCATACTATTATTGTATAGTCTGTACCTGCCTTCGGAGAGACGTTGACTCGTACAAAGGGGAATATTCTGAAGAACTTTTTGAATTGGTGCCACCGTCGCGTTTTTATCATCGCACCTCCCGCCAAAGAAACAAACCTCATCCTCATTTTCGACAAGTGGCAAAACCAAGAACAAGCGGGCATCTCGCTCGTTTTTGCCCAGAACGTGCAAGTTGTGGAATGAGCTACCTTCTGGGGCGTTTCCCTTGCGCAATGACATGAGGTTCTTCAAGAATCAGTCGGTAGTGTCCTTGTCTACGAAGCAGGATGGCCCGTGTTCGAATCCTGGTAAGGGCATTTAATTGTAGGTTTATCACGCACATATTTGTCCCGGAGTTATGGATGTTATCTACTAGCCTCCTAAGGCCCAGCCATAGAAATGAAAAATCCTAAATTTGCCACTAGAATTTGAACCTATAGTGCAGGGAATACAGTTGATTTTATTTTGTTTGAAAATTGAATGAATCAAACCAAATGCAACTCTGTTCCAATTGAATATGATTTAAATTTCATCGAACTGAATAAGTCCTATAAGCAGGACCTTGGTGCCTTACGAGGCTAGTATGTATTTTACGACCTGTCTGGCCTAATGGGTAGTGAAGCCGATGGTCCTGGTTTCAAATCCTGGTAAGGGCATTTATTCGTGTGATGAGCACGGACTGACGGGCGGACGGACGGATAACCGATCACAATTTCACGAAAATAGAATTTTAGATCATAGTAACCGGTTTGTCGCTATAAGCGAAGTTATCATATACGACTTTGTTACAAAGAATTTTATATGAAAACCAAACTTCGCACAGTAATTACGTCATAGTAAGCGGTTATTCAGTATAAGCGGAGTCATAATAAACGGATTCCACTGTATGTATGTCCAACCCCTTCAGTCGATCAGTTGAGTCGCTCGGGGTACAATTCCCGTGAGGTAATTTTTGAGCCCTAGACAGACTATAGTTTTTCTAGTTCGTTATGCTCAACATTCTTTGTCCTAGATCTTCGTCTCATTATCAGTTGACCTACACAACCAATTGCTTTGTCGTTCAAAATCGTGCCGATCGCCACTTGCGCGCGCGCAGGTACATAGTAATCTGTACGTGCGTTATCGCGGGCTCAGCACAAAGCAACTGTGTGATGTAAGCTCGTTGCTCGCTATCGGCGTTATCGAAACTTAGTTGCGTTCTAAGGATCTGGGTAAGTAATAACAGAATGTACTTAAGGGTAAAAACGCCAGACCGAAAATAAAATACAGAATATTTATTTAGTCACCTGCAATAATTTACGGGGTGAATATACAGCTAGGTCACTATGGGCCCAACTCCGAAATCGCGAAAAAAAATATTGTTTCATACATTTTGGCTATCTGATCTTGACATTTTCTATGCAAGAGTATTTTTTTTTCGTGATTTCGGTATAGGTCTCATAGTAAAAGTTGCTTAATATGACCTATATATTTAGCCCGTAAATTATTGCAGGTGGCTTTCTGGCACATTGGTTACAGGTGGCTTTCTGGCTGGTGCCTTCTTCCGGTATTTTTCACAAGTACTGCAAAGCCATAGGAAGTACAAGATGTAACAAAAATAGTGGGAATCCGTTTAGGAGGAATTCCTAGTTGCGACTTTTCCATACAAACGCTCCCGACTGTTTCCTCCCTGGATTTTTAACCTAGAGCAATGTTTTTTTTCAAATAAGATCAATATCTGTGCCGCAATGTTTTGCTTTTTTTGGATTATTTTATTTTTAAGATACTTGCCTTGAAAATCATAAAAACGGCTCAATTGAATTGGCTGCAAAAAAAGGCGCAGTATACAAATACGACAACAAATATCCAAAAAATCAAAACAGAGCGGCATAGATTATTTCTTTCTCTTACAGTTTACAAAATTTCATAATGATTGGTTGCGTTTTGTAGGAGAAAACAGTTGAGAGCGAAACATCAATTTTTGAGTTCTTTTTGCGTGAGAATTTTAGTCTGAGCTGCAGTTGTCCTTATCACACGCACGTACTCCCGCCATGGCTTCCCGAAACATGGCTTCAAAAATTCGAGATTTGAAAAGTTGCTCAGCTAGGAATTGCTCTTAAGGGCATATTCGGTTCTTATTAGGAAAAAGTAAAACAAAAATCGTAAGTTCGCTGACAAGGACGACCTGCCCCATAGAAAAACGCGTCGGAAGGATCCCCACTTATTTTGTTACATTGTATAATATGTTAGCCGGTAATTTACATTGTGTGCTTTTGCTTTGTAGGTAATTTATATTGTGTCGTGTTTTCCATCGCATTAAACTATTTTCAAGAATGCAAAATCTGTGTTTTGTAGTCCTGGCTGATATTGAACTTCTTATACAACTCTTAAAAATAGCATCCTTATTCAGTCGCATTGCTGATATTATTCCTCATATTCAAACGGGGTTGCGGTTGTGTGCAATGCGGAAAACAAAACCCCTAGTGTAAATTTATTCGATAGCGTGACGTGACGTACGCGTTTGCGTTAAGTCTCATTTTGTATGGGATTTAGAAACAGCGCGCCAAGCGTTTTGGAAACTCAAAATCCCATACAAAATGATACTTAACGCAAACGCGTACGTCACGTTTCGCTATCGAATAAATTTACACTAGGGGTACTGTAGATGTGTTAACTATGGTTACAAAGTATTCCTCTTTACCAATAACATTATCAAGATTGTGTTTTCAAATTCGTGATGTTTCTCTCTTTCTTTCATCTTCTTATTTATCCCGCTCGCACCCTCAGCTACTTCTTTGGATACCAGAGTCCACGTACCCTATTTTTACAAGCTTTTGATTTTCTTTGTTAATATGTATGTATGTTTGTGTGGGTCAAATCTTGGAAGCTAAATTTGAGCCACTTCCTGGTTTCCTATTGAGCTGAAATTTTGCATACAAGTTGTATGTAAGTCGGGTGACAATATATTATGGTCCCATCGAGGATACAATACCTCACCTCGTTTACAATATCTCACTTACCCCCCTTGTTTCACAGTGTACTATTGTTCCCTTCTAATTTTCTGGCTTTACGTTTTTACTAGTATATATTGTTGCTAGACAGTCAATCAGTTATTACATATTCTCACGATAAAAACTCAGATAACATAATGGTGGCGCCATCTCTATATACAGCGCGACAACTAAGCATCCTGTTACTTTTAAACTACATAAATTCAATCAAATATGAATTAACGTACGTCAGAGAGCGATTTAGCCCTCATCTCCCGGAGATAACGGACTGATAAACAGCAGATAACGGGTCGTTAATGGAGTTCGTTGTTCGTTGATAAGATATAGTAATGAATCTTCTTATGTCTGGAGTTATTGTTTGTGGCTATGACAACGTTTGGGTATAAATAGTCGTAAATAAATCGTGAAAAAGGAGGAAATAAATCCGACTTATGTAGTTTATAACGTTTATACCGAAGGTTAACTCATATGCTAAAAGTAGTCGATAAAATTTATAGAATTTGCGGTAATAATATCCCAAAGGATTCATTTTCTTTCAAATATAATAATTCAAAAATAAACAAAATAAATAATAAAAATGCTCTTATTTTTGTATTTGGGCAAATGAATAACCGTAGCTGGACCAATGTAACAGTAATATTACTCGTATGAGTACCCAAAATTCTTCAAAAACTGCAGAAACTTTAGTATGAAAACACATCCACCTTAACCCCCTTCCTGCTGAATGAAGAATAAAAACGGTCCGTTGTCTAATTCTAAATTTGGAAGAGGAGTAAGTCTAAATACATCTGCCAACAAACCTGTTTGGCAGAAGAAAAATGTTTATCGTTAAAAAAAAAGGAAAATATTTAGGTATTCCGGTTAGTTGTTAGATTGTTATGGTGGAACCACACTAGCTGTTGTAAAATTTTATGGTGTGGCAAAAAATATTGGGCCCTGTTGGGAAAGTGCCTTAAAACCTTAAACTAGCTCATTATATTTAAAGTAAACATTCTTTTATTTTTAAAATGAAAGAAATCTGCATTAAAACTGTCAAATGTTGGGTTACTATAATGCGTATAGAGGCAACGATGTCATATGGCATTAGATTGGCTGAAGTTATGAGCATGCTCGGTCACTGGTTGAATTTCCAAATTGTTATTATGTAGGTACTTGGTGCAAAACCTTTTATATTCGGTTTCGTCGTAAAACCGTTATTTTTAAACCGGTTTTTAGGAGAACATTTCCATAGAGTTTTTGTCAGATTAACCGGTTCAGAACATTAAAACGCGGTTTCTTCCTATGTCGGTGTCTTTGTTTACGCGGCACACCATCAGGCCGGCCGGTCGTTTCGTCGCTCGTCGAATAAACCGGTTTATTTAGGTTACAATAAAGTTAAAAAGTTGGTTATAAGGACCTCCCTAAGAGCGTGATTTCTACTACACTCTATAAGAATATGATAGACATTTTCTACTGATCCACAGATACAACCGCGAAAATCGAAGTTCGTCAATTGCGGGCATTTTCTCTGTCACTCTAATTACGTCTTAGTGAGAGTAAAAGAGAAAGATCCCCGCAATGTGCGAAATTCGGTTTTCGCGGTAGGCCCCCAGATGTCGCAGTTCGGAGAGTCGATCTGCTTCATTAGAAACCTACGAGTACATTTATTGAGGGGCATGTGACCAGTTCGTAATCTATGCGCTGTTACGATGGCTTGAATTTTAACTAACAGGGTATTCTCAGAACATTATGGTTCATGTCATCCACAATGACGCGCAGAATTCTCAAATCTAACCTTTAATAACATTATATTACGCGTCAAGGCACGCGTCTTCGTCAATAACACGATCTATAGTTCCTTATACATTCTACCATAACCCCCTTCCTGCTAGATAAAGAATAAAAATGTTCTAATTCCAAATTTGGAAGAAGGGTAGGTAAGTAAGTCCAAATTGTAGGTGCCACGGTTAATTGCCGGGGCTTTCTGCTCCCGGACACGACTGGAAATGAGCGTTTGCACGTTTCCGTTATACTGGAGCTAGTGAAGATATATACTTTATTTCCATCACATCTTATACCTTTAAATGAGCAATTATTGTATATGTACGGGTTAGAAGGTTAGTTAAAGTCAAGTTTACTCGGGTATAACTAGTAATTACCCAAGTCTTTTGGGTAAATTCAGAAAATTTAAACAACATTAATTTGTATTCGGCATTTACCCGTACACATCTAGGTCTAGACGTAGACGTTTGGCGCTTAGAATAACACTTACACAGTCTAAGCTATTAATATTGCTGCGAACTTAACTTAGTCTAACTCTAATAGTCTAGCAAACCAACTTTTCACTAGAAATGCGGCAAATTTCAAAATATCCCATACCATTTTAAATTTCGACAATCTTCCGTACGCATTATGAATTTCGCGCCTTTTTCTACTGACAAATTAATTTGCCAGGCTATTATATTATTGTATACAGTAAGTAACAGAATGAAAGGCAAAGAAAGAAACCCATTAATGTTTAGGTCATATTAAGCAACTGTTACATACTCTATGACATGTATATAAAAAAAAGCTCTCGCTAGAGTCCGTCTAAACTTATCTTTTCACCGACTTGTGTAGAACAAAGTGAGAGAGTGTCATATAAACGTCATATTTTCATGGAAATTTGACACTCAAAAATGATGCCATTGCAACGTCGAGTTTACTTGGTGCGACTCTAAAATAAAAAAAATCATCCGTCATTCCTCACCCGTCAAATCCCGCACAACAGTGGACACTTAAGATCCCAATCTGAGTCTATTAACCGCCACAGATTAAACAATAGCTCGGTAATCGAAAAAATAATTTCCCTAATTTGTCCGAAGCGCCAGACTGACGGGCGATTTGTCCTCCCAATCGAGAGATGGCGTGATTGTTAACTTGTAATTAGACCTATTTGTTTGCCTTATCTGTGGATCGGTAGAACAATAGGGAAAGGTTTCGATTAGTGTGAAGTGATTTAATTGTTTTTTTTTTAGCGTAGTCACACGGTTTGCGTTTTGAATTAGATGTTGGTGTTAGTTTTGGTAATTAAATTAGTTTACTAATGACGGACGTCGTAAGCTTACTCTATTTTCCCACATACAAACTTATCAGTCTGAAAATATGTTCATGTGTTTGTTTGTTCTCAATTATCCGAGAACCGTCATCAAATATATCTAAGTCAACAAGGTATTCACAAATATCTGAACACGACTTTATTGTCAACGCGTTAGCGTAGAAGAATGTCAACTGTGAAAGTGAGGACATTTTTAATGGTGAGGCTGTTGAAGCACAGTGGCGCCAGTTTAATCCAGACCCCCTATAATCCGTACTTTATAATCCGGACGGGTTCGACACGGGTGACTGCGGGGTGTGCGGGGTCGCGAGGGGCGGACATTTCATCGCACCATTGCTAGCCTGGTTTCGCCCGCGCGGCGTGGACAACGCTTAGCATTTGTGGGATGGGAGGGGTAATATTTCTTAGTCTGTAAGAGGAAATATGCACACATATACATACATTTTTGATTTATTTATTAATTAAACACTGTATTGATTCGCATCTATAATCCGGAAACCTCTTAAATCCGTTTTCGGCCGGTTTTTGCCCGTCCGGATGAAAGAGGTCCAACTGCAATTTCTTGTCTGTACCTACAGCTATTGTGTGGTTGTAAAAAGGTAAGTCACTATCAATAAAATAATTAGGTACACCCATGTAATCAAAACAGTAAGGATAGCAAGGTAGCTCAAGCGTACAAAACAATGTCGCCGTAATCCAATCCGTGTTATTGTTCGGTTATCTGTATAATGTGAGATACGTTCCCCGTACTCGCGGGTGGCCGAGATACGGCTGACGTATGCTCACTTACATCATTAGCATTTGTATGTTATTGCAGATTTAGAAATATTAAGAAATAATGAAGAGAATCAGGCTAAAAAAAGGTCCCAAAGATGCTGGTTGCGTGACCCCGCTGAACTGCCAGATTGATGTGTTGAGTGAGGTAACTGCCAGCTCTCCGGTCCCCAGTGGCGTCCCTGAATCTCTTTGAAAAGTCTTCAAAGATTAGGCTTAGTAGTACTTACATAGGTTCTATCTAAGCGATGTGAATGCTGGTGATTCACGATCAACTTGCGTAGTTCAACGCAAAGGTTAAGTTGGTATCTTCATCTCCAGACCAAAACATATTTAAACACAAACAAAACTTTTGCATCCACCAGTACTTATAAAATGATTTTTGATACAACTTGAATAGCCCTTGTCCAGCGCTCACTCCAATCACCTGGTCAATCTTGTACTACATTGTTCTTTCTCAACTTAATCCACCAGCACTGAAAAACTAACCTTAGCAATTCACTAATAAAGTCGAAATTGCGCCAAGTTACATCAATGTCTCGACCTACGGCCCTGCGATCCATTTCATCTCGCCCAAGCATAAACTACAAAGCAGGCGTCAATTGTTAACAACCTCTCGATTCCCTTGGACCGATACAATCAATTTTGTCTTTTATTTTCTTGCCGTAGAGTCCCGATTGGTTTTATTCGTCGCCCTAAGCGTTTAGATCGGTGCTACGTCAAATTAGATCTGACATTACGCGCGAATTTCAACCATGACCAAAGCTACTTAAGATTGATTTTTAAATTGTCATTATTCACACCTGTTATCTATCGATTCATCTATTTGCATGACGGATAACGCGTTTCTTTTTAAAGGAATCCAGTCTTTATGTGTCTTGGTTTAAAGCATGTATTGGTGGGGTAAGTTGGTGATAGAATGTGATATTTTGTGTTTGTGTGTTTGTTTTGACAGACAGTGTACGTGCTACGGGTGACTACGATTATGCGATTGTGTGGAGCGTTTTAGATCAACTGATAATGCGTGACACAGGGATCTACACTTGAGTGCACTTCACGGTACTCTCATTCAAAAAATGCTATCATCAATATAATAGTTAAAGTGTTCAAGGATTAAAAAACCTACAGAGGATCGGTGACCACAAATTCCTGTCTCAATGCCTCCATGTTTGTCTACATGACACATATGCTCATGATGATGAGGAATTGGGTCAGGTTCCGCTGTGACGAGGTTGCCTGGGGGTTCAGGGTGTTAGCTGTGATAGCTAAAGACGCTGGTCGGCCTTCACGGCCACACCACAGGCCCTTGTCACATTTTCTTTACTAAATGACATCTATTACAGTTTACGTTTACATGTTTTCTTTTTGTTTTCGAGTATCTAGCCAGAATGGCATAAATAGTGAAGCAGGCTATGGATAGCTCGTTGTTGTGTAGAATGGAAATCTAATAATTGCGAAAATTTTCTTTGGAAGTAGGTCTAATATTCGGTATATGGCCGAACGGTACATAATATTTGGCCGAATACCGAATATTCGGCAATGTGGCCGAATACGCCGAATAACGAATAGTTGTCGAATATTCGGGGCATCTCTAATACAGATACTGATCTGAAAAATGACACACCGCTTGTTTGACGTGTGCATGCACGGCTCCAACATTTTATCGCGCGAGCACTTGCACATCTATACTCTGTATACTTAGTCTGCGCATACGCAGCCGGTGTACTCTGGCCTTTTTTATACTACGACTATGGCAAACAAGCATACGGCCAGCCTGATGGTAAGCAGTCTCCGTAGCCTATGTATGCCTGCGACTCCGGAGGAGTTACTTGCGCGTTGCCGACCCTAACACTCTGCAACCCGTTGAGCTCTGGCAACTAACTCACCGGTAGGAACACAACACTATGAGTCGGATAGGTAGGGTAGGGTAAGGTAGGGGTACTTCCTCAGTTGGGCTCTGCTCTAGATCTGGAATGACATCCGCTGTGTTGTGCCCTACCACACAAAGCGAGATGACATTTACAATGCCCGTACCTCTCTTTTGGACGTAGTTTGGGCCTTGGGATTCAATCAATGTTTATGCTGACCATTTTTCCTGACAGTGTGTCCGCATATTTTACATTTCGTATAGTTTTTGTCCGTCGAGCTTACGTTCGTTAATGGTCGAGATTAGATAGCGGCCAGTGCTTTACTTTAATTATATATGTTTTTGTCGTAATAGCATAACTTGTGCTCACGGCTCAAGGTGGCGGTCTTTCTCGATTGTATTAAGGAAGGTCAATAACGTAGATATACTACAGTAGGATTTTACTAAGTATATGGACCCGGGTATGTCTTTAAACTTCGCCCAAAATACTCAAAAGAGAGATATGTTCATTGTGATGAATGTCATCTCGCTTTGTGTGGCAGGGCACAGCACAACGGATGTCATTCCAGATCTAGAGCACAGCCCAACTGGGGAAGTACCTTACTAAAAAACCGCAACCAAATAACACTAGACCCTTCTCATACTGTCGTGTTCCTGCCGGTAAGGTTGCCAGAGCTCAAAGAGGGTGTGGAGTGTTAGGGTCGGCAGCGCGCATGTTATTCCTCTCAAGCGTACATATGTTACGGAGACTGCTTACCGTCAGGCGGGCCGTATGCTTGTTTACCACCGACGTAGTATTAAAAAAGGCCAGAGTACACCGGCTGCGTATGCGTAGACTATGTATACAGAGTATAGATGTGCACGTGCTCGCGCGCTAAAATGTTGGAGCCGTGCATGCACACGTCTAACAAGCGGTGTGTCATTTTTCAGATCAGTATCTGTATTTGAGATGCCCCGAATATTCGACAACTATTCGTTATTCGGCGTATTCGAATATGAACCAATAACTACATATTTAATTCTAAATATCATTATTATATATGGCGTTATTCATAAATGTCTGTAAAATCTAAAATGTCGTCAATAATAGTTTTATTTTGTAAATGGAGGCGTTTGTATGAATAACTAAACCCACTCGCATTTACTCATACTGGTGGCAAGTGAAAATAGAAGACTGTTAATTTCCATCTGCTGCTACCTTTATTTGTATTTAGGCTTTGTGCGTGTGAAAACTGTCATCTTTATTATAAAGTTTTATTAACATATAATGCCAAAATTACAAAGGCATGCTTACAAAGAGAGTGTATAAGCGAGAAGTAGAAGAGGGAGCTGGGAGGGGTAGACCTCGGCGGACTTTCTCTGATCACATCGGGGAAATCCTGAAGAAAGGCCAGGTCAAGAGCACCCTAAACCAACGAGCGTGTATGAGGAATGTCATGAAAGTGAAGGAAGCGAAAGAGGTATGTCAGGATCGTAGCAAGTGGAAATCCGTGGTCTCTGCCTACCCCTTCGGGAAATAGGCGTGATTATATGTATGTATGTATGTATGCTTATTAAAGGCTACAACATTTCAGGAACTTAAAGGGTGCCATATAGTAAGTCAGTCTAAATTTTAGAAAGTAGAACCTAGAAATTTTAGACATTTATATTCTTCTAATATTGTTTAGATCGAGAAAGGATTTTTAACTAAGGGGGTGAAAATGGAGTTCGAAGATTATTTTAGTAGGCGAGTACTGACTTCATTAATTTATAATGCTTACTTGTAGGTATCAAAACTTACTTACACAACTATTTAGTTATCTATATATCTAAGAAGTTGAAGATCTTGTACGCCTAATGGCGTAAAAGTCATCTCTTCGCGCCTCTGCAAACACAAACTACAGTGCTTCGGCAGTTTCAACAGCATCCTCAAGATGTTTTTGTACTCAACTCTCTGATTTGACAGACATTTATGAACAACGCCAAAGTATATAAAATATTAACTTGCCTCTGTTGATACAAAGCGCACCAAAATCAGTAGTCACCCGTTTAATTGAATTCATCAAAACAAAGATGGTGATATAATCGGCGCCCACGCAGCATTGTCTAGCGCGATGCTATCGGAGAACAGGGACCGGTTTGTTCCGATAAGCCGAACTAATGTACGGACAATGTTTGTTGGAAAATGCTCGGTTACTGGTTACAAAATACATTGTATGCGTAGGTTAGGAAGATATGTCTAGGTATATGCTCTGCCATTATATCCGTGTTGTATATTTTATTCATTGAAACAACTTTAAACTGTGTATGTTCAAACCCTGAATTTTTACAATTCAATTCAATTCGTTTATTATTTTTTAAGACAGCAGTGATCTCATTTACAGCGACATCTGTTGAGTTAAAACGTATTTAAGTACCATTACTGACATAACACGATATTTCGAGTGGCCTGTATGTCGAAATTTTCGACATACATCGCTGACATACATAGATATTTAGATAGTTTCAGAGTTATGTGGAAACATCTATTTGTATGGTCAAACACACAAACAAACAACCTCTCCCCCTACTTGCATATACTGCCTCTTTTCTCTGGGAGAAATTGTTATTTTACAGGACACTGTACATCATTGACTTACTCGTAATTATTATTTTCTGCAGATTTTTATGCAGTTGATTATGTTATGACTGATTTGAAACGACTTGAAGGCATTAAATGGCAAAGCGGGTAAAATAGGACCCTATTCCTAAGACTCCGCCGTCCGTACGTCTGTCACTCTGTCACCAGGCTGTATCTCATGAACCGTGATAGTTATACAGTCAAAATTTTCACAGATGATGTATTTCTGTTGCCGCCATAACAAAAAACTAGTACGTTGCTTTGTGTGATTTTTGACATAGTAATCTTGGGCCCCAGGCTCCCCGCATGCTAAATCTCAGCGCGCTCGGACCAACATGAAAAAAAAAACTAAAAATTACGAAACCCTCGGTGGGCGAGTCAGACTCGCACTTGTCCGGTTTTTTAAGGAGCAGATCCCTCAGGTTTTTTTCTGAACGTCAGCATCAAACATCACCCTAATGACAGCCCACGACCTCAATAACACTACTTCACCCATATCTCTTTACCATTAAAATGCATCTATCGCCCATCGGACAAACATTAATAGCGCGATTTAATCACAAAAACGCGACACTATGACAGGTTACTGTTATTAAACAAACAAACAACCATACATATACACCTGCCGATTTAAAAATCAACCCTATTCGTATGAAATAAAGTTCTAAAATGGTGAATCAACTGCACGAATATTTTTAAAACGCACTTCGGCTGAACATCCGACGTGTGCGCACCGTAACGTCGATTATTCGATAATTTTCGAGATTATCATCGGTTTTTGACAACTGGCTTTGAAATGGAATATTTAAAAACACATTAGATGAGTAGAAAGCCGAATGCGCTAACTATTATTATTAAATCGTTATACCTATTGTGACCTTCAAATGATTAATTTCCTGTTTTGTACTTGTTAGCAAAAAAACTACTATGTATCTATCTATCTATATGTATGTATCTATCTAGTGTGTAAAATACGGGCAAACCTTTAAACGGTGGTTAGCATAAGACAATATACATATATTATATTGAAACATTTTTTTCTGAGAAATAGTATGTAAATATTAACCATACAAAATAATTCGCCTCGCAATGTAAACATCATAAGTTATGAGATAGACGACACGTTTCTTGGTAGTTACTATAAAAAGCTCGTATCTCGTAATGTCGTTTCATGTTATGTCTCGTATATGTTTGCAGTACATTGTTGCTCGTAAAATTTTCAATAAATAATTATCTATATGTAAATAATTACGGGGTCATAATTAAGCATAACTTAAAAAAACTAATGAATGATTACACGAATAAATTATATTTCTGGTTTAATTTATCGCCCGTTTTGGATTTACATACTGTACCTATTATTATTTTTTATGTCATTTGCGCGGCATTAGAAAATTTCACGTTGTGACGTTGTCAACGTTGTCAACGTCCGCACAGTTGAGTCTACGGAAAGTGGAGATAAGGAACGAAATCTCCATGTACCAAAAAGTGTCATCAAAAAACTTTAAATATGTGGCTTTACAATACCTAGAGTACTTGAACAAAAAAATCAAATCATAGACAGCGCAATTCACTCCGTCAAAAACGCCTAGGTTCTTACCTACTCTAGCGCTACTCTGGAGAGAATTGGAACTATTATTTTATAGCTGACAGCTGGACACTTTTGCAACAGTTCTACCATAAGAGATGCCACTCCTCTTAATTCCACACTCTATAGTTGAGTCCCTCGCGGCTAGGGTTATCAGATGTCACGAATTTTGGCCGTTTGTCAAGAATCCCGCGACGTCGCTAATGCTAGGGAGTCCCCTGGCACCGTCAGGTTTTTTTTACTAATCACGAATTCTGCTTCTACTCGCGGCATTATTCGCGTGGGGTCATTTTTGAGCTTAAGTCAGACTTTATAGTTATTCTAATTCGTTGGATTAGCAAGACAAAATAAGAACATATTGTTTATAGATGTCAAAAGTGAAACATTAATCGAAAATAACACACTTCAGCCGACTGTACTGGCCGGCGCGGGATTCCCATGATTTAAGCGCGGGAAGATCGTGTTGAGGTGAATAGACCGTATAATTAACTCGTGATTTAGCCGTAAAGATGGCGCCACAAGCTATCGGGAACTATTGACATTGCTTGCACTCTGCACACGGTGCAAGTGTCTAATCTGGATGGATGTTTTTTTTACAAGCTTTTATTTAACTTGCCTTGTTAGTATGTAGGTATTCCAATATGATACTGATCTGAGACTGATCTGTCAGTGTCAAAAGTGACGTTTTTGGATTCAGTTTCAGTGTCAAAACTAGTAAGCGATTTGTTACAAAGAATTTATATGAAAATCAATCTTTGCACAGTAACTACCGGCCCAATTCGAAGAATGATTAAGACACGTTTAAGATCTTGAAAAGATCGATAGCTAACCGACATGTCATAATTGAAGTTTATTTCGATTTCGCTGTGATCCCAATTAAGATCTATCTACGATATTTCTAACGTCAAAGTGACAGTGGTCTTCGCCCGAATTCAGCCCGAATCGAACTGCTTCTGTCAACGACATACAAACGATATCTTATATAAACCAGAACTTATTTTTATCGTATTTCATTCTTCGAATCGGGCCGTGAGTCAAAGTAAGCGGTTGGTCACTATATGCAGTCATAATAAACGAATTCCACTGAACAGTCAAATAATTTTTCATCAAACTTGCTCGAAAAAGATCTTATTTCATGCAGGTGTATTGAAGGACAAAGGCCTATATTGTTCCCCAGGGAATTATAGATTGTAAAAAAAAACTATAACTCTTTTAGGGAGTTCTAGCTTTTTTTTAATTATGTTACTTATTCATACAAACCATGTAGCATAAATGAGTTTTACTTTTAAAATACTGACGTTTGTAATTTGATATTTTTGTTTATGTTTAAAATTATTTAGTTTCATTCATTTAACAGCCGTTTAAAATATTTTTACATAATTTTCAATCGTGGCTGAATGCCGAATAGGTCTGTGCCTTCGATTCCTAACCTGTCAAGAAATTACAAAATGGCGGTCGAATGCTTGATATGTCACCGTATTTAAGAATTTTTTCACTTAAAATTTAGTTTTTTCTTCGCAAGTGTGATGAAAATTATTGTGTGTTACTCCGAGGGTAAGAATATTGCAAACTCGGATCTTTAAATTCCTCGTGTCCAAAATTTCACTTACCCCGTTGCACAATGTACTATAATATCCGTAACATTTCGGACCAGTGCAGTGAAAATCAATATGAAAGTAGCTAGAGACCTCATCCTATTGCCACTGTGACAAGGTACAAAATGGCACCGACTTTAAATTCCCGTAACCGACTGTACAAAGAGTGAGAACCACAACCAATAAAACGAGATGAACGATTCCCCGCTGAAAGGTCGTGTCGATGGTGGATAGGCCTTTATAATTAATTCTAGTATTTGTTGTTTCACGCGTGACCTGTCAAAAGTCTGGATTTATTGATGATAGTGTTATTTAGACGGCCTAGGTTTGAGGCCTGTAATTTCTATTGAGTTTTATTAGCAGCCACGGGCTAATTCTCACCCTAGAGCCCTGTTTGATAGGTATGTTCAGGGTTCGTAGCCGGTTTTATTTAAGCCCCGAAATAGCCCAATATTGTTAGTTATTTTTTGCTTTTACGTAGGACTGAATCGCTAAGGTAACAATTTCGTATTAAATTAGTCCTATTAAATTAAATAATAAACCAAAAAATGAAAATGTAGGTGATAACTAATAATACCGGTAGCTTTTATTTAAAAAAAAACTGGTTCTGAGGCTTTGTGTATGTTTGAACACAAAACTATTTTAGCGTACATGTTGGGGCATTTTAAGAGCAATTCCTAGCTGAGAAACTTTTCGAATCTCGAATTTTTGAAGCCATGTTTTTGTCGCGCTGCGTGTGATAAGGACAACTGCAGTTTGGACAGCTAAAATTCGATTCAAAAATCGAGGTTTCGCTCTCTACTGTTTCTTCCTCCATAACGCAACCAATCATTATGAAAATTGGGAGACTGTAAGAGGAAGAAATAATCTATGCCGCTACATTTCGATTTTTTGGATATTTGTTGTCATATTTGTATACTGCGCCTTTTTTGCAGCCAATTCAATTGAGCCGTTTTTGCGATTTTCGAGGCGCTGTAAATTTCTTCAAAATAAAATAATCCAAAAAAGCAATACATAGGCCACTGAGACTGCTTACCATCAGGCGGGCTGTATACTTGTTTGCCACCGACGTAGTATAAAAAACATAGCCGCACAGATATTGATGATATTGATCTTGTTTGAAAAAATCATTGCTCTAGGTTAAAAATTTCAAATGTAGGTAACGATGAATGTATCTGTGACTTTATTATTATTACCTATATTAGCTCTCGCACTAATAGTTTATTTATCTTTGAGTTTTCTACAATTAAAACAATACAAATCCTTTATTCAATCGCTTGAGTTTTTCCTCTCTGTCCTAATCTAACTGTCAATGTCACATTTTACCAAAACCGCGGCAAAACTATCTGTCACTTGTCAAACACTTGACAAAATAAAACTAAAAGATCGTTCGAGATATCCTTAATATCTAATACCGACTGCACTGCACTTGTTTTTTTATTAGCTTTATCAGTTTTTCTTAATATAGTATCCAGCGTGTCTTGTGACACATAGGCCTGTTCCAGATTCTTCCATTTCTCTCTGCCATTTGTATTTCGGGCCATTCTGTTGTCGTCGTGTTGATGTCGTCATCTTTTAAATTGGCCACCTTGCTTCCTTTTTCCGTCTGGTGGAGATCAATCTGTAATAATTTTTGTCCATTTTGTTCTGCTATCCGTTGTCATATGTCCTGTCTATCGCCATTTGTCCATGTCCAAATGGCGATCTGTGACTTATTCCAATTCGAATAACTGAATAGAGTTAGACCAATATAAGTCTGCATCGATTTTGATAGCACAGACAGTGCAAGTTTTATTAATACGTCATAATTTTCCATAATGGTTATTGTGACTAAAATTTATGTAGATTATTATATAACGTGGGTGCAATCCTAGCGAGTAGTGCAACTAGGTATTAACTGAGTGTAAGAGTTCGTACATGAAAAAAAAACTAACTAAACATCATCTAGGTTTGGATAAAAGCATTGTAATAACGACAAATAAACCTAATCCACCCATCGGATAGAATTTTTTTGGTCGTAATTCTGTTCCATCAGCCAGGCGACAACATGGTTTGTCATTATTATTATCTATATAAATATATTAAACCTAACATCAAAATGTATAGTTAGTATGTTTGGTTATTTTTAAAATCATAAAACAAGGGTTTGAGAGTGACTCAGGCGACCGTAACTATGGCAACGAGTGACAAGAAAAAGTTGATTCATCCAAATGCATTTTATGATGGCTAGTTTTAATTAGTGATCCGGCTTTCTTTAATAGTGTTCGAAAACTAACCGTAAAAGGTTTTTGATTTATAATTCTGTATCATAACGGACTTACGCTTTCGTAAAAACTAGTGCCTACGCCAATTCTTGGGATTAGTTGCCAAGCGGATCCCAGGCGGCCATGAGCCGTGCCAAAATGCCAGGATAACGCGAGGAAGATTTTTTTTATCTCATAAATTAGAAGCAACCATTGACATATATCTAAGGTTGGGCCTTACGGGCATTAAGAATGTTGCTAGTTCAGCGGTGTCACTCACGAATTCGAGCCAATCGTGCAATCTAACGCAACTAGTTCCAATAGACCAATCGCGATGATGCGAACTCATCAACCAATCGCGTTGTGGCGTTAGACTTTACGATTGGCTTAAAATGGTTCATTTGTTCTAGTTGAGAATCTCAAGATAACTCTTTATGCGAGTGCGGTCTTGACAAAGGAACTCCGAATCATATTTTCTTTTCTTGCAACCGCTCGTTATACGATGTATTACCGAATAATATCCCGCGGCCTATCAATTTTCAAACGCTTCTAATTCTCATGGATCCTCCCATCACTTGAATTCTCCTTAAACACATACAAGAAAATAATATAAAACTTTTTAACGGCTCTACATTTTCTAGTAAAATCATCTTATGTCTATTGTCCATTTCTTATCTCTCTGGTATGCTGTCTAATTGTCAAAACTGTCACCTTTCCCGCTCTTTTTCTAATAAACTGTACATGTCCTGTGTTGTCTCTGATGTCCATAACAATAAGTGTTTTTTTGTTTTAGGTACCTACCACAAGTCCTTTTACCAAACCAAAAATTATCATACACCGAACACGCTTATCGTGCGTGGTACGTCTTGAAACTTCGTCATTGGCAAAATCCCTCCTGCTAAATATCACATAAAAAAAATCGTGAGCGTGGCACCGCTGTACTGGCCCCATTCTTATTGCCCGTAAGGCCTGTCCTTAGATATATGTCAATGGTAGCAACAGATAGACCAGTACTTTATTGTCAGTACTATGATCGGCAAATAAAGCACTAAACGACTTCAACGAAGTGTCGGAATGCCTGTCCGAACAAAATAAGTAATAAGACAATTACCTGTTGGCAAAATGCCCTGATACAACAATCGGCTCGCCCCACAATCTTCCCATCGGTAATTTGGTAATAAAATGAAAATACGTACCTCCTTATCTATAATCCACTCTATAAATATAAACACCATACACTATATAAACAATACATTCCAACTTCAAACAGACTTAAGTTCCCATAGCTTCAAGCAAATATAGTTTTTATTGCATAAAGCAAGCAGTTACAGTTAGTGTTGCTCAATTGAAAGTCGGTCTTAAGCCGTAAGGATTAATATGCCGTGAGCAGTGCATCCAGCTCTTCTGCTTTCGCGGATTCGTGTGGCTGCAAATTTAATTTTCTTTAATAAGCTCCGCGCTTCTCTACCGATGCAATATAGACTCTAATTTTAAAGGTGTTTGGTTTAATTTTGTTTGTTAGTAAGGTTGTGTTGCAAGGCATGTATCTAGATAGGCAGCGAGTTTCATCGCGCGAGATGCGTGGTCCGATACGCGCCCCGCCCCTGTTTTTTTCGTGGTTCTAAGTAACAATGCTGATCTCTTGACTAAATAACGCCGATATCTGAGTGTTCTCGATACTGAAATGCTTTATTTTGTTCGGATCAAGTTTGTAATTTATGAGGATATGAGCCAGATTGTTTTGTTGAGAGGGCGAGTTTTAAACTCGTTGTGCTAGTCGACTTAATGGTGTTTCTAAACGTCTGTCAAATATAACAAGCTGTTGATACTAGTTTGAACCTATCAGTCATATTGATGACCTTTGTGTTTGTCAGAAAGAGACAAAAATTAGACAAAAGACTCGTTCACCTGCTAAGCATTTCGTCTGTGGAGTGCTCTCCCTCTGCTTATCAGACAAGCTCAGAGCAAGCTTACATTCAAAAGCATGTTGCGTAAGCACTTATTTGAAAACATTCGCGACTACATGTCTGCATGATATATGACTAGGTACATAATTATTATATATACATATATGTATGTTTATTCATATTTATTGAATTTGTGTATATTTAGGTATATTTAATATGTATATATTATAGTAGTCTCGACTTGTGTCTATTTTCATATCAACTCTTCACAATCCTGCACCAAACTAACTGTTTCTGTTTAGCCCAATGGTTGACTGGTAGAGAATGTATCAAGGTGTTAAGTCCGCCATTTGTATATTCTTTTTGGAAATTTGTGCCATAAAGTTTAAATAAATAAAAAATAAAAGAGTAAGTTTCACGAGTGCAAAAGAAGGCATGAGATTTGATACAAAACATCGACAAACTACTTATAAGATGTAATACCATATAAATTTAAACATATTGTAAGATAAAATACCAAGAAAAAGCATTGTTTTAAATAAATGTTAAGATTTTTAAATGCTTGATGTCACCATGTTAAAAAAATTTTTTTTGTTAGGTATAGATATAAATATGGTGGAATATTGGTAACAAAAATACATGAATATACTTAACCAAAATAAAAAATAACCTATAGTATTATTCCATAATTACATGTACGTATTGATAATTCAGATAAATCTGCCTCCTGTTCCGTTATCTGGAGGAAAATGTGTTGCTTATTAACAACATAAACAGAATACGAAATAGAAGCATTATTACATGAAACTTTTCAGTTTAGTTTCTGTAGCCGCCGTGCAGTACCCCTAGTGTAAATAAATTCGATTTCGAAACGTGACGTACGCGTTTGCGTTTAGTCTCATTTTGTATTCGATTTAGAAAGAGCGCGCCAAGCGGGACGTTTTGGAAACTCAAAATCCTATACAAAATGAGACTTAACGCAAACGCGTTCGTCACGATATGATGTGGATCAAATTTACACTAGGGGTACAGATCAGGATCTCGACGACTTAAATAAAACTTCGATTTATAATAAAGTGAAGTATAATTTTCCTAAAGGTAATGATTTAGGAGGGTTCTTGCCAAAACGGTTCAATGTAGAAAGTGGGTGTTGATAGTATGGAGGATGATGAAAGAGTGATTTGCGATATATGATCAGTACAATAAGGTAGTTTAAATTTAGATGCTTCTAATTGGCCGCGATACAGAATATGTGGAGCGCTCCTATTGGTGCTTTTAAAAAGCCTCCGAATACTAGCCGAGCCCGACGGCTGCGTTTAGCTACTGCATTGATTTTATACAATAAGAAGTTGCATTCTCAACAGTTTCATAAAAATAACTATACGTAGGTACAGTCAGCATCAAAAGTAGCGGATCAAATAACGTTTCATAAGTATCTACCATTCTGTAACAGCTTAACAAAAAGTGGTGTCTTCAATACAGAACAACTAAGACTGTAAAAAATATACTTTTGAGCGCGAATTTTAGAATTTTTTCTATATTTGGAGAAGTTATCCGGATTATCAGATACTTTTGGCGCGTTGTTTCATCCGCTACTTTTGATGCTGACTGTACCTACATTTTGTTAAGTGTTTGTTATCTTAGGTTATTCTAATAAACGACTAACCTGAGAAACGATTAAGAAACTACTTACCTGACCTGTTATGTACTCTGTGAGGTATAAGATTGGAGGTAATTTTGACTTAATTCTGATAAAATTTTGTAACCATTTACGGCGTTATTCATTAAACGTCTAACCAAATCTAACTTGCCAATGAGAATTGTTTATATTTTCCGTTATTTGTACATTTGGGTTAGATTTATTCATACAGGTATTTATTTTGTAAAGGATATCTTGAATCTTCAACAAGTAAACTAAATGGTTAGGTAAGTACTTACATATACATACGGTTATGTAAATGCTCAATTGAAAATTAAATTGTTTGTGCCAAGTTTCAAGTCATAGTCAACATTAACTTTGTACATCGGTCGTTTTGGACAGAAGTCTACACAACCCGCAAGACTGAGTCGTTAGACAAACCTAACACTAATTCTGCAGCTAAGCTAAGACCTACACTTGCCCAGCTTGAACCGCAAAGCCTAGAACTTGCTAACTCTGCAGACTGGGGTTACTACTTTATGACGCCATAATACTTTGTATATTAAAGGATTATTTATTATTAATTAATATAAGATTAAGAAAGGTAGTTTCGGATTGCGAACGAAACACGCTTAAAATTAACGATGTTGTGGTAAAAAAATAATATGAAACCTCTACGTAATTTAATGAATTGTGGTAAAATTGTCTAACATGTGACTAGGAGGTACCTATGGTAAAACGTATTATGAATAACTTTAAAACTTACTTAATGTTAAATAATTATTAAACTTAAGAGGAAAGGGGACGGCCGACTCCCCATACAAACTAGTCCCCATTTTCCTTTTTTGATATTGACATTATAGAAAATATTTTTACATAATTTGATGTATATTAACCATAGCCATGCACTACGTTTGACTTTTTTCGAAAATAGGAGCAAAAAACCTATTTCATACAAACTTTAAAATGCTCCTAACTTTTCTGATAATCAAAAATTCGGAAAAAATCAAACGTATGAGCACAGCTGTGGTTGATATACAGCAAATTGTCTCAAAATATTTTCAATCATATTAATATGCAGGGAGGAAATTGAGGTCTACATTTGTATGAAAAAGTAATTTCACGCGGGTCCTCCACCTTTAATCTTAATACAAATAAGTTTTCGCAAAGTTCGGTAAATTGTATATACATATATATATATATATATATATATATATATATATGGAGTGAGCACTTTAAGCTTACTTATGCTCCCAAATGCCACAAAATTGCATAGCATAATATATTAATATCTGTTTTCTTTTGGTATAGGGCTAAGTGCCAGTTCGATTTGTATTACAAACAAATTAGGCGGGCCGCCGGCGGGATGTTATTAAGAAATAAATTGGGCACCGATTTGTAGGGCTGCCACTTCCCGAATACTTGCTAAGATATGCGTATGATGATAGAAATAATAGGAAAATAAATGGGATTAGAGTGCACTTACTTATTGGAAATACAAAATAAGAACGCTTTATGGTTAATAATATTTGACATTAACCTAAAAACAAACATTAATTATTATTATGTTTTTGGTAAAAATTTCATTTTTGGTACAAGCTTTTATCGCTGACTTTACTTTTCTCAACAGGCAATTAATACTCATCGAGACAATTCTGAAAACCCCAACCACAATTAGGTTGCGTTTTTTATCACAGAGATCCTTATGGCCACCTCCTGTCTCCATCATCAGATCAGCTCGATAGTACCGTAATATTGCATTGTCACCCAACTTCCATACGTGTGCAAATTTTCAGCTTCATTGGAAGTCAGGAAATAGCTCAAATTTTACATACATAGATACATTGCAAATTAAATAAAAGCTTGTAAAAACACCTAAATACTTAAAAAAATATTTTGCTTATGGTTTGACTTACTGCCGTTGCATTTTGGGAAGTGTAGACAGATAGTTTTAATTCATTGACATATATCTAAGTACGGGCCTTACGGGCACTAAGGATGGTGCTCGTTCAGTGGTGTCACTCACGAATTCAAGCCAATCGTGCAGTCTACGCAACTAGTCGCGACCAATCGCGCGCGTGATGCGAACTCATCAACCAATCCTGTTGTGGCGTTAGACTGCACGATTGGCTCGAATTCGTGTACGTGACACCGCTGTACTGGCCCCATTTTGCCCGTAAGGCCCGTCCTTAGATATATGTCAATGTTGTAATTACTTAATATTGGTACATAAAAATTTAAGGATTTCAAAATACGTTGTGAAATTATACAGATTTTTCAATACTAACTTTAAAAAATTGAAATATTTTCAACCTTTGCGTAACCTGACGTTAATGTCCCATATAACCATATCCATAATGTAAAGTTATAAATATCTATTACATTAGGGGTATAGGGGTATGAAAAATAAAGATCATTTATCTGAAATTCGCGACAACCCTGCCGCTGCGCCCGCGGCAACGCATATAAATTACAGATTAGCACATAATCTTTCATTTTTCACGTCGGTTAACCGATTGACAACGCCTAATGGATCTCTTAGTGATTCAATATAGGATTTTTACATATTTTAAGGAAATTATAGATAATGTAAATTGATCGTCTTTGTGTACAAGAGAAACTTATGACGACATTGCTTTCCCAAATAAAATTTGGCAAAACTGTTTTTTTTTTCTTGTCGTACCAATCGTACCATGAGCCTCATGAGGTTAATCGAAGCGCTTTAAGTATTTCTTTAAAATTGAATTCAATATTGATACTTAGATATCTCAATGCCGCCAACTATGCAAGACTGTTAATAACATATGCAAGTGCCTAGTGCAGTTTAAGATGACAAATAAGCGCAAAATGTTTTTTTGGAAATATACGAACAAAAAGGTCATTACGTTTTTCAACCGGTTACCTTAAATTTCCTTAAAATGTTCTATGAACAGTGATGCATTCGAGAAACTATACATTCATCGTTACATTACAACCAGCAGATTCAAAAGCACGATAGACAACCGTTTCCATAGATTATCGTACATTAACTTGTGCGACGGTCAAATTTCTTATCATTTCTAAAAACGTAGTCTTTTTTAACCATAACACATTCTAAAAAATTTACATTCGTCGTCATATCACAAGCAGCAGATTCAAAAGCGCGATAGCAATCCTTTTCCATAGATTAACGTAGATTAACTTGTTATGCGACATTCAAATTTCCTATCATTTCTAAAAACGTAGTCTTTTTTAACCATGACACATTCTAAAAATGTTCCATTCGTCGTCATATCCAAAGCAGCAGATCCAAAAGCGCGATAGCAATCCTTTCCCATAGATTATCCTAAATTGACTTCTTATGCGACATTAAAATTTCCTATCATTTCTAAAAACGTAGTCTTTTTTAACCATGACACATTCTAAAAATGTTCCATTCGTCGTCATATCCAAAGCAGCAGATCCAAAAGCGCGATAGCAATCCTTTCCCATAGATTATCCTAAATTGACTTGTTATGCGACATACAAATTTCCTATCATTTCTAAAAACGTAGTCTTTTTTAACCATGACACATTCAAAGAACTTTACATTCGTCATCATATCACAAGCAGCAGATTCAAAAGGGCGATAGCAATCCTTACCCATAGATTATCCTAAATTAACTTGTTATGCGACAGTCAAATTTCCTATCGTTTCTAAAAACTTAGTCTTTTTTAACCATGACACATTCAAAAAACTTTACATTCGTCATCATATCACAACTGGCAGATTCAAAAGCGCGATAGCCAACCTTTTCCATAGATCACCCGACATTAACTTGTTGTGCGACGGTCAAATTTCCGCCGCGCGCCGCCATGTTTACCAATTGGCGGGACCGCCATCGCGAATCTTAAGTAGCTGATGCTGATGAATGGGAAAAGAGTAATTTCCTGCGGCTGATAGCTGTTTATTTCGAAAAGTAATGTTTGTAAATGGACTTCTGCATGTAATGGTTACTTAATCATTTTTGTTTAAGAGTTGAACCTTGAAAGGCGTAAGTAACAGCAACATCTAGCCGCTCAAATTGATCTCAATTAAGTTCATTTGCCATGATTGATTTGCATTTGCAATAATTGCTATTTCTCGGGGTTGTTTAAATTATAGATTGTTTTCACCACACTAATTAGTAAAGGCCGTCTTGATTGTTCAAAAACTAATGAGAAAGTTGCATTTTATCCATATGTGGGGCAAAGTAATCAGATGCAAATTTTGAGTTGTTTCCTTATGTTAGCTGCTGGAATTGACTTCTAAATGATGACTTTGAATAATATTTTCTTTTTATTACTTTTATTTGGATTTGATTTGGTTTGATTTTTTAGGTAAGTATTTCACTCGGGGGCAAAGTTTGTTTAACAACAACTTTGTCACCTTGTAAAACAACTAACAATTTTATATGTTTAAATTCAATTTAATTTAATGCCGCCAGCATCCTTGGTACAATGCCTCAAGAGCCTATTTTATATTTAAGCTTGTAATAGTAATCCTCTGTATATATGCATTATGTTTATTGTTATAGTAAATAAAAAAATATTTGTTATTTTGACTTACTCGTATCATCGGTTAAGCAATTTTGACAATTCTTTTGTTTTCTCTCGATGTATTTATTAACACGCTTTCATTGCATGATTTATATATCCATGCCAAATTGCAGCTTTCTAGCACTAACGATCACGGAGCAAAGTCATGGACGGACAGACTGACGGACATGGTGAAACTATAAGGGTTCCTAGTGGACTACGGAATCCTAATAATGAATCTCTTTGAAGTTTTTAGTTATTTTAGATTTAAGCTAGTTATAGTAATCACCTGTATACAGGGCGCCCCAAGACTGTGGGACATCAAGGGAAAGTACCTTAAATATAAGACAGGATATTTTGCTAAAAGGAGACTTTATTTTATTTTCAAAACTGAGTAATACTGCATTCAAAGATTTAAAAAAAATTACTTTGTCTGGAAATCGAACCGACTCAAATGTGAAAAAAAACCATCATGTATTTTTATGATGTCAATCGAAAGAATGCATAAAAAACAAGTCATCTCAGAAATATGATATCGCAAAAGAAATGAATAGAGTAATTTTTTAATTAAAATTTCAAGATTCGGTTTAATTCCCAGAAAAAGGAAGCAATTTTCAAATATTTTTAGAAATTCTTTGAATGCAATATTACTTACTTTTAAAAATAAAATAGTCTTCTTTCAGCAAAATATACTATCTACGATATTTAAGGTACTTTCCCTTGATGTCCCATAGTCTTGGGACGCCCTGTATATCCTTTATATATATTGTTATTGTAAATATATAATTGAGTATCATAGTAGGTTAAACATAATATTATATTTATGTCTTACTAAATGCAGCTTCCTAAAGCCAGTAAATACCAACTTAAAGGTGTAATAACAAAAAACCTATTTAAGTTAATTGGAAAAAAGCCCTGAAGCCCTATATCATGGCTAATGTCTCGCAATTTTTGTTAATGTCGTCTTGTAATAAGGGATAAGAAAAAAGTGCAATTAAAAACAGATTTTTGCTTAACGACCATGCTTGAGCGAAATGTGGGGAGTACTTTTTGGTTTTTGCCGGTTTTTTACCTGACAATCTTGGAATTATATTAATTAGAATGGTACTGTTGTAGTATTTTTCTTAAGAGGCTGTCAATACCTAAAGCGCGCACACTGTCTATTTGTATCGGAGTAAATGAGATAGCACTGTCGCATGTTACTGGGCCTGGGCAAGGGAATAATAAGAAAATTATTTAAATAAAAAAAAGTGGATTATTAGTATATTAATAATATTTTACTCGTTAGCGGTTTAGATATAAATGTTTTGAAATTGTGATTTTAATTGCAGACCCATAAGTCAAAACCATAAAGACATAGAACCGTTGAATTGTGATTTTAAGACCAATCTTTGCAATTATTCGAGCCGATTTCGTTCAATCATGTATCGAGTACATCCACGGTCTTTGAAATATAATGAATATTAACATATATTTTCCTTACTTTAGTAAGACAAACAGTCTTTCTTAAAAAACTGTTTAAGTAACATCAATTTCAAGGACATTGGGTGTGGACAGCCCCTTAAGTATTACTAAAGTATTTAATAGTAAAAGGCGTTAAGCGTCGCTACCTTCTGGTCCCATAATAACTTTAATAAAACGATATATATACGACGACAAATACAAAACCATCGACACGAGAAGTAGAAGTAAACAGCAAATTATAAAATTATTATTATAACGACTAACAAGCGGGCATCTCGCTCGTTTTTTCCCAGAACGTGCAAGTTGTGGAATGAGCTACCTTTTGAGGTGTTTCCCTTGCGCTATGACATGGGGTTCTTCAAGAAGCAGGTTTTTAGGGTTCTCAAAGGTTGGCAACGCATAAGTGGCTCCTCCAATGTTGCTTATGTCCATGGGCGGCGATGACTGCTTCCCATCAGGCGGCTCGTCTGCTCGTTTGCAGCCTATTACATACAGTGTGCTCTATTTAAAGTTATCTACTTAAATAATTTACCATATTAGAACATTCCTGAGAAGGAACTCTGCTCGGGATCTCGGTCAATGTCCTGAGAGTAGTGACACGTTGTATAAGAAAATTTAAAAGTTTTGAAGTTTTGTGTCTTTCCTTAATCTTACCCGTCGGTATGACAAGAAAATTTAAATTTTAAAAGGAAAGTACATATACCACATACATGTCCATACAAAAATAGAAAATGTTTTTCCACTTCTACATATTTTCCATTTTCCATGATTTTTAGTATGTTATTTGACACAATGAAAAACTAGGTTGTAAGGTTTTTTTTTAAACTAAGCGAAACCTCTAATCGTTTTTTTTTAAACTAAGCGAAACCTCTAATCGTTTTTTTTAAACTAAGCGAAACCTCTAATCGTTTTTTTTAAACTAAGCGAAACCTCGACATCAAAATGATTTGAACATCATCGAAGTGATTTGTTAAGATTTAGTTAGTGAAAACCGTTTTCTCCCGAAGTGGGAATTTAATCGAAAAACTACCCTTATTTTGTTAGTATCGCAAAGCTATTAAGTGGAATGTGCTATAATTAACTTTGAAAACAATAAGAGTGTTTTAAAGTTTTTATTTTATCTAAATAACTATTTTCTTGATTTTTTTTAATGGAAAATAAGTGTATTGTATGTATGAACAGTATATAGTACATAAATATACTTATCTATAGAATGCCTAACTTGTACCTACATATGACATTCTAATCTCTAGTTATGGTCAAAATTCATGTGTATTATTCATACAAATGAATATATATTTTTTACCTATAATAACAATATTACCTACAATTTTGTTACTTATATGGAAATTGTGAATTAGTTAAATGATGTAATTATTAATATATCCGTTTCTGTTTCCGCAGGTAAGTCCAGAGTTGGCAGCGTAAGTCCGGGTTAAAAAAAAAAATCATAAAGCCCTCGCCACACGGCGCAAAGTTTTAATCTGCTGACAATTCAAATGCAGCATTATGTGCTACGCGAGTTGGAACAATGGTTAAGCTCAGTTTAGTCTGGTTTGAACCGGTATACACTGTTTAAAACCGGTTTAAACAGCGAAGTGGGCTATCTCGGCCCATTGAGGCTTTGTGGCGTGAGCTAATGGAAAGTTTAGCGTGTGTCGCTTCTTCTATCGACAGTTTTTTCCGCTGTCTGGGTGATGTGGCTGATAAAGTTTATCTGACAGTTTGAGGTCCACAGCTTTGCATGTGATGACAGTTTGACGGTAACGTGGTCTTGAACTGAAGCGGTTTATCATGTGAGCATCTCTTTTATATTCGAATGGTATTGTTATGGCATCTAGGGTATAAGATGCCCTCTTAAAAGGCGTTAGATGTTTACAATTTTGTTGCTGATATGTTTAAAAATATGTTGTTACTAGTTAGCGCTCTTGTCTACATTAATACACAGACCAAGCGATATTCAATGGTAAATGATAACAAAATGAGTTCAAATCTAATATAAATTCAAAACTGTCCCGGGCATAATTCTTCAATTTAGAATAGATAGTACTTACTCACATTTTGGATCTGAGATTCTTTTTGCAATGAAAATCCTTTTCACCCAGTTTTTTTTTATTTGACTTATTAGAAAATTAATGACAATGAACCCAGAGTAAAAGAAGATACTAGAAAGACACACCACACAGTCTACAGTTTAGATTAATCTTAGTTTTTGAAAAGCACTCATTTAGATACGGTCAAGGAATTAAATTTCAGTGTCATTTCGCACCTTGTTACAGTGACAATAATCGAGGTCCCAAGCGACTTTCATATGAATTGTCACTATGACAAGGTACAAAATGGTATGGAAAATTAATTGAGTAACTGTACTTATCTAAGTTCACAACCATCATTCCATTATAATTTTCAGAAAAAGATATCATAATAACATTTACATCTCAAACTAAACAAGGACCGTATAAACAAACATCCATCAGCGCGGCGTCCGAGCGAGCGCGCGGAAATGAAACGCGCGCGTGCGTTGCATACGTGTGGAGCCGCCTTTACTTTTGATTAGGGAGTTTTGGATGTGTCATTCTAATGTCTTTTAGTATTTTTTTCTTTGTCATGTCGTTAGTATGTAGTGTGAAACCATTTTTACTTTTAACTTACCTTCCTCTACCTAACTTTTAACTTTAAACAGGGTATTTCATTCTTTATGTATAATTTAGATGCTATGCGCACTCCAATATATATGCTATTTCAGATTTACGGATATCCAAGTAACAAAAAGAAAATCCATATAAGTCACGAAAGGTTTCGAAAACTTACTTTTTTAAAAGAACAAAAAGAAAAAGAGATTTTTTTAATACTACGTCGGTTGCAAACAAGCATTCGGCTCGCCTGATGGTAAGCAGTCTCCGTAGCTTATGGACGCTTGCAACTCCAAAGGAGTTACCGACCCTAATATTCCGCACCCTCGTTGAGCTCTGGCAACCTTACTCACCGGCAGGAACACAACACTATGAGTAGGGTCTAGTGTTATTTGGATGCGGTTTTCTGTAACGTGGAGGTACTTCCCCAGTTGGGCTCTGCTCTAGATCTGGAATGACATCCGCTTTGCTGTGCACTTCTCTTTTGGACGTAGTTTAAGGACATACCCGGGTTAATTTTGGGAAATCTATATGACATTTTCAGGTTACAATATTTTTTTCAGCAGTACATGGTATGAATGTTGACTGTAGTATACATATATTTTTTAACACCATGTATAGTATAATAAAGCACTAGAAAATGATTGATCCGTAGGTAAAGCTTAATAAATGAAAAGTGGAAAAATTCACTATCTCTGGCGAGACTCGATCTCGCGACTATGAATCACTATCCCATTGCTCTGCTCTGAGTTACCGAGACTTCACTAGATGACAGCGAATATCACCATATCACTTATATGCACCTTAGGGAGGCACCTAGCGACATCTACCGTGAGAGCATTACACTTCTTAAACGACTGAAGCAAAAAAAAAAATACAAGAAGCAGATTGATCCAAGGCTTGGAAACCGGTTAAATTTTCAAACCGTTATCATGTACTTGAATCAAAACCTTTTAATTTCGGTTTCATTTGTGAAACCGTTATTGTTAAACCGGTTTTTAGGAGAACATTTCCATAAAGTTCTTGTCAGAGTAACCGTTATTGTTAAACCGGTTTTTAGGAGAACAGTTCCATAAAGTTCTTGTCAGAGTAACCGGTTTAGAACAATAAAAACCGGTTTCTTCCTATGTAGGTGACTGTTTACGCGGCACACCACGGCGGCCGTCTTGTCGCTCGTCGAATAAACCGGTTTATTTAAGTTACAATAAAGTTCTTATAACATTCGCGTTCTTATGAAAGTTCGGAGTAAAACAGAAATAAACCGGTATTTACCGCTATTTTTAAAACCGGTTCCGAGGCTTGAATTGTTCTTATAGTCGATATTCACACCGCACCGCTAACTATTTCTATACTTCTACTAGTACTAGTTCTGTGTAACAAAGAGCCATTCAATTGTCTCCCTTTTAACTCCCCCATTAGTACGTAGTAACGGCGAAGCGATAGCACGCGATACGACGCGATGCCGGGCGATAGCGTCGCGATCGCCGGTGACATTGCCTTATCGACACCGTGCACTTTCATTCGATGGTTAGGGTTCACACGCTTGGTTACTTCATGAGTAGTTAGTTATTTGCAATTTTTCGTAAACATACTCATTTTAGCATTTTTACCATTTCATACCTTACACAGAAACAGTTTTTATGAACAAGTACCAGATGTCTCAACTGATACATCTTGTTCCAATATATATATATCTACATATAGTATATTATAATAATGAATTAAAGGCCCTTTTTTCACGCCCATACCATTTGACATTTGGGGACCTCGAGGAATCACAGCCATCACAGAAACTGTGTACCATCCTGGAGAAATTTGCATTTTACTCTAAATCTACATTCTTTATGAAAAAATAGTGTAAGGCAACATTAAAGCTTATTAAATCCTACACGGAATAGTCCAAGATATCTTTGCGAAAAAAATACATCTTGTTATAGAAAATCCTTGCTGAACCCAGATTTAGCACCTTACTATTACATTTTGAGTATTGACATTTACATATTATCATTCTCTTATTAAGAAACTTGTAGGAATATGAATTCCACTTTTAACTATACATTTGTACATGATCTATCCCAATATCAACGTTTTACTCGACTGTGACTTCCAGAAAGTGGGGTTATGGGTTTTAGTGATGATTCAGTACACCCTGTAGCTTAGGATACAAGGCGGATTTTTTTAAATGACGTATTACAAACTTAAGCAACAGCTCTTTGTAAGTATAAAAATTATATTAATAAGAAAATTAATACAAATATTGATTACAACTACTTTCCACCCAAGCTTCCTTGCTCATTCCAAATCTACAGTTTTGCTTCAGAGTCGAGTGATTTTGCACATTGTATATCTTCCACCAATCGTAGGCAACCCTATCGCAGTGCAGTCTCCGATGCGACTTGCGGCGATAGCATTGTCCGTAATAGACTTGTTGACTTGACGGCAATCAGATACCCTTGCCTATAGTTACCTAGAAAAACTACAAAGTACCTAGAATAGCCATAGCCCACTCTGTCACAAGTTTTAGTGAGTTTTTAACTGACTGGAAAAGAAGGAAAGTTTATCGTATGAGCGATTACATTGTAATATAGATGTCGCAATGTTTCATTATTTATCACTACCGACATTTCGAATGTTAAACACTTATACAATATACTATACAACTATATTTAATCTAACAAAATAAACTAAAAATTATCTACTACTGAACTAGTAGTGGAAATAGTATTGAACGAAGAACACGAAATCGAGCGGTCGAAATTAAAAAATCGGCCCCCAGAAGTCCCCTTCAGAAGAGTAATGAGAATTTATCGAATGTGGTTTTTCGAAATAAATCTACGAAAAGTTGGTTGGCAAGTGAAATTCTGACAATATAAAACTGTTTGCTGTGCCCTACAGGGTGTCATGTTGTATTGTATACTAAGTCCATGTAATAGATTTTTTTTAATACTACGTCGGTGGCAAACAAGCATACGTCCCTGCAAGAAAAGGTGTCAGGAAAGATATATATACTTAATTCCGTATAAGATAAATAAAGTCTAAGAAAAACACGTGCCACGAAAAACCAAGAAAAAATGATGCTCAAATAGATGGCGATATACATTAAGCCTATACTTGAGTAGATGGCGACTTCCTTTGATATTTAACATACTTCAGTGAAAGAACATGGGTCAAATGGCCATATGCCATTCTAAGAGTTTTAGTCCTGTGTCGAAAGAATGCAGTAAATTTAATTGACTACAAAATTTACTTTAGCATTTAAATGCAACTTTAGATTGTGATCGGCAGTGTCAATCTTTGATAAGTATGTTTATACTACGTCGGTGGCAAACAAGCATACGGCCCGCCTGATGGTACGCAGTCTCCGTAGCCTATGTACGCCTGCAACTCCAGAGGAGGAGAGATTAAGGTATAATTGACGACCGGTCTGGCCTAGTGGGTAGTGACCCTGCCTACGAAGCTGATGGTCCCGGGTTCAAATCCTGGTAAGGGCATGTATTCGTGTGATGAGCATGGATATTTGTTCCTGAGTCATGGGTGTTTTCTATGTATTTAAGTATTTATAAATATTTATATATTATATATATCGTTATCTAAGTACCCTCAACACAAGCCTTATTGAGCTTACTGTGGGACTTAGTCAATTTGTGTAATGATGTCCTATAATAAAAAAAAAAAAACAAAAAATTAGATATGCAATAAAGATTTATATGAGTATAAGTACTAATGCCATAATGCAATTGCATAATATAAATAATCCATCAAATCATCCAGAAAAATATCCATATCACCGAATTCCATCGATGTCAAGAGCATCACCTCCCTATCTGTTAATGCGACGACTCTATTTACAAATAACCCGATAGCCACTTTCACTTTATCGCGACATAACAAGCTTATCAGACAATGCTCTATCGTGCAAGGGCTGTGCCATCTGGGTGCTAAGCTTAGCCTATACGGCAATCTACGAGAAATGCAGGGCAGTCCAGCGACAGATTTCCGATTTGAAATTCAAATAAATTCGAACGCAAAGTGCAAGGTAGACGCGGGAGGTGTTTTAGTTTCGTGAGGGTTGCGGATTGATTAGTGACAATAAATCGCTGGCCAGCAGAGCAGCGTGCATGTGCTGAAAGGCGTATCTAACAAATAGGCCAAGCAATAGGAAGGTATAGAGGGAAATGCTTGGAACGCAATTTTTGACTCCGTAACTTTGTTTGAACTAGTTAGGATACGAACATATCAAAAGTCCCTGGCCGTAGCCCTTGAGGAAAACCGAAAAATGGGACCTTTGAGCCCCCCTCGGGTTTGACGGTTCCATTTATCGCTTTTTCGCTTATATCTTTGCGTCTTAACGACATGACTATTTCCAAAAAACGAAAGCTGATTCAATGTGGTTTAAGTTTATTTTAGATAAGTTTTTCGATACCTTGAATATGAATAGTTTCGAGATATTCTGTCTTGAAAGTTTATTTATGAAAGTTTTTACTTCGGAATGGTGTCAATGTGATACCTATATAATGATAAATGAATTCAGCACCCCTGATTTATATGAAAACGATACCAAACACGGCCTAGCAGCTTCACAGATGTAGATATCAAGATAAAATTGAGAGCCCTAAATAAATTTCAAGAGCTATCTCAAAAACTTCACTGTTTGAACTAGTTAGGATACGTACATATCAAAAGTCCTTGGCCGTAGCCAATTTCAAGTTATCGAAAAACTTGACTGAATAAAACTTGTAAATTTTTTTTATCAACTTTCATTTGGCATAAGTGGCCATGTAGTTAAGACGCATAGTTTCCGAGATATAATCGCCCCTCTCCCCCCGGCTCAAGGGCTACGGCTTTTGATATGTTCACCTCCAAACAAAGTTATAAAGTCAGAAATTTTGTTCCAATCATAACCCTCTATAACTTTTTTGAGCATTCTTGCCCGGCCTACAAGGGATTTTCACTTAGTACCGCAAGATGTTAGTTTTGCATTCATTTTGAAACATGCGGTTAAGGTACTCCGTACACAGGAAAGGTAGGTAATTTAGATGATATGATTTACAGATAATGAAATCTGTATTCATCTGGGAACACGTAATGCCCCCGACAAGACGAGCTAAGCGAAGCGCAAGGGCACTACCTACCTATTCTCGAAGCGCTTCCGCTTCTTCGTTTTTTTGAACCATACACAAGTAACAAATACAAAATTTGCCAGTAAAGTTAGAATTAGAGTTAATTTTGGTTTGGATGAAAATTGAACGAAATAAAACAAATGCAATTCTATTCCGATTGGAAATGATTTAAATATCATCGAACTCATTAAGTATTAGAGATAGGACCAGGGTTACCGCGAAGACCGAAATTCGCCAATTGCGGGGATCTTTCTCTTTTTCTCTCAGTAAGACGTAATTAGAGTGACAGAGAAAAATGCTCACAATTGACGAACTTCGATTTTCGCGGTTATAGCCCACGAGCCTTAGGTCGTCAGTGGGGGGGGGGGACTAGTCTTTCGGGTGTTCTCGGCTCAGTTCGGCTCAGCGTTGCTACAAGCAATTATTACGGTTGGCAAAACTTGACTTTCATTTGCTTGCACAACCACGAATAGAATAATGACTTGAAAATTTACAACCCTAAGTAGCCGAAAGGGATAGTGCATCAGAAAGGGACAACATGCTTCGTCCCTGAATCGCTGTCAGACTTCGGTTTTGTAGGAAGTTTCCTTTCTGTACGGTACGGTGTGACGACGTTAAGAAAGATTAAAGTTTTCCGGGGTATTGGAACCCACGCTGTATCCATCCAATGTATGCCATATTACTAATGCTACTGATAGATATTTAGTCTTAGGCCTCCCAGCTTCTTCCTTCACTAAGATAATTATCTTACGAATGTATGTGTATGTATGTATGTGTGTGTTGTATGTTTTTGTAATGTATTTTGTATTTTTTGTATGTAACCGCGTAAGATTAAGTTGTGCGTAGAATCGAAAGAAAAGTAAATGCTCTGATAAGTTTTAACAGACATAACAATGTAAGATATGATATGGAATTTTTTTAAAGGTTTGCGAAAACAATTCGTGAGTACTTATGATAGCTTAATATAGTATATATTATCAGCGTATGATTGTCTTTCTATACAAATGCACACCTATTAACATTGCTCTTAAGTGTAAATACTTACTTACTGCTGTGGCGCAGCGACCCGAAGTGGATCTTGGCCTCCGACACCAAAGACCGCCATGCTTCTCTGTCCAAAGACTGTCTGTGACTGTCTGTGTGCGAAAGACTGTGTGTGTGTCTGTGCTTGTCTGTCTGGAGAGATGAAGTGCAAAAAGACCTTAGCGAACTCGGCGCCGTCGATTGGACAGAAACGGCTTAAGTGTAAATGGGTGGAACTATTCATTTTCTTGGGTGGATCAACTTTCTTGTTGTACTGTCCCGTTAGCCAGGCGACAATAAAAAATAATTCAGCCTATATACGTCCCACTGCTGGGCACAGGCCTCCTCTCATGCGCGAGAGGGCTCGGGCTATAGTCCCCACGCTAGCCCAATGCGGATTGGGGACTTGACATACACCTTTGAATTTCTTCGCAGATGTATGCAGGTTTCCTCACGATGTTTTCCTTCACCGAAAAGCTAGTGGTAAATATCAAATGATATTTCGTACATAAGTTCCGAAAAACTCATTGGTACGAGCCAGGATTTGAACCCACGACCTCCGGATTGAAAGTCGGACGTCATATCCACTCGGCTACCACCGGCTACAATAATAGCATATAAATAATTTAAAGTGGAAAAAATCACTAGAAATTAGCGCCATATGTACTGTAAAATATTTTGACACAGATTTGCCTAATCTGTAATCTGTTAAAAAATTACAATATGGCAGACGAAAGTTTGAAATTTCACTGTATTTAAGAATTGTTTCGCTTAGAAATTAATTCTTTATTCGAAAGTGTGACGAAAAACACTGTGTGCAACTCCGGGGGTAAAAATATTGTAAACTCGGGCCTTTAATTCCCTCCAGCCCGCGGCTGTCGTGAGTTACCACCTTCGTGTACAATGTCTCATTTACCCCGCTCGTTGCATCATATTATGTGAAAGACACGTAAAAAAAATACTTAAAGAAATTGGCAAGATATTTTTGGGCTCCCCTGTAGTTTGATGGTTCTACTTCTTATTTCGATAACTCAGTACGAAAGTAGGTACGCATGCGTATGTAAACCTTAGCAAGTATATTCCTGCTAATTTAAATAATGAACATAAACTCAGCAAGTTATGCAGTTTACAAGCCACGATAAGATGGACATCGATCCAGACAATTTAAGCGAAGATAGCGACAAAGTTGCACGCTTATCTGGTTCACTGCTCATTATTAGAGATGCAATGGATAGTTGATTCGCTGGATACCGGATATTCGGCCTGATCGTCGGCCGAATATTCGATATCCGGCCGCCGAATATTCGGAACATTTTAGGTTTTGCAGGTGCGCGTCGTGCAGATTTCGACCTGTTTCCAATTAATTTATTTATTCTTAATTATTATTAAGTTTATTGACATTCATGTAATAGTGTATAATAGTACTAACCATATATTTTAAGATATTTGTACTAACAATAATGATCTCAGTTGGTCTCTCAATAAAATGAAATTGAAATTGTTTCGTAGTCAGGGGCGTATTCACCAGGGCCAAGGAAGCCATGGCTCGGGCCGGCCAGGCTGAGAAGGACGGTGGGGGCCTCAGGTTTCCATAAGGCGCCGAGAAAAAAATGCTTGTGTAATGAAATTTTGCGCAGATGTATTTCTGTTGCCGCTATAACAACAAATACTAAAAAGTACGGAACCCTCGGTGGGCGAGTCCGACTCGCACTTGTCCGGTTTTATTGAGATTCATTGTGTTTACCCCAAAATTAAGTAAATTTACTATTCGGTATCCGGCCGGATATTTTAATATGGCCGGGTAGGCCGGATACCGAATAATAACCGAATATCATATGCAACCTTGTTATGAGCAGGTTTTAACGCAAAAGTGAGGTTTTTATATTTAATTTTTATACGTTTGAATTCAGAGCAAATGACACGAAAAATTCACACATAAATTAGGCTATATTTTCAAGGGCAGACTCCAAACAATACCTAAACTGTTGAAGTTGGCTCCATAGAAAGAAATAATGAAAAAAATACAGTACACCAGTATAATTTTAGTAAAACATAGCTAGTGATATAGCCGAGGAATCAGAACAACATTTTAAACAAAAGTTTCAGGGTTATTGCAATAAATGGCAAAAACGCACGCGGAGAGCCTTATCTTTTCTTTCGTTCTAATTTCGTAGCTTTACGCCTCTCTCAAGCGGTTCAGTCGCTCGTTGCCACCTACAGAGGTACGCTCGCTTCCCTCGCTCAGCTTCGCGCGTTGTTAGGATACGGTTCACCTAACACGCTCCTCGCTTCGCTCGTCGTCGCGCCTATTTTTTTACTATTTATATCTCGTAAACACCATGGATGAAATGCGCTTGTTAACTTTAGATACATTCATGTCACAAAGTTTCCATAATTGCAACAAAATTTCAGAATCTTCTAAAGTTTTTGTTTGTGCATTGACATTTTTCTTTTTCTAAACTTTTGGAAACTGCAATTTCCTAGAAGTTTTCCATTTTTTTTTTTCGAGACCTTCCAATTGTGAAGACCGGTCTGGCCTAATAGTATGTAGTGACTCTGCCTATGAAGCCGATGGTCCCGGGTTCGAATCCCGATAAGGGTATTTATTTGTGTGATGAACACAGATATTTGTTCCTGAGTCATGGTTGTTTTCTATGTACACGATATAAGTATGTATTTATCTATATACGAAGGTATATCGTCGCCTAGTACCCATAGTACCAGCTTTGCTGGTTTTCACAACTTTTATTTATTTATCAATGGGAATAATAAAGCTCATAAAAAATCTATATTATACTAACTAAACTAAAATATAATATTACAAAATTAAAACTGTATTTTTATTATTTCATAGATTCGATATTTGTAATTGTTTTTTTTTTTAATTTATTGTTTGTAAAAATGGACATGTAAAAGTGCCCCTGTGGCCTATTTGCTGAATAAATGTTTGATATTTGATATTTGTATTTCCGGACCGATACGACCTTCAAACCTTCAAGAAAAGAGCGTACTCCCATCTTAAATGCCGGCAACGCACTTACAACCGCTCTGGTGTTGCAGGTGTCCATGGGCGGCGATAATCGCTTACCATCAGGTGATCCGTCTGCTCGTTTGCCTCCTCTACCATAAAAAAAAAACTAAAATTGAACCTAGAAATAAAATAAAATCACCCTCTATAAAATATACTTACCTACAAAAAAAAAGCGTTGCTTAGTTTGGGGCTAGGTCGATCTATGAAAGATTTTCTCTGAATATTTATTTAATTATTGTATAATGGTATGCATAGGTACCTATGTATATTATTTGTAAATCTCAAAAATCGGCAACAAAGATTTATGGGCATCTTTTTATATAATAAGATTAACAAAACCCTAAACATTTATCCCCTAAATAAACATGAGTGTAAGGAAAAACTTAAGTCCTGGTTGCTGTCACTGGACTATGTACAAACTGAAAGCATCTTACCCTGATTTACTCACACACACACACATCTACGCAAAAAAATATATATGTAAAATAAATTGCACTGTATTCTTATTAGAATGGCATTTGTTTTCTAATATTAAAACAAGCCTTAATTATCTACTTTAAGTCTAAAATGAATGTCTTAATAGTTACTATTATGTTTGGGAGAGGACACTGCCTTCTGTAACACAGGTTTTTACCTAGCTCAGAAGTCAGGGACTTCAACACTAAAATGTACTTACCTTAATGCCAATAATTTTTTTTTTATTATTTTTATTATTTGAGCAACTATAATCCTAATTAAATAACATAACCTGGCCAAGTTTACAAGCCGCGATATTATCCCGACAATTAAAGCGACACAAAGTTGCAGGAAACTTATCTGGATCAGTGCCTTTATCTGCAGCCTTGGTAATCTGCGAGTTAAAATAGTGAACTAGATAACATTTTGCATAAAAATTGCGTTTTTTTTATATGAAGTATATATTATGTAAAGTGGAAGTGGGCAGGTATAGAAAAACGAAACAAGAACCAGATATGTCTTAACTGATATTTCTTGATCCACGATAAATCTTGGACTAATATAATGTCGCTAACAGTTCAATAATGTTTCAGCGTCGGCGAATATAAATAAATAAGTGGTACCTAATTGTTCATTTTCAACTAAATCAAAGATGTAGACGTAAAGGGTATTACCATGTAAGTATAGAGGATTGGCCCAAGACCAAATTGATGGTCGTTTTGCCGATTTGTTTTCCCAAGCATATGATGCTATTTAACAAAATATTGAGCCTTAAATGCCACAGGTTTTCGAGAAAAAAAATTAAAACCGGTTTTTTTATATATTTATCGAAACTACTGAACCGATTTCTTGTAACTTAAATATAATATGCTAGTGATTTCGATGTATTAATAACAAAAGAAGTCCCAAATGTATTTGTAAATAGTGATTTTTTTTATTGCTTCGAGATAAGACACCCACCAATTTTGGATATTTTATGTATAAACTAATATTACGTGTATAAATGATATAGATATATTTCAACATAAAGTGGAGAGCCCCCCCCCCCCTCCTAAAAATTTAAATCAAAAATCTTAGTAGCTTAACTTCTAAATCCATCCTTGGGTCCTACAGTTCCTACACCACGCCGCATACACCCATGCATGTAACTAATTAGGTAATTAAACGCATGAAATGATTGAAATGCATACCTATACATATAAAATGCATATCTAGTACAATGTTTCTAATTAGGGATTAAGGATAAAATATAACCTACATACTGAAACTCCGATAACTTAATCAAAGCTACGATGTGTGTTTTCCTTGTCTGTCGTGTACGCGTGTGTAGGTAAAATATCTGTCAAACTGATTTGACATCGGTATTATAATGCCATTATAAATTATTATGTATTTTATATATTACTCTGACAAGTAACTTCCTTTTAATTTTTTCGCACATTTTGTAATCCATCTTCTAATGACAATACCAGTATATGTTAGGTAATAAAAACGCTGTAGCGGACATCCTAAACCACAGAGTAACTTGTACATACTACGCCTTAAACAGTTTTTTGACAAGTTTTCACAAATAGTTTGTTGCGAATAAATATGACATTGATGCATTTAGGTGGTTTATTTACAGAGTTTGTTTGGAACGCATAAAAAATATTTTGTTATCTCCTTCTCTACCGTTCGAATATGCAAGAGTGATAGAGAGGCAGATACCGATATTTAGATTTTCGTATTTCGCAGTAGAGCCAATGCTATTGGCTCCCCCTTCGCAGAGTTTTGCGTTATATCCCCTATTATATGGCGGCAGCTAGGTTTGTGTGAGTCTTGAATATAAAAAAAAGGAAAAAAAAATATTCTCAGACAACACATTATTACAGTCCATATTTGTAAGTATCAACTTACAATCCGTGTTATGTTACGTTTCAGTACAATAAATCACATAAATGATATTAGGTAACTTACATACCTTTGGTTGCTTTAGATTTTCTCTCAGTGATCTTTTTAAAGAATATTCTAAGACATAGGAGAAGAAATACCTACATCTTTCTTCTATATCGTCATTATTTACTACTACAAAATTATCTTTTCTACAAGATACATAAAAAATACATATGTTTATATTATAAATGATTTTATTTTAATAATTGTCTGAATAATATTAATGTATTTCAAACGCATTTTCTGCAGGCAACTAATTGGTTGCCTTATTAGTAGTTTAAACCGAGAGGCAAATAAATTGGTTTGGTATTATCCGGATGAAAAACAGGACAATTGTGTGTTTTATGATAATCGAGGTGATAAGCTGTATAGTATTGTTACCGCAAGATAAGCATGTCTGTACATGTATTATAATTAATGTATGTTTTTTATTCTGTTTTATGTTTATGACTATTAGGGTCTGTTTCAAAATGTCCAGGTAAAGTCCCGAATGAGCTACTTGCATAGATCTAAAGTAAAAATAAGCCCATGCATACAATTCCGACCGAAAATACACATTAAGCAAAACAGAGCGCCATCTGTTGTGTTATGCGTAAACTACGTGGCCGATGGTCAGAGGAAAGATACAATCAATTCTCTTTGATCAGAGACATACATTAAAGTAGACTCATAGACTGCACTCTTGCCGCCAAAAAACGGGTCTAGAAAAATGGTTCGAGGGACACAATTGAATAAATGCTATCAATGTTGCCGCATTTTTATTAACATAAATGTTATTGTTATAGATTTTGCCTTGATAGTTTATTAACTTCATTTAAGAACTACTATCTACTACTACTGTTTCAAAATGTCCAAGTAAGATCCCGAATAAGCTACTTGCCACTTATCTGACGAATAGTCATAGCTGACGTTTCACAATCATCGACTAAGCTTAACTGGTAGATAAAGTGCTACGTTTTGCTGGAAGTTTTATCTGGCAGTTAATTGTTAATGATGATAATTAATAATTACCTATCCAAAATTTTACTCAGACTTCGTGAAACAGACCCTTAACAAAAGAATAATTAGTAATTTGGGTACCTTAAAATTGAATTGGTTGACCACCGGTTTGGCCTAGAGGGTAGTGACCCTGCCTACGAAGCTGATGGTCCCGGGTTCAAATCCTGGTACGGGCATATATTCGTGTGATGAGCATGGATATTTGTTCCTGAGTCATGGGTGTTTTCTATGTATTTAAGTATTTATAAATATTTATATATCATAAATATCGTTGTCTAAGTACCCTCAACACAAGCCTTATTGAGCTTACTGTGGGACTTGTCAATTTGTGTAATAATGTCCTATAATACTTATTTATTATTATTAAAATGTCCTAATTATGGTTAAAAACGGTAAGAAAAGCAGTTCCCGCTATTATTTTTGGTATGAAATTACGTTTACTTCTGTGCCGGTTTTTTTCACATTGAACACTGATGCATCATCATCTCATATTGCAATTTATAACGATGTAAATATATAACATAAATACCGACGAATACATTGCTCTCATCGATCTGCCGTATTAAATGTAAGACCCAGTTGGCACATCATAATATGCCTGGGTAAATCTTAGGCACATAATAGGCCGCCGAACATATGAACCACTGAATAAAGTATTTGCTTTAATGCAATAGTTAGTTTTTTTTAGCATTAGAAAGCAGGTAAACGATCTTAACGTGTTTTTTTTATTAAAAACGCTTCTGAAAAATAATTCACAGCAAATATGTAACAACTAGTAATCATATACGATTTTATATTACCTTGCTTTTGTAAGTAATATTAGTAAACCTTTTTTTGTAATGAAAAAAAAACAAAGTATTAAGTATTAAGTCTACTCTTTACTAGTCACTTTTTATCTTTATGCTTATATAATTATTCTATTCTCATGCTTATACCATTTTCTTAAGCTTTAGTCATACATTACAAACACAAGCACCGTTTTATCTCATAAAATCAACATTTACATATAATTTGCTTCAATAATTCCCGCAAAGGCATAAACGGCTTTCAATGGTTATTGATTCCACTTTCCAGGTTTTAAATTATCGTGCCCAACAACTTAGGAGTCTGTTCATACAATTTAAATCTTAAAGCAAGTTAAATAGGAATCGTTTTTGCATGTAAGATATAGTTGCAAGTCGGCAATGTTGTATAATTTCATGTAGTAAGGATTTGTCGGTAGTTTTGTGTTACAAGGGATTAGCATAGAATACAAGAGTTAACAGTTGAATGTGTGTAGATGGGCGATAGGCGGAAATACTGGAAGTTAAAGATTCATGTCAGTGCTGTTACAATATTGCCGATAGTTTATGTCGGAAGAGGTGTTTGACTTACAAAAAGACAACCTTATTACCATGGACCTAGAATACTAAGGAAGTAGTTTGGCTAAAACACAACTAGGATTCCATCATCCACCAATTTTATAGTATTTACGCGTGACACACACACATTGACAGTTATCTCTATGGCCTCATCCACCAATCTGCCGACGATCGAATTGAGACGTCAGTGCATCAATTGTTCGAAGAAAAAAATTAAATACATGCGTGCGTGGTCGAATGTTGCAAAAATTATACCGATCGAAAAAAAAGAGACAGGTTAAAAATAAATAAATAAATAATTAACGTTTATTCACGTTTCATGCCTTATAAATATTTACAATATACTTCTGCCAAACCACAGCGTGGTTTGTTGGCAGACGAAGCTCCTATAATAAGTAAGCTAGGTAGTCTTTATGTTACTTATATTATTATCTATTTAACCCCTTACCGCATGCGCAGCCCTATATGGCGGTTATAATATTCACTTCTATTGATAGCTATAAATTAAATTTTCATACATAAGTTATTTAATTATCACGTTAACTTTCGTAAAATACGATATTAATCCATGAAGTTGTATCTCAAGTGGAGGGCGCTCTCACTTTTTTGCCATACTAAATTGAACCTTATCCTCGAGCTAGAAAGGTGTTCGTACCAAACTAGAAAAAATATGATTGAGTATATTTTAGCCTAGGTATACATTCGTGACACGCACACATTAAAACCGTTCGCCATTGCTGTGTCACAGTTGGTCGTCAGTGGCGCGGCCTCTGTCAAATTGTTCCTCTATGCTTATTACTATTCATATGTCGAGAGTATAATCTGGTATGGCATTGAAGTATGGGGCAATAGTCCAAGTGTAAATAAAATTCTACTGATGCAAAAAAAATGCATACGCTTCATTGAAGGTTACTTCCCTGAAACGCATCGGAACCTATTTATAGAAAACAATATTCTTACAGTAACTGCATTGTATATATACCAAATCTGTTTATTTGTTCATAAAAATTTAAGCGCATACAAATCCAAAAAAAGAATGTGAGAGATACCCGCTTCGCCGCAATTTAGATCTACTGCTACCTGAATCACACTTTGCATACTATAAGAAATGCATCAATCATATCGCAATCAAAATATATAAGTAATGTTAAGGAGTTCAGTACAAATCTTAAGACGTATTTAGTAAGTAGACCATTCTATAACCTGGACGAATACTTTGGTAAGTTATTGGATTAATTTAGACGGATAATCAGACTTATTTTATTTTAATTTTTATTGTTTTGGACTATTATTATTATTATTTGTTGAATTTACTGATATGTTGTATTAATTTATTGTAATTATTCATTATTATTTTAATCGGAATGACCTCATCCATTTTAATTTTGTGTTATTTATTAATTTTATTATCAATATTATTGTTTACATTTGATATGATTTTATACTGTGTATTTATGGATTTTTTCCTTATGAGCAATAAAGAAAAATTGAAAAATTGAAATTGAAATTACATCCAAAAAAAAATCGCAGCCAAATAACACTAGACCCTACTCATAGTGTTGTGTTCCTGCCGGTGAGTACGGTTGCCAGAGCTCAACGAGGGGAGGGAGGGGGTTAGGGTCGGCAACGCGCATGTAACTCCTCTGGAGTTGCAGGCGTACATAGGCTACGGATACTGCTTACCATCAGGCGGGCCGAATGCTTGTTTGCCAACGACGTAATATAAACATACTTATCAAAGATTGACACTGCCGATCACAATCTAAAGTTGCATTTAAATGCTAAAGTAAATTTTGGCGTTTTTATAACAAGCTTATATTTGGCGTACCCTATGTGTATGTTAGTTAGTTTATTTTGTTAGTTTTTTGTTATGTTTTTTTTGTTAGTGTTATAGGTCAAATCTTAGAAGCTAAATTTGACCCACTTCCTGAGATCTGTGTAAGTCGGATGACAGTGCAATGTAATGGTACCATCGAGCTGCTCTGATGATGGAAACAGGAGGTGGCCATAAGGATTATGTAATGAAACAACGCAACCTATTTATGTTTGTGGTTTTCAGAATTATCTCGATGCGTATTAATTAACTAATATTATATTAGACCTGTGGTAAAAAGGTACAGTCAGCGATAAAGACTTGTATCAAAAATGATATTTTTGGAAAAAAAAAATATTTTAGGTAAGTGTATAAGTAACTTTTTTGTCTCTATAGAATATTTATAAACATGCAAAATTAAGTTACATTCGGTTACCGCAACACATCGTGCAAATATATACTGTACACTATGATTGTAGGACATAATTAGAATTACTTACATATATAAGTTTCAATAGTTTTATTTAAAGCATGTAAAATAATAATATTTAATATCTATTATCACCTCACTAGCTTCAATATTGCAATGTTCATTAACCAATCAACAGTCACTAATAGATCATAAGGCCGGGCATAAAGGCGTCTCCACATGCGTCACCGCACAAAGCCGTCTGACAGCGCCCTTATATTTATTGCAAATTATGCCGCAATCTCGCCATCGCGACTCGATAATGGACTTCAAATGTACGTGATAATAGGCAGGACATGCTTTATCCGAATAATAATAATCTTTCGAAGTATGGTTAAGATATAAAAGAGTAACAAAGCCTCATTATGCATATTTAAGAAAAAAACATTATTTGCCAGTTATTGTATAATACAATACGTTTGGGTTGCTGAGCCAACGGAGTAAGTAAGCGAGTTAAGTTATTTGTATCTTTTTTTTAATACTACGTCGGTGGCAAACAAGCATACGACGGCCCGCCTGATGGTAAACGGTTACCGTAGCCTATGGACGCCTGCAACTTTAGAGGTGTTACATGCGCGTTGCCGACCCCAACACCCCGCACCCTCGTTAAACTCTGGCAATCTTACTCACTGGCAGGAACACAACACTATGAGTAGGGTCTAGTGTTATTTGGCTGTGGTTTTCTGTAACGTGGAGGTACTTCCCCAGTTGGGCAGTTGCTTGCAAAAGTACTTGTTTAGTGCAAAAGGGACAACCTGAGCTCTAAATCCAATTGATAACCCAATTTTCAAATCTAAACGCGTCCTGGCCGCGTATCCAACGTGCAATTCGCTTACGCTCCGTAGCGATCGAAAAGCAACTGTCGCTGTCACACTAATATGGAAGACGGATAGAGAGACACAAAGCGATTCGATGTCGAAGCGATAGCGATTGTCACCTTGGCTAGGCCAGCTGTTCCGTTACCTCCAATTTTGACATTGACATATTCGCCATCTCTACGTTACTTAATACTTTCTACGCTCGCACGTACTTGCATAATAATGCAAGCGAGATGTATAGAAAAAGTAATTTGCGCAGACGTGAGCGAATATGTGAATGTCAAAACTGGTGTTAACGTACTGTCGTATCCACCCAACTCCAACGCTTCGGCCTGCCTCACAGCTATTGACATTGCATGGATACGGCTGATTTATTCACCATTACACTTATTCCTTACCCCCTCCTTTTTCCCTTTGTTTCCTCCTTTTTATAACTGATAATAACGATTTTAGGACGTTAACTGGTTTTAAGGTAACGTTTTTAAGTGTGGAAAGAGACGGTTTTATTTTAATGTGATTTTTTCCTCTTTGTACGAAATTTGCATGTTATTTTGCGCAGTTACTAAAATGCACCATTATAAGCGCACGCCTGTACAGACGCTAAGATCGAAAATCTATATTATACATTTTGTGACCTTAATCCATTGTTAGGTCTGAAAAGACGTATATTTACACATTTATGATTTTGGCCTTGGTTGTAGATCGCGAACCAGGAACAGATTTCCATAACCAATCGCCTGCCGGGCGATATAACTCGTATAGTGGTTAACGGCTATGTATAATGAACCCTCGTGGACGGCAGCTACCGCTCCGTTAGTGGGTTGAACGTAAAAAAAATAAGTCATCTCAGGCCGTTTGATACTTTATCAGATGATAGTTAAGATGCTATTGTGGATTTTAAAAAACATTAGCCGGTTGTATCGCTGTGGAACGTCAGCTGGTCGCATGATCATGTTAAAAATAAGCGCTTTACCTTTTTATGATAGTGATAGCAAAATCATGAGACGTTGCATGTAGCATTCCATCAGGCGTTTCTATAAACGGATTACGCAGTACGCATACTTTGTGGACATAAGTGATAAGGCGCGTATTTTTAACATGTTCATGTGACCAGCTGACGGTCTTTCCACTGCGATACAACCGGCAGACGGTTTTTTTTTAACTTTAAGATAAACTATCATCTAACACAATATCAATCGGAAGGGGATGACTGAAAAAAAATTGTTTACATGTTTATGTCTTTCCTCCACGATACAACCGGCTGACTATTTTTTTAATTCATGATGACAAAGTATCAGTCGGGAGGCGAAAACTGACGATATATGCTCCTGGCCCGCGGTCTATTGTATTAATGCTCGACGGATTTGTGCTAGAATACCGAGACAAGAGAGTGAGAAAGATGATACTGTTAATCAGAGATCAGATTCATAAGGTAAAATTTAATGACAGGCAGGGAGTTTCTTTATCAATAAACTCAATTATCGATGATTTTCCCATGTACAGATGATCGCTCCAAATTGTTTAAATTCATGGTACAAAATTCCTGTTACTGAATTTTGCCCCCTGAAATCTGATGTCTGCTGACGATGATATTTACAGATATACATAACCTAATTATATCGCCTAAACATGTCACAATGTAAGATGCATACGAAGGTCAACAACCTAAGTATAGCTTCACGGTAAATCTGTTACATGTTTATGTACAGTACATAGTACCCCGTCGTGATAAGGCACGGCAGTAGAGATCTGACATAGATACATTTACATACTAACTGTGTAGGCATACAGGGTGGGCTTGAAAAGAAGCAAGTATTAGAATGTTTGACTTCATATGGGCCAATCCCAACAATATCTCTATCTGATCTGACATCAGTCCAATATGAGATAATGGTACCAATCTCCTTTAGAGGATCTGCTGGATTGCGCATTATGTCCAGCTTCAACCAAAAACTGCACTTCTGACACTGACAGATCAGTATCATATCTGTATCATATTGGAATGAGTTTTAATAACCAAAACTTGAATCGGCCTGTTAGATTGACTCAAGATGTAAAATTAATATTTTATCTACATCGCGTATTTTTAATACGACCACATAATACGGCAGTTAGTTTAGTCTATAAGTAACACACATCCATGGGTTTTATAAAAAGTGGAAGGCTTTTATTTTTTCATACAAAATAATTCAGCAAGCAATGTATCAATACTTTGTTTTAACTCAAAACGTCTCATTAATGACGCGACGTCACAACTGACACAAGTGATCATGATGTACGAAATACATTGCCGCTCGAAAAAGATGCAAAAATTAATTGTTGTAAAGTGAAGCATAAACTGAAGAAAATCTTTCAGAATTGTTTTATAGCACTAAAACCTACGTTACTGAACCTACGTTATTGAAGTTTGAGGTTATATCAAAAATACACACGGTATAATTTTCCTAATAAGTACTTATCTAACATTTATACCCATGAACTGCTGTAAAAAGTAATGAAATAAACGTATTTATATTGTATTGTAAAATTTTAGATATGGTGTACTTGTCGTTCAAAGTTACGATCTAAAAGTATTTGTAGGTAATATGAATATTACAGTATAGTTCTTTATTGTTTATTTTTAAAAATTGCATTAGCTAATTTGATTTTGTGTACTATTTTTTTATTCAATATACAGGTACATACTATATAATAAATATACTTTATTAGATTCGAAGTTAATGTTTTTAACATGATTCAACGGATTAAAATTACTTAATAATATTATAAACCTATTTTTAGTTTAAGTTTAAATTAAAAAAACTACGTCTTTTTAACAGTTCATAATTTATTCACTATATGTATAGCGTAAGTAACAATAAAACGACTATATGAAGTCAATAAATCATCTCTCGTCGATAATTATATTATCACTCCTCAAACTTCAGCCTCACATCTTATCAAAACACTCCACTCAAGACTTATCTCTCTCCACACAATTACCCAGATCTGATCAACTTTCTAGTATATCACTGTAGGCGGTGGGGGTGAGGGGGGGGGGGCGTTATCGGAGGCTTTCGCGCCATTAACTCTTACGATACAGTCCGCACTCCATGTAAAGTGCGGCGGTATAATTGATACAGGTGATTTTGGGATTAGGTTATCACGTCGGTGATTAGTATCAGGAGTTGTGTTAATGTATAAAATAGTTATGTTATATTTAGATATACCGGGTGTTACCTGTAACAGGAGCAATAAATTAAACTGTATTTATTTATTTATTTAATCTTTATTGCACAAAAGAAAACCTTATAGTACAAAAGGCGGACGTAATGCCATGAGGCATTCTCTACCAGTCAACCTTTAGGCAAAGCAGAGAGATTGAGGGCGGTGCTACCTACTTTAACAACAACAACCAAATACTGCAACCAAAAACTGTAGGTTGTATACTTCTCAAACTTACCAACATTTGTTCAACAACTTTGAGAAATAACTTATGTTTTGATTTTTATTACACATTGGAATTAATTCTAAGAGGAAATGACGTTTATTTCGATTCCGCTGTGATCCCAATAAGATCTATCTACGATATTTCTAACGTCAAAGTGACCTTGGTGACCCGAATCGAGCTGCCTCTGTCAATTATACGACATCAAAACGATATCTAAATGAAAACTTATATAAACCAGAACTTATCGTTATCGTATTGCATTCTTCGAATCGGGCCGATTAACTACTTAAGTATTTACGGCTCATGTTATGTATTTTAATTGTTGTAATCAGACTTATATAATAAATCACATTAGACACTTCTACAGCCTCAAACACCTTAAGGGTTAGAATCAAGTCAGAAAATTGTACAAAACCAAACCCCCTAAGGCCTTAAGGGTTAGAATGGTGGCAGACAAACGGTTAACAGAATATTAGTTAATCGTGTCCCGTCTAACGGGCTCATCGACTCGTTCATAAGAGTTGCGAGCCCGGCCTAATGCGCAATTCCACTGCGAACGTACGTCCCTATATTTTCAAAAAATAATTATAGGACATTTAACACAAATCGATAGACTACGTAGTCTAAGTCTAAGTAGTAAGCTTAATAACGGCCCGATTCAAACTTTAATATACATACGTCAATTTTTTTCGCTGTATTTTTTTACTACAGATTTACAGATATAGATTTTTAAAGGGTCGGCAACGCGCATGTAACACCTCTGGAGTTGCAGGCGTCCATAGGCTACGGTGACTGCTTACCATCAGGCGGGCCGTATGCTTGCTTGCCACCGTCGTGGTATAAAAAAAAACTATCGTATCTGAGGCTACATAAACTAATTACAGCCCTACATATACCTTATCCTATCGTAAGTACAAAGTTTCAGAGAAATCTAGCTAGAAGTTTTAAAATGAGACCGTTACTACGTTTGTATGGAGAACCGAGTTTGCTGGAGACTCTTAAGTACTTACCCCCTTATTCATAAACGTCTACTAAAGTTGACAAGCCGCTAATAGTCGTTTATCCCTTTCCGACGTATTGGTATGATGGAAAGGGACAACATTATTAGCGGCTTATCAACTTTAGTAGACGTTTATGACTATGGGGGTTAGACATTAAAACAACGAACAATTATGAGTTTACATTTTCGTACACAACTCCGACTGTACCCTGTATAACACCTCATAATATCGTGTGTTAATGAAAACAAGCCAGGGCTGCGCCTCGCGATAGCGCCACGCTTTGTTCTGCGATCGCATCTCGGATCATCATAAATTATTTATCCGGTGCCACCCCTGGGGGAAAAATCGGGTAAGGTGTTCAATAGTAGCACTCGGGTAAGGTGTTGGTGATTTGATCACTGTTAAAGATGTAATATGGGTGATCAGTACTAAGTCGATCTGTCTAAAAGTGTCCTATAATATTTAGTACCTGGGCGACCGACCGAGCTTTGCTCGGTTATAACTATTTATTGTAACTTGGTGGTGTATAGGTGATAATCTTAACTACATTTTTTTACTAAATTAAACTTCTCTAAAACAATAAAAATTAAAATATTATATATAAGCTTGAACATATAAAAAAAAAAACAAAAGTTAGTCCCCGGGCGGGATTTGAACCTCTTAACTCGCTGGACCCCGTCTGGTCCACGGTGGCCTGGCCTGCAACACGAAATTAGCGACCATATTCGGCGTCGAAAGAAAAACGCATGAAAACTCGAAAACACGCGTTTTCCCAAACATAAGACTAATCTAGATCGATTGTTTACCCCCAAAAACCCTCATATACCAAATTTCAGCGAAATCGTTAGAGCCGTTTCCGAGATCCCTGAAATATACAAGAATTGCTCGTTTAAAGGTATAAGATTATTTGTAGGTCCTTGGATTTTACGGGCCTATAAATCCCGGTCTTTTGATAGGCTTGCGTGGATATAGATCCAAAACGTAGAGGCCCCTTGGAGAGCTTTACTGTCATGTAGAACGCCTGCTGCTCCTGGACCCGGTCACAGGCGCAACAATATTAGACACCCATGAACCGGTCGCAGCAGGCATTGGGACTATTGTAGTAAAGTGAACAGTATAACGGTCTATGGATTGAAGTTTTGGAGGACAATGAGACTGGGTTATTGCAAAGACGTCCGGACACCTGCCATAACAATGTTTTCACGGGTTATCGAGGCAGGCATATTTATTTATTATTTATTACGGTATATAAAGTGACCTCAGGACAAAAGCTAAAATTCTATTGTACAGTTCTCACAGAGGCAGTGTTTGCAGTACACATTTTTGAAGAAATATATTAGGTTTACCTATACCTACTGGATTTGCTTACTTACAATAAACAAATGTAAATATTACTCTTAATAAGTGGCAATCCTAAGATCTTATACAGGGTGTGTTTAGTCACCTGCAATAATTTACGGGGTGAATATACAGGGTGACCTTAGCCATTGGACAAACCCTGAAATCCCACGTAGGGTTACTTCTCAGGAATGCTCTGACGTTAATATTTTTTCAATTAGAACAAAAGATAAGAAAAATATTTTTTTCGAACAAAAGTTATTTGCAATAATCGACAACAAAAAGAAACAGACTGTGTTAATCTTTGGCAGTTTTTTTTGACAATTTGTTCGAAATATTTGATAATGATGACATTTTTCAAAAGTCAGAAGCTTATTAATGTCATAAATAAAAAAGATAATCAAAAAGGTCGAAGAAGGTTTCATACTATTCTTTGAGGATATTACCTTAGGAGCTACTAACACATACAGGCTACTCCAAAGTAAAAAATGGTAATTTGTTAATTTTTAGAAACCGCTACACCGGCTGTTATGATACTTTGTACACTGGTTCTAAATATCCTAATGCATATGTACTATTAGTAGTTAAGTTTATAAAAATACATGTTTTTTTAATGAAATAAACAGTTTTTTTTTTGTATATACAAATTGTGTCAAAATATTTTCAATAATGTTAATATCCAGAGAAGAAATGAGGACTACGTTCGTATAAAAAGGCGATTTCGCGCCCGTCCTTCACTTTTGTCTTAAAATACAAAAAAGGTATAAGTAAAAAAACCCATTTCCATTTCAACCGTCCACCCTCAAAAATAGCCATACCGCAAAAATATACATTAGTCTATATATTGTATATTTTGACAAACACCCCACCTGAAGATATATTATGATCCGCGATAGGCGGGCCGAGGGGCAGATTGATCACTCTTATCGGCTCATACCTGACGCCCTTAAGATAGATTTGGGAGGGCTATGCTCCAAACTTCGGTTAATGTATTTGCAAAAATAAATTTGGAATAAGTTTTAAGGTTTTGTACCCCTGTATTTTTTTGCAAAACGTAAATGTACTGTTTTTAGGTTTCCGTAAAATATACACAGTACCCATAGTGCTACCCAGTCCGTTTGTCTATATACGAGTATACCATGTTTTGACGACCAGTTTGGCCTAGTGGGTAGTGACCCTGCCTACGAAGCCGATGGTCCCGGGTTCAAATCCTGGTAAGGGCATTTATTCGTGTGATAAGCATGGATATTTGTTCCTGAGTCATTGGTGTTTTCTATGTATTTAAGTATTTATAAATATTTATATAGTATATATATCGTTGTCTAAGTACCCTCAACACAAGCCTTATTGAGCTTACTGTGGGACTTAGTCAATTTGTGTAATAATGTCCTATAATATTTATTTATTTATTTAATATTTATAGTACTACCTACGAATGGGTAAGGTATGGACACATATATCAGCATTTGAATTACATATATACCAGGTCGCATTCTAGTGAGAAAAACTTTCTTACTTCCAAGCTTGGTCTATAATCACTTTCATAAAATCTATTGTATTTTTTATACCACGTCGGTAGCAAACAAGCATACAGCCTGCCTGATGGTAAGCAGTCTCCGTAGCCTATGTACACCTGCAACTTCAAAGGAGTTACATGCGCGTTGCGACCCTAACACTCCGCACCCTCGTTGAGCTCTAGCAACCTTACTCACACACCGTACATCGACAAACGGCAAACGAAAAGAATATCGATGCCACAAAAAGAAAAAATATATCGAGATGACAGATGCCACGAAAAGAAAAAATATGTTGAGATGACAGATGCTACGAAAAGAAAAAAATATATTGAGATGACACATGCCACGAAAAGAAAAAATATATCGAAATGACAGATGCCACGAAAAGAAAAAATATATTGAGATGACAGATGCTACGAAAAGAAGAAAAATATATTGAGATGACACATGCCACGAAAAGAAAAAATATATCGAGATGACCGATGCCACGAAAAGAAAAAATATATTGAGATGACAGATGCTACGAAAAGTAAAAATATATTGAGATGACAGATGCTACGAAAAGAAAAAATATAAAAAGGTTACAGATGTCACGAAAAGAAAAAATATATTGCGATGACAGATGCTACGAACAGCAAAAATATATTGCGATGACAGATGCTACGAACAGCAAAAATATATTGAGATGACAGATGCCACGAAAAGTCATGTTATATCGACAATTGTCTTCTTGAAATCCGAGAGGGCCGACCGCGAAACACGAAATTTCGTTATCTGTATCTCATGACTCTTGCATATTCGAAAGATATTTTCGCGGTAGGCCCCAGGGGCGGATTAAGAAGGCGCGGGGCCCTTAGCACAATAGTTCGCGGGGCCCCCTGGTTTGAAAAAAAAAATGATTAAGTGCGAGGCGGACTCGCACCCCGAGGATTCAGTACCATCACAACATTTTTATGATGTCTTAATTTTTTTCCACTCGATCTCGATTCGTTTTTAACATGTTATGCAGTGTATTTTTTAAACTCTTATATAAGTAGTTTCACCATGTCCGTCTGTCCGATGGTTTGCTCCGTGATCTTTAGTGCTAGATAGCTGTAATTTGGCATGGAGACATAAAACATGCATTGCGACAGAACGGGTAAATTAAAAAAACTATTAAAAAAAAATTAGGATACCTCCCATACAAAATATTTTCTTTGATTTTTTTTTTTGCTTTGACCCTGTAGTGTGGCGTATGGTTGAATAAGGTCTTTCAAAACGAATAACGGTCTCTGAATACCTTTTTTTTATAAAGTTATTATTTTCGGAAATATTCGCTCCGAAAGAAAACAGACACACATTTTACCACTTTGGAAATGTCTCTCGCGCAAACTATTCAGTTTAGAAAAAAATGATATTAGAAGACCTCCATGGATACACGTATGGGTTTGATGAAAAAAAAATTTAGTTTCAGTTCTAAGTATGGGGAACCCCCAAAATTTATTGTTTTTTTTTCTATTTTTGTGTGAAAATCTTAATGCGGTTCACAGAATACATCTACTTACTAAGTTTCAACAGGATAGTTCTCATAGTTTCGGAAAAAAGTGGCTGTGACATACGGACGGACAAACAGACTGACATGACGAATCCATAAGGGTTCAGTTTTATGCCATTTGGCTACGGAACCCTAATCAATATTATTAAGTTTAATAAAAGCTTGTAAAAATAGATGAAAAGTGAGTCGGACCTAAGAAGTGGGGACTAATGGCTAAGTGAGCCAAAAAACAAGGCCGAAGGCTGAGCTCCACGAGCTGAATATCCGGACCCCCCGATTTCGTAGCGTTTCCGTGCGAAGATGAAGGCCAAGCTGCAGGAAAGCAAAGCTTAGAATGAAACCAATGCCAGAGTGTGAACGAGGCCGTAGGCCGAGCTCCGTATATATAAGGGCGGAGGCCCGGAGCGTTCTATCGCGGCGCGCCACGTTGCAAAGGCTGAATTGTAGGAGAACAGAGTTTGGAATTGAACCAATGTGATCTCGGCTCGCCTGCTGCTCGGCCTTAGTTCTTGCTCGAACGTGCGACTTGCTGGGATGCTTTGGGTATCGGGCCCTATGTAGGGCTTTACATCCGGCCTATGCGAATCCAAAGCCCTGCATAGGGGCCCCGCTATTTTCTTTTTATAACATTTTACAATTAGATCATATGTATCACGGATTTGCAGCAACTCGGCATATTTTGGGCGCCCGGCCAGCCGTAGAGGAGCGCGTCCTTTGGCCTCCTACGGGCTCAAAACTGATCATCATTAGGCATTAGCTGTAAGGTGGAATTTGCTATTTGAAATAATAATAAATAAATAAATCATCCTTCCTTGCTTTTCACTAAAATGTTTTTAAACACAGTATCTTCCGAGCTCTGCTGTTTCCTGCAGCTTAGTCATGCACAAAAGTTTTGAGACATTCTGCGCCTTCGGTTTTATGCTAAACTTTGCTCTTGGTCTATGCGTAAGCCTAAAAATTCTTTAAATTTGGTATCGTCATAAAGAAAAATAGACAGGATAATAACAAATAATAATAATTGATCAATATTGTTACTGACATACCTACGAAAAAAATACATTGTAAATAAAATGTGGTAGTACAGGATCCGCGGAGTGCGAAATCGCATGGTCAGGGTCGGTGCGCGGGGCCCCCCTTAGGCGCGGGGCCCTTAGCATATGCTTTTTCTGCTGTTCGGTTAATCCGCCACTGGTAGGCCCTCAGGTCGTTTAGCGAGCTGTGTAGAAAGACGTTGACAATATACTAAAGTTTATACTTGTATATCCAGTTATCACTTGAATCTCATGCCAAATTGTGCGTGTCTTACCTCCAGGACGTTTTTGAAGCCAGCCAACCGTGGCACGCTGTAAAGCTATTCTTTAGCTCAATGACTAGATGACGTAAAGATAATACGGATATCAAGAATATATTCTTGTGAATATACTTGGAGTACTGTGAACACGGTGTATGAGAGTGAAAATGTAATCTATTTACTGACACACTAAACAGTTTTTATAAATAAATATTATAGGATAATTTTACACAGGTGCACCTAGTCCTAAATTGAATAAATAAATACATTTTAACAATAGATGAATAGTTTTAATGCTGAAAACTGCATATATTTTATCAAGATAGGTATAAACCTAAATCTGCTACTATAAAAAATAAATTTTAGTTATTCGTTGACTTGCATGACATTTAAATGTACACCTGGTCTCCCGCGATACAGGCCTAGCCTAGTGCGGGGACTCCTGGAAACTCTGTTGTCAACCTAGATAGGCACCAACTCCTAAAAACAACTGCTGTATACTTTTTCTGTATTCTTTTTTGTGCAATAAACATATTTTTATATATGGACACTATTACACAAATTGACTAAGCCCCACAGTAAGATCAAAAATGCTTGTGTTGTGGGCACTGAGACAACGTATAATATATACTTATATTCATAGAAAACACCCATGACTCAGGAACAATCTGTGTTCATCACACAAATAAATGCCCTTACTGGGATTCGAACCCGGTACCATCGGCTTCATTAGGCAGGGCCACTACGCACTAAGCCAGAGTGGTCGTCACTAAGCTCAAGTATTTGTGATGAACACACAAATAATGTTCTTGCCAGGATTCCAACCCGGGACATTCTGCTTCGTATATAGGCAGGTTTCCTACTCACTACTAACTAGGCTAGGACAGGCCGCCAAAATGAATCGACTGGTTCTATTTTCGTCAGAAATGAGATCTGTAAAATCTATATTATGGCTCCTCTACATGATGGCCCAGCGCTAGACAAACAAGATGACCATGCGATGATTTTGAGAGCACGCACTGTGGAATGGGCCACGTGTAGATGCGTACGCACCATCGCTGGCCCACTACCTTTGATGTGCGGATGAAAAACCGACACCGTGGCCATCCCATCGCCATCCCGCCGCGCCATAAGCCATCCAACACCACTACTCCTATCTTAGAGGGCCAGTATGATGGCCCATCGTCTAGAGGAGCCATTATGGATTACGAATTGATGGCTACTCTCAAAGTAATTACATTTAGCGCTGAGTGTTTCACAACTAGACCGATCACATACTTTTCATACGTCAACTGTTTCCATATTTTTGCACACCTGTACTATACCAGCTCTGTAACCGCTGTAGAAAACCTGCCTTCTTCAAAAAAGACGTTAGTATTGTACAGATTAGTATAAATTTACGCTGTTTCGCTTTTAGGCCGGTAACACACCTGCCTTATCGCCTCTCACGCTCAATTGGGCTTCTCTTAATGATCGCTCAAAACATTTCGCCTTCCACGGCTTCTGCGCTAGGTGTGTTTTTATACGGTGGCAAATAAGCCCTAAGTGGTTCCCATAGCCTATGGGCGCTTACTGGCCTTTTTAAAAACTTGTTTAGGTACTCCTTGAGTGATGGACTTTGACCACGCTAAGTTTGCACCGAATAGACCAAGATCACCGAACTCTTGGAAGTAACAATAAAGGTTGACTGGAAGATATCGCTTATAGGGATAAGTTCGCCTTTGTGCATTGCCAACATTATTATTGGTTTGTTGTATCTTTACCTGTCCCTTATGTAAAATAAAGTGTTTACATACATACAATATAAAAAATATAACAAAAAAACTGGCTTAAGAAAGATAAAAAATGTAGTGTTCATACAGTAACATAATTAAAAAATATTATTTTTGAAAAAAATCCATAAAGATTCTTTATTAGCTCCTTACTAACCTTAGACGACCGGTCTGGCCTAGTGAGTAGTGACCCTGCCTATGAAGCCGATGGTCCCAGGTTCGAATTGCGGTAAGGGCATTATTTGTGTCATGAGCACGGATATTTGTTCCTGAGTAATGGGTGTTTTCTATGTATTTATATATTATATATATATATATATATATATATATATATCGTTGTTTAAGTACACAATCTAACATAAGCCTTATTAGCTTACCTTGTGGGACTTAATTTGTGTAATAATGTTCTATTATATTTATTTATTAGTTTGACGGGCTATTTAATATAAGAAAATGTGTTTATGTACTTATGATTTAAAAAAAGACATCGCCATACTTTACGTGGAACTTGGTGCAGACTTAGAGTGGTCTGAGTTTACAAAAAAATGGGAGTCTACCGACAATTTTGCTTTATTTCGTACATAAATGAACAAGTATTTATATACACCACGTTATATATCAAACATAAATTCACATACATGTACGAACACAATTCAAAGGGAGATTGTACGAAATGTTAATCCCGAAACAAAATTCGCGACATCAAAATTCATATCTCAGTATCTTTAGGTGCCATCTTATAAGTCAAGGGAGCGTCTCCCTGCTAGGGTGACCAAGTTGCGAGACGGCGACGGACAAGTCTCTTAATGTTTTAAGAAGTTTATTTATTTATTTATTTAATAATAATGCACAAAACATATACAGCAATGTACAAATGGTGTACTTGATGCCAAATGGCATTCTCTACCAGTCCATCATAGGGCCAAACTGATATACGTACAGGCGCAGAGAAAAAAAAACAATGAATTAAAAAGAAAAACGTTACTATATTTATAAGCTACATAATATTACATAAACATAAATACATACATACCATAAATAAAATAAACACATACATAAGTACATACTATAAATGTAATATTGAAGTAATATTAGAATTTTACGAGTATAGTGTTTTATTTAAACTGAATATACGGAGATTTGGACAGTTTAATTGTTGTGCAAATCAAGCTCAGTTTTAAGTTATTCGCTTACCTAAAACCAGAAAGATATTTAGCTAGTTGTTTATACAACATTGTAGTTATTATGGTATTATTAATTTAAGTACTCCCGGCACAAAACAGGAATGTTCTGAAAACAATAGTAAAGTTATATCCAAATGCTTGTCAGCGCCCGTATGTATTATTTTTTATTATGTCAACTTCCTTTTGCTTCTAGTAATACCATTTTAATAGATAAGATTAAATCGTTATAATATACTTTCCATTTTCCGTTAAAAAATGATATTTAGGTTATTCATATTTTGTCTACGACCACGGCTTTCAGACCTTCATAAGACATTTTTGATTTGGACAACCTTTAATATATATTTTTTCAACGTATAAATAAATATAAGAGTCAATTCATAACTGTCAAAAATCAATTCTATCGTAACTCCGATTATAGCCCTAAAGTCTACAGACGTTGCCACAAATCACACGCAATTTTAGATTAGGAGCAACGAATCGATCGACCAAATGTCGCAATGTATTGCAAATCACAAGCGATCATCGGTGACGTTTGGAGAGGCCAAAAGTCTCTTTTTGTCCCTCGTTTGCCTGATTCATGGTGCCCCTACCAGGGGTATTCTTGCAAAGCGCAGATAACGAGGAAAGTGGGAATGATGTGTTACGTCGCGATACGCCGCGTATTGATTCCGACAACTTATTATTAAATGTCAGAAGTTAAGAGGTTCAATGGTTTGTAGATGTTATTTCATGGTTTTCTTTAACTTGTTTATGTGTTGGCTTTTTACAAAAACTTGAAAATATTTCCTTTTCGGAAGTCAACTGATTTCCATCACGTGGCTCATTTGCTCATGCCATGAGATCGCTTAGTACAATTTGATTGTTAGTTACTTTATTCCAATAAGAAATTTATCTAAGTACTTGTGTTTTTGTTAAGTTGTTAATTCTATAGATATCAGCCGCCACTCACGACGACCGGTTTGGCCTAGGGTCGAATCGGCAAGGGCATTTATTTGTGTGATGAACACAGATATTTGTTTCTGAGTCATTGGTGTTTTTTATCTATATAAATTATAAGTACGTATTTATCTATACAAGTATGTGTATTTTATCGCCTAGTATGCATCATAGTACAACTTTGCTTAGTTTGGGGCTAGATTGATCTGTGAAAGATGTCCACCTAATATTTATTTATATTTTATTTATTTATTTACTCCTTTTACCTAGACAATAGAGTTCACTAAAAGCTATCAGGCAAGTGAGCGGCTGAAGCAAGAATCTTCTAAAATTCAAACTATAGGCAAAATGTAACTAATCTACATTATATAATACGAAGTAAAATTAATACAGAAAAAGCAACAGGAAGTATCTATGTAAGTAATTTAGTTGTAGATTTACTAAATATTGGTAAACTTCTAAGGAAACATGATTGTATCAAGCCTAGTCGATGTCTAACCATAACTTTTAAAAGCCATCATGAACATTCATATTCCCAAAACAAATTAACCAATAAAGTACTATTTAATTGCAATCCGAAAAAAAGTCGTAAACAAATTCACTCCCGAAAAGCACCCAGCGAAAAACCAACCTTGTTGCCCCAGAGTAGAGTCCCGTACGCCGATCCGACCTGTTGCGTGCGGAAATTGGCCCGTTTACCGAGTGGCGCCCTCTACCGAATCACGTAATAACGAATTACCGGCATCTTTGGGATAATTAAATGTTCCCGTGGGATTTTTATGTAAGGATTACAAGAAGTGTTATGTTACGAGGGGATTTTTGTAAAAGCTGAATATGGTAGCTGGCTTTATTGTTTAGTAACGTGGGCAGGTTCAGAGTCCGTGTTTTTGTGACGTCCGAGATTTTTCGTCTACGTCGCTGAACTTTTTACTTTTATATTACATCTTTGAATTGAAGGTATTTGGAACTCTTTAACAATGTGAAGGCCTTGTAGGATAATTTATATGAATTCGGACCCTAAAAAAGATATCTATAAAATTTTGGTGACATGTTAGAAATATTTGAATTATCTTTTAGGGCACACTGCTTCTTTTTTCACACCGATGTTTCGATATCCCTCGAGGCTTCTGCTAAATTAAGGGATGTTGCCTGTATTTAAAATAAATTATATTACACCAAGCAATGAAGTAAAAAAGAACAGAATATTATTAGAAAAAGACTTTTTGACTTTCGCTCGATATAATAAAATCACGGTCTACACTTTAAAAATTTGTATCAATTTATGCACCAAAGGCTAAAAATACGAAAAATGTTTCTAAAAATGCGCTATTTTATTATTGTGGGAACTCAATAATTTGTTTTTTCTTTTTTTATACTTTCAACAAATTTTAATTCAAAAACATGATATCCGCGGTCCCGAGCACGCACATCCACCTTGCTCACGCTTACGCCAAAGAGAATTTGAAATAGAGGTAGATTGTCCAAGAAAATTTTGTAGCCACAGTAAATTTACTGCCACCTTTCGACATATGATTAAAAATTTTAGAACACCAATTGACTTTGATCCTTATTCCTTGATCTTTCACTGATATGTGTTAAATTTGTTAAATATCAAAAAGTGGCGCCATGTAATACATCAAAGGCCAAAGGTATGGCGGCATACTTTCGAGCGATGGCGCCACAGCCTTAAGCCGATGCCCGGTAAAATGGCGCCACTTTTTGATATTTAACATATCAGTGAAAAAATAAGGATCAAAGCCAAATGGCGTTCTAAAAGTTTTAATCATGTGTCGAAAGATGGCAGTAAATTTACTGTAGCTACAAAACTTCTTTGAAAATCCGCCTCTTTTTCTCTTTCTCTTTGCTTACGCCCAGTGAGAGTGAGAGAACAACACGAACGGGGCCTTAACTTATTGTCAATTGCGGTATCAACTATTGGGCCAAAATTAAACATAAGTAAATAATTAAAACTTAATATTAACCGCACATTAAGCCCACCATAAAGAAATATAATTTATTAATCAACACGACGGGCGCGGCTGACGTGGGTATATGAAAAGCACACATTCGGCCATTTTGTTTGTGGTAAAAATTAATTACCCGATAGTATCGCTAAGGTGCGACTGGACATGGGAGATAAGGACAGATAGCTAGGTAATTAATTAAGGACTTTGTTTGTTTTGGGTATTGAGGACGGCTTTTACAAATTTGGATTTAGAAGTAGCAGAAAGTAGGTAGCTAGCTAGCAAGATACCCGGTCTTGCCTTGGGTAGGTATCTAGAATAATTAATGGCCTGGGTAAGGGTAGATTAGATATCAATACTGCCTAAACACATAACCGTGATAGTTAGTTAAAGCTATATATCGTGGGCATTTTCCGCAAATCGGCAACCATTGTTTTGTTTTATTTTTATTTTGCGTGAAAACGAGGTATTGTATAAAGTTTCTCAAATAATTTTATCCTAATCCCCTAAAGCTAACAATAGTACATTGTGCAACGAGGGGGGTATGTGAAGTTTTAAAATGAGGGTGGTATAAATTAAAGACCCGTTTGCAATATTCTTACCCACGGAGTTACACACAATATTTCCATCGCACTTGCGAAGAAAAACTAAATTTTAAGCGAAATAATTCTTAATACAGTGACATTTCAAACATTGTTCGCCATATTGTTATTTTTTGACAGGTTATTCATCGAAGGCACACTAGGCACAGACCTATCCGGTATTCAGCCACGATTGAAAATTCTGTAAAAATATTTTTAATTAATCATTAAAAAAAAATTACATGAACAATAAAACTAAATTATAAACGCCAGTATTTTAAAAGTAAAACTCATTTATACCTACTTGGTTCGTATGAATTCCTACCTATGAAGTTATAGTTTTTGTTTTCACAATCTATAATTCCCGCGGGAACAATATAGGCCTTTTTCGTTCAATACACCTGCATGAAGTAAGATCTTTTTCGAGCAAGTGTGATGAAAAAGCCATTGTTTATTTTATGCGATCGGTCGGCTCCCGTGTTAGGCGCGAGGCAAAGTAACAATGTCGTTTAAAAAGCGGCTGTATCGTGGTAGTTTTAAGGTTCAAATCGATGTACATGTTTTGGTAATGTCGGACGATCGACCACCTCAATGTGCCTACAAACTAATTATCATTATTATTACAGAGATATTTCATTTCCTTGCATGACTAAGTCGTCACATGTTTATCCGTAATTCCGTATAATTATGCGATGTAGATGTAGGTCTGTCTCCCAAGGTCGTGTGTGCTTCCTCGCGATAAGGGAACCTTGTGTCGTGGCCTTGGAGCCTTCGCTGACAACACTTGCATTTTAACTATTGCGACTTGTACCAAAATACAGATGTAGTGCATAATTATTTTCCATCGTATTTTCACGGAAACGTACGAACGTGTCTTGCTATTTCAGTCAGTTCGGTAAAAAAGGAATGAGGTTAACTGGAGTAGCATGACAAATACGAACGTGTCCGAGAAAATACGATGGAAAACAATTAAGCACTACATCTGTGTGTGTGCGTTGGTTATATAGAATCGAGAGTATCGAGACTGAGATAGATGGGTTTCCTGCTTTTTTTTATATTATTTTATTAAGTACTATTTATTGCTCTCTTCCTACTTTTATGTGTATCCAAAATTCTCGTATTGCTACTGTTCATAATGATTTGTTTTTCACCTGTTAGTGTTTGATCCTTTCGTATTTTCTCAAAAGTTAGCTGGAAAAGATCCCTTATAGGCATAAGTTCGCCTTTGTACATAATTTTTTTTGTGTCTATTTTATGTTAACCTGTTTATGTGCAATAAAGTGACATACATACATACAATATTCTCATTGAGGTGTATTCTGATACAAGGTTATTCATTTGATTTGGATTTGTTAGTGCCCAAGAAAATACACAGAAATGGTTTTTTTCATTTCTCATGCTCTGAAAAAGGGTCATTGATGTTCTAAAAAGTGTGCAAAAAGTGATACGTTTCTGCACTAGAGCACTTTCCAAGTACGATTTTTTTTTAATTTTTTAAGGCAGTGCCTTACCTGAGCGAATAACTCGCGAACGCGAAGCGGCGCGGCGCGGCGCGGGTGAATTCAATCTTTTGATACCTATGGAAGTGTCCTACGTGGGCGATCTCCGAATGCCGTTGAGCCGCCGCGCCGCGCCGCGTCGCATTCGCGAGTCATCGCCCACGTAAGCCGCGCTGCAAGACAAACAATTGAAATTTTGTTTTAAATTGATTTGTTATATAATTTCCATTGTGATATTTACTCTCTATTCCATAAATAACGATTCTTTAACCTAGGCAAATGGTTAATTGAAAGTACCATCAAGAAATGCTACAAAATACATAGGTAGTCTGGTTTGTTTTTAAACGCGTGTATTTTACTTTCGTCGTATTCGAAATGACGAGTAGAGTAAGTATTTAACTCCGGTGAAAGGCATAATTTCAACCTCGGTCTATTGGTGCTCTCACTGCGTTCGAGCGCCAAACTATCATCATCACCATCACCTCGACTGTAATGAGTGTCTTTCATCCCTTGGTTAACAATCTACTATTTCTCTTCTCCTTCTCCAACTTATCTGCCTATCTGCGAAAACTAGCTCGAGCTTGTTTGTAAATGTTGTGCAATAATATAGATTATTAATGACCATTAGGGATAGGGACATTACTCTTAATTCTTAGTAATTATTAATTCATTCACAATAACGGGAATGTAGTATGACGCCCCACACGTATTGTTGACTTTGTGGTGCATTAATGACTTGCACATTGCAGATTCACGTAGTCTGGAATTACTAAGACACAAGGAAAGTGCCTATCAAACTTAATTAAGTAACTTTAAGGTACTGTTACTCATGCTCTAAAATAGCATGCTAAAAAGCGTGCTACTGAGTATGCTGAATACGAGCATGCTTATGGGCAGTTTACATTTGCTAGCAATGAGCGTGCTAGTTTTAACATTTTACTATTACGATACAGCATGCTCAGTAAGCAAACCTGTTCACACGCGCTAAAGGCACGCCCTCCTCCACCCGTGCTGCAGGTAGCATGACCAAAAATCGCACGACCATTGATTTTTGAGCAAACTCATGCTACTAAGTAGCAATTGCTCAATAGTAGCATGCTTTCGTACTAGTAATCAGCAGTAACAGTACCTTTAATTCAGCATCATGGGCCTTAGCGTCTATTGCAGACGATTTATGGCGTAACGTCGGAGAGTCACCGTTTTTGGTGGTTGAATAGACCGATGCGAGACTGTCATGGTCTACCACAGGTCTGACAAGGGAAATTTGCGGAAAACGGGACTGAGGGGCCTTGGGCGTCGTTTTTGCCTCTTGTCAGCGAGTGTAGCGTACCAGGTCTCATCATAAAACTTGCGACCTTCCACAACGCGCAACTTTAATTAGTATTGAAATAATAGGTGAGACCTACGCACATCATCTCCGTTGACTGGGCCACCTCAAAAGAATGGGTTAAGATCGAGCTGTAAAAAGGGCGTATTTGTGACGACCGACTGGACGCCGTCCTGTAGGTCATCCTAAGTAGCTGTTGGCGCATAGAGTGGAGGTAGATCTCCGTGAGCTCGTCGTAAGTGAAAACTGGTGTGGACAGGACCGGGTAAAATGGCGTGCTCTCGTGTTGGAGGCCAAGATTCATTTTGGGGCAATGCGCCAAACTAGTAATAATAGTAGTAGTAATATTAAAATAAAACTATGTAAACGGATTATATCGCATAGTATGTATGGAAAATATAACCTTATGTTTTGATCCCTTTACAGCGTTCGTGGTCAACGGGAGACTGAGAGAAATATATATTCACCTATTTGAAGCGTTTTGAAGGGTTTTATTTACATTAACAATACTTATACATAATGGATATACATATACAGAGGTATTAATATAACTAGTTTAAATCTAAAAAAGGCCGTTGAGGCATTGTATCAAGGGTGCTGGCGGCATTTCCTCGTTGTATCGCAATGCTTATACGGTGTGCGAGAAAGTCGCCAGCTCTCCGGTCACCAGTTACGTCAACCAGACGCTTCGCGATTGCTGCAAAAAAATGCGCTTGGACCCCAATGTGGGATACGGACCCCAATGGACGAGTTTCAATGCCAAATGGTTATTTTAAATTAATTATACGCGATTTAATTCGTCTATATAGTCTTATTTAAACCCCCGGATCCCGGGCTAGAATCCCAGTTTTTACCCGACTGCCACAGGGAGGAGGGTAATGTTTTTCGAGTGCATGTATGTATGTATGTATGTTTCTTTGTGGCCTCCTGTAGCCTAAACGGCGTCATGGATTTTGATGTATGAGGTATCGTTAGATTCGTCTTTTTGGGGGTAACTAAAAATTTATAATAAAAAAATATTATAAATAAACAAAAAACCCGACTGCACACTAAAAAAGAGGAAAACGAGCCCCACAAGAATATTGTTGTTGATCGCAGGCGGGGACCAACAACCAAAATGACTTTAAGTAACCCTCTGTTGGTCCCCGCCTGCGATACTTACCATCAACAACAATATTCTTGTGGGGCTCGTTTTCCTTTTTTACACACTTTTTTTATTTAGCTTCACCGCGTATCTTCTTCTTTGTATAAATCTACATATATATATATATATATATATATATATATATATATATATATATATATATATGCGCTTCAAATCTTAAATTTGAACCTCTTCCTGGTGTCTGTTTGAGCTGAAATTTGGTATGATGACAATGCAATAATATGCTAAATAATAAGCTGATCTGATGATGCAGTCGGAAGGTAGGCAAAGGAACTCTTCGATGGGAAAACGTAATCACATTGAATTTATGTAGTTTTAGTTTTTGTTTTTTTTTTATGATATTTTTTTTTTATCTATCTAAGTATATATATCGTCGTCAAGTACACATAGTACAAGCTTTCCTTAGTTTGTGGCTAGGTCTATCTGTATAGGTAAGATTGTCTACAATACATACTTAATGAGTAATGAGTATCGTGGTAACCGAAGACAAAACCATTTAATTAGTGTTGTTAACAGTAAACATCCTTATGGTATATCGTAAGGTACAGTCAGCATCAAAAGTAACGGATTAAACAAGGTGTCAAAAGTACCTACCATTCTGTAACAGCTTGATAAAAAGTGATGATTGTACATGTAAAACAATTAAGCTTGTAAAAGATATACTCAGGAACGTGAATTTTACTGATTTATCTATATTTAGAAAAGTTATCCGGAATATCAGATACTTTTGGCGCGTTGTTTCATCCGTTACTATTGATGCTGACTGTACAATGAATATATTTATGTGAAGATATATAAGCAATTTACCGTTTCATGAGAAGGTATTGAGATTTTCCTGTGCTATTTATACAATATTACAACAGACATGTTACACGTGCGTAGTAAATAATATACCTATAAACAATTAAAATTAGTGGCAAAATAGTACATTACGATACAAGTGCGAAAAATAGGAAATTCGAGACGAGGGGCAATAAATTAAAACACGACCGAAGGGAGTGTTTTAAATCGACACGAGTTTCGAATTACCTATTCGCACATGTATCGTACATCATTTTACAGAACATATAATAATAAAACGTTTAATTCGGGCCAACAGCCCATAAAGTAACATACAAATTGTAATAAAAACAAGGAAAATTAAATTACACAATTAGCATTACGTAAAAATACATGTAATTCGCACCTTTTGTCGAATTATAAAACTCCCTTCGGTCATGTTTTAATTTATCCCCATTCGTTGCGAATTTCCTATTTTTCGCATTTGTATCTTAATGTACGTACTATTATGCTACTACTGCCAGACTCCTCTTTCCGACTTACAAAATCTTCACGGATCTAACTAGAAGTTTAAAATCACACACATATACATTTGGTATGTGTGTGTGAGTGCGGGGCGTCGCGGCGATAAGGATGTATTAGCGCATTCCGCCAGCGGGCGCCACTGTATTTATTCTTATCCGGAATAAGTCAGGTTACACCCCTAGTGATGTGGGGATGCCGTGTCGATAAAATTTAAGACTGGTTGTAATTTCTTTTTTTTATTAAGAGATTTTTGAACTTAATTAAGAGTTGACTACCTATAAAATAACAGAATATAGGCTAGGGTTGGCGTGGTAATTTAAAACGCATTTAACCGATTTGCAAGACCTAAGTGGTTCTATAAGAGCTCCGTCAACTAAGTTTTGTACGGAGCTCTAAAAATGATAGGTATAAATAGGTCATTAATCATTATCATCTTCCTCGCATTGTCCCGGTAATTTTCCACGGCTCATGGGAGGCTCGGGTCCGCTTGGCAACTAATTTCAAGAATTGTATAGGTCAACCGTTCTATTTTAAGTTCATCACCATGTCGGTGAGGAAGGTTTCCAGTGCTCCTACGGATGAATCCTCGTAAGCTTATAGGTTTGTGTGTAATGTGTAACTTCACTAGAGATGCAGCGCCCATAGGCTGCGGTAGCTGCTTAACATCAGGCGGTCCGCACGCTTGTTTGCTACCTCGCAGTAATAAAAAACAACGTAAAGTATAATAACTTTTTGTGGTCTATTGCCTATTTTAAACATAGTAGTTAATTATTTCTGTCTAAAATCTCAACAACACTGGAATAACACTAGACCCTACTCATAATATTGTGTTACTGCCGGTGAGTAAGGTTGCCAGAGCTCAACGAGGGTGCGGAGAGTTAGGGTCGGCAACGCGTATGTAACTTCTCTGGAGTTGCAGGCGTACATAGACTATGGAGACTGCTTACCATCAGGCGGGCCGTATGCTTGTTTTCCACCAATAGTGTTAAAAAAAACAACGACTTTAGATCACGTTTTCAAATATGGCTTCTAAGAGTGAAACAAATTGCTACTAAATTTTAAAGAAATACCATAAAGTGATTAAAGTTCCACCAGTTTATCGACTCGCCCCACCCCTGCGAAGGGGGTGAAGCTTGGCGCGGCGAGATAGCGCGATACCATCGCGGGTGGCAGCCCTGATAGAGAATAATAATAATTTTATTATCGCCGCTAGGGTTGACACGCGGACACAACGTTATATTAATTAACTCTGATACTTTTTATAAGGTTTTATGTTGGTTTGTATTGAACATTAAGGTGTTAAAAAACTATGTTTTGTATTGTATTTTAATTACTTCATCATTTTATTGCCATTAGTAAACATTCTTATAAATTATAATAAATTTTTGAAAAAGGGTACGGTGCATATGGCGTATTTATAAGGAGCCTCTTTACGATATGTATAGAGAACTATTATAAAAATAAAATTTACTTTTTTCATGCTCTGAAAGTAGGTTATGATTGTTCTAAAAAGTGTGGAGAAAATAATACGTTTCTGGACTGAAGCATTTAACTTTCCAAGTACGTTTTTTTCATTAGGATAAACAATTACAATTTGGGTTTAAATAAATTTATTATACAATTTACATTCTGGTATTGAACTCCCCATTCCATAAAAAACGATACTTTTTCCAAAATTGTTAATTAAAAGGTCCCTCGGGAAATACTATAAAAGTTAATACTTAGTTTTATTTCAAAATAAAAAGCAGAGTGTTTAACTCCGGTGAAAGGCACCAGTGTGTGAGTGAGGTGAGTCTCAGACTATTGCCGCTCTCATTGCGTTCTAGCGCCAAATTACATCGACAGAAATGAGTGCCTTTCAACCCTTGGTTAACAATCACTCAACACTCTACAACACTATTATAAATACAATATTTGATCGCTTAACTGTAAATCGTCTAAAATTTTTAGTGTTTAACTATTTTTTAATAAAGCACTAAGTACTTTTATTGTGATAAACTAGTGTACTTTCCAAGACCGTATAGTTGAAAAACCAATATTATTCAGACTGAAACTATCGCATTTTATGCACATAACTAGGTAACAAATTTATATAAAACTCTACAAATACTTCTTCTTACACGTTTATATCAAGTCCAACCAGTTAACCACCATGACCTACAAAATAAATATTTGAAAAAACTGACCATCAAAATAGCTTAGCACCTCCGCGGCTCGGCCCCAAGGGATGGGGTTCTTATCTGGTGCTCGCAGATTGAATACATTTCATGTGAGTGTGTGTGTCGACGTACGTATGTATGTTTATGTAGGTAGGCGCGTTTTTCCTTTTGCTTGAGTGATGTTTCAGTTGAATTATACATAGTTTGTTCAGTTGAATTATACATAGTTTGGATAGTTGTCACTACACATACTTGGTATAGATCGTTTCATTAAAGATGACGTGCAGATTTGTCAAATCTAACCTTTAATATTGTGATAGTATAAGCCAAAGCACGCGTCTTCGTGAATGAAACGATCTATATATAAAATAAATAAATAAATACAGGAGTCTCTGCCTAGTGTAGGAACCATGTAGAATTTAGTTCTTGTTTATGTTATTCGAGTACTTGCTTATCTTTTATGCCTAATATTTATGCCCATTATCAATCTATTAACTGAAATACTTTACTTTACATTCAGCTAGGGAACAAATCAAATTATTCAATGAAATATATTTTGATTTGTTTTTTAAGTAGTCGCACTACTATATATAAATTATATATAGTGTCTAGTTTTATTTAGTGTATGATATCTATTTCAGTAAATTAATGTTATATTTCTTAATTTTATTTTCATTATAGGACATTATTACACAAATTGACTAATTGTAAGTCCCACAGTAGGCTCAATAACGTTTGTGTTGTGGGTACTCATACAACGCTATATATAATATACAAATACTTAAATACATAGAAAACATCCATGACTCAGGGACAAATATCTGTGCTCATCACACAAATAAATGCCCTTACCGGGATTTGAACCCACGACCATCGGCTTCATAGGCAGGGTCACTACCCATTAGGCCAGACCGGTTGTCAAAATAAATTTTTTATCCAACACGGCCTCTTAACACAAATATATAATTACTTTGATTGGGACAACAGTGGGTTACGCCTACGCCATTAGATATCCCACCATCAAGCAGGAAAACACAGCTAATTAATAAAGTCCATTTTTGGCGCGGCTTATCGGTGGCATTGTTAACTAACCGAATAACTATCGGTTAATGAGCGGTATCGGGAAATAAACCGAGGTTGGTCTCGAGGTTGCAGAGAATGAGGGCTTGGATATGAGGGTGATTAAAGGACGATTAAAAGTGGCTGTGTGTGTGACTGTGGCGCCCGTTTGGCAGCTATTATATTTTCCCATCAGCATCCATTATACTTTAATAATTTTTTGATGTAAACTATTTCATCTCATACAGGCTGGGCCAAAAATACATTCATCATCTTCCTCGCGTTGTCCCGGCATTTTGCCACGGCTCATGGGAGCCTGGGGTCAGCTTGGCAACTAATCCCGAGAATTGGCGTAAACACTAGTTTTTACGAAAGCGACTGCCATATGAGCTTCAAACCTAGAAGGTTTACTAGGCCTTATTGGGATGTCCTCACGATGTTTTCCTTGACCGAAAAGAGACTGGTTAATATCAAACGATATATCGTACATATGTAAGTTCCGAAAAACTCATTGGTACGAGCCGAGGTTTGAACGCGCGACCTCCGAATTGAAAGTCGCACGTTCTTACCGCTAAGCTACTAATGCCTATCCCTATCCGAAATTTCTGTTTGTTAGAACAGTAACACAACTATTTCGACATATCTATTTGTTAGAAAGAGACAAAATTTAATAGAGGTTTTTAAGATGGATGAGGGTTTGGGGATCTCATCCACATGGAATCCAGTCATTAGTATATCGAAGCGAGAACGAATATCGACAGTCGAAAAATATCTTTAGTGATGTGTGTCGACAGAGTAGCATCCCTAGTGCGCAAAATAAACAAGACCAAGTGCGGGTAGTTCGAAAAACTCGCGCGGCTAGAAGATGTTGATGTCAACTTTAGCCAGTCTTCACCGAGACCACGGACACAACGCCGATAAAACGACGGAGGTGAATTTAAAACTTAATACGTGATGAAGTCCCGTTTATATTAGTTAATAATGTGTAAAAATCATAAAAGTTTCAATGAGTGTTTATAAGAGGTTGCTAAGTTTAAAAAGCATATAGGGTAACATACTTTCTAACAAAATAGCTATTCTACATTATTCCACAATTGCATCCGAGAAATTGCAATCGGACCACAGCCGGTATCTTTTATAAACTCGGATACAATCTCAATCCATATTTGCTTAATACAGCAGTTTTTATTGCACATTTAACCGGCGGCCTTATCGGCCTCGTAAACTGTCGATGTAAACCTAAAGTTAACGGTTTCGGAGCTGCAGCGATCGCAGCAATCGGGTTTACCAATTGGGAGTTTACCAAATGGGACGGCGGTGGGGTTGCGTTGCTCACCGACACGGAACATTTTTAGTATAGGCCATATTCGGAGGACGATTCGTTAAGGTAACATTCGGATGGTTTCGGATCATTGCGCGGCTTTTTACGTTTCATCCTAATAACTCTGATCTTTTTCTGTTCAAAATTTTGCTAATCAAATCCCTCGGCTACTACTAGAGTCTGTACGGAAAGAGAAGAGTCGTGGAATGTAAGGGAAGTCGTACATTCTACAACGCTTCTCTTTCCTCAGAGTGTCTATGTATTTTATGGCTCAAAATAATTTTGTTTTCGACTACTCTGTCACACTTGTATTTCTGTATTTTTATCAAATAAATTAAAAGACACGAGTCTATTGCATGTTTTTTTTGCTGTAGATTACATTTACTATGAGAAAAATTAAAAACTAAATTTCATCTCATACAAAAAGCTACACTCCGTCACATTTTTGGGGACAAAAAACAAGACAACAATAGTTATTTGTGTCCCAAGGGAGGAAAAGTAGGAAATTGCAAACACGCGGGATGTAATTTCTTCCCGTGGTGGGCATACAATTTTTCTGCACGAAAGAGGCGGAAAGCGGTAACTTCGTTTAGCGCAACGGGAGCAAAGTTGACGCTTTCCGCCCGGAGAGCAGAAAAAATAATGTTGACCCCTAATTTTGACCCAGCCCCCTCGTAAATATTTCAAGTCAGTAGATTACTGTTTTAGTTTTGTCGGGGGTCTTCATATTAAAAGTATACCTAATCCTGGACCCGAACCGGACCCGGGTACGTCCTTAAACTACGTCCAAAAGAGAGGTATGGGCATTGTGAATGTCATCTCGCTTTGTGTGGTAGGGCACAGCACAGCGGATGTCATTCCATATCTAGAGCAGAGCCCAACTGGGGAAGTACCTCTACCTTACAGAAAACCGCAGCCAAATAACCAAAGACCCTACTCATAGTGTTGTGTTCCTGCCGGTCAGTAAGGTTAGCAGAGCTCAACGAGGGTGCGGAGTATTAGGATCGCCAACGCGCATGTAACTCCTAATATAGACTACTTACCATCAGGCGGGCCGTATGCTTGTTTGCCACCGGCGTAGTATTAAAAAAAAAACATTGATCAATTAAGAAGGTTACAATGTTGTATTGTACAAAGCAGTGTAAGCTTACTTCACAGTGGGGGTGGGTGGGGGTAGCCGCTGAAAAAGGTGAAAAGTGACCGCGATAAGGGCAGTTTTGGCGCACACCCTAGGGCTTGCGCCATGACAATGTCTCTGGAAGAGATCCTATATGGGTATAAGGTTGCCGTTATCGCTACTGTTTATTCTGGGTTTACTTATAATTAGTTTATTTGGATTAAAATAATTATTCCTCTATAATTGCATTATGGCGATTGGCAACTCAGTCTTAAGCCCCATTTACAAGGCGCGAGAACTTGCATGCAAAATTCTGTACGAGGCTAACTACAGAGTACAATGAAATTTGATGAATTCAGTCGACCGACCAAATACCGCAATGTAACAAAAATTTGCAGAAGAAGTATTTTGTTTTGCCCCATGGTTGACTGGTAGAGAAAGCCTTTATGCATTAAGCCCACCATTTGTATTTATATTTATATTGTGAAATAAAGATAAATAAATTTCTAAAAAAATAAGTTTGCCGTTTTCTATGAACGTTTGTTAAATGTAATTTCTCTTACTTGTATTATAGTTCGTGTCTTCCACGTTGACGTGCAGATTTGCCAAATCTAACCTATAATAACTTGAAATTACGAGGCAAATCACGCGTCTTTGTCAATGACACGATCTATGCATCCTGTTACAAAATTATCTCTGATCGTTCGTTTGTCGATTTCGCCTTGCAAAATGAACCATATTTTCCAAATATCGAAGTCTCGGCCCCCAATACCACTTTGTGGCGTTTGGAGTCGAGACACTAGGGCCGTGGGGTCCAAGCGCCAAGATACTATTTAAGGAAATGAGTAAAAGGCTCATAGATTCTACCGGTGACCAGAGAGCTGGCAGCTTTCTCTCGCAGCGCATAAGTATTGCCATTCAGCGAGGGAATGCTGCCAGCATCTTTGGCACAATGCCGCGGGGGCCTTATTTAGATATATTTTAATTTAGATTAGTTTTTACCATTTTGTTTTATTATGTGCTTTATGTTTCCCAATAAATGTAATATGATTACCATAGCAGTAGGCTCTCAGGATTTCCTGAAAGTTTCCTTAACCGAAAAGCTATTGGCACCTACATATAATTATATTTTAAACTCATTAGAACAAGCCAGGGTTTGAACCCGCGACCACTTTTCCTAATCAAATGGCGCATGTGTTATCAGCGCAGTTTTTGCGCGCATGCAACCTGCATTTGTGGCACTGCGTGACTTATATTACGGGCCAGTTTACCCCACTCAAATAGGACCGCGAAATTGGATTTAAAGCTGGCGTAAACTGATAAATATATTAATCAATTAATTAATAATATGCGATATTCTTACATAAATTGACTAAGTTCTATAGTACCTAGAATCAAGAAGGCTGTTTACTCAGGCAACGATATATGTAAGTATAATATACAAATACTTAAATGGGCAAATAAGAAGTATGCATTTTGTTTTTAATTTTGAACTGTTTTTAATGTTAAGTGCAAAGATTATTAAATATTGTTTGGGCATTTATTCGTGTGATGAGCATGGATATTTGTTCCTGACTTCCTGAGTCATGGGTGTTTTCTATGTATTTAAGTATTTATAAATATTTATATATTATATATATCGTTGTCTAAGTACCCTCAACACAAGCCTTATTGAGCTTACTGTGGGACTTAGTCAATTTGTGTAATAATGTCCTAAAAAATATATATAAATAAATAAATATTATTCAGGGTTGGCAAATACATGCGGAACAGAATGTCTGACAAATATCCGCCACTAACATCAGGCAAATGTGATCCCTTATCATAGCAATTTTCAGCATATTTTCGCCGTTATCTTAGTAAATTTGTGTCGGATGGTCGGCTTCAATTGTTTAAATTTCATGGCGGTGTTTCGAACATGTCTTATTTTTCCTTAAAAAGGGGGGACAGGGTTTTCATGGTTCTTACGTAAGATCACAAATATGCGACAATTTTCAAATATATATGAAATTATGACGTTTAAGATAATACTTCCACATTCCATGCTATCAAATAAGGTACAGAGTTAGCTTACACGGGCTCCAGTACCTTTGTACCAACAATTAAACGTCCAAAAAAGTTTTTTTTTTAAATAAACTTATTTTGTTTTTTAGATTCTTACGTATTATAGGGGGAGGGGGGTCTTAATTTTTCTTACATAGGGGTGGGAGAGGGGTAAAACCTGGCAAAAATTGTCTTACGCAATAAATTGGTGCCTATACCGGAGCAGTCCAAAAGCCGAACTCCACATTGGTACCACTCTGCCGCTATAGTAAATGTCACTCCTTATTGACTGGTCTACATGTACGCTATCCGTCACAACACTAACGCTAAGCCCAGGATTGGTTCCTGATAGCGTTTTTGCAATAGGCATTCTTTGCTTATCGCTGGATTTTTCGCTTTTGTGCTAATGAAGGGAGATTTTATCCATTTATGGACGGGGTGGTTTCAGACTTTACACGCGGCTTTTTTTTCATTTATGGACGGGGTGGTTTCAGACTTTACACGCGGCTTTTTTTTACACTGTTCGAGTTTATAATTTAATGCATTTCTACCATTGACATACCTATATAAGGGAACCTTACGGGCAATAAGAATGGGGCCAGTACAGCGGTGTCACGCATGCGAATTCGAGCCAATCGTACAGTCTAACAGCGCGGCGCGGCGGCCCAACGGCATTCGGAGATCTTCCACGTAGGACACTTCCATAGGTATCAAAGGATTGAATTCACCCGCGCCGCACCGCTCCGCGCCGCGCTGCTTCGCGTTCACGAGTTATTCGCTCAGCCTGCGTAGCCAACGTGTCTATCGTTCACGCTCCGTGGCGAACGAAATCCAACTGTCACGGTCGCTCTAGTATGGAAGAGTAATAGAGAGACATGACTACGCTACGCTACGGAGCGTTAACGATTGTAACGTTGGCTACGCGGCCAGGTAAGACACTGCCTAACGCCACAACGCGATTGGTTAATTAGTTCGCATCACGTGCGAAATTGGTCGCAGCTAAATGCGCTTAGACTGCGCGATTGGCTCGAATTCGTGAGTGACACCTCTGAATTATCACCATTCTTAGTGCCTGTAAGGCTCGTCCTTAGATATATGTCAATGATTTCTACAGGATTAAATGCAAGTGGAACCAGTGCTTATGAAATTTTACATGATATACATATGAACACGAACGTCAATTCGTACTTACCTTATCTCTTTTGATTTTCATGAGAAGTAAAATACTTTAATTGCAAAATTATCAAACCGGTAGAATTATAGTATTTTCATAAGAATTAAAAGAGTAAGAAGGTAGCCTGTAGTAAGCGACATTTTGGTATGACACTTCAACATTTAAAAAAATAGGTAGGTTTCAGTTTAAGTATACCTACGTAAACATAATATACACCCTTGCAAACAAGTTTCTCTGCAGAGGGATCAGTTATCTCTGCAGTTAGCTGTACAATCACGTCTGAAAATATCGGTACGAAAAATGTGCCAAAAATAAGTATATGGGAAACACTACCTTAATATATGGGAAATAAAGTCGTGTATACATATTTTTGGCACTTTTTTCGTATCGATATTTTCAGACGTGACCGTACATTCTAATAAATTTTCATCAGTGACAGTCAGCATGTGAAGAAATAAAAAGAAAATGTTTTCAGTCTTCCGTCTTAAAAACATTATCATAAACTTAGCCTACGACGGCAAATTGAAAAAAAAACCAGGAAATGTGACTTAAGTCCTTCTCTTCCGGCCTGAAATCATAAGCCTTAAACACTTGAGCCATAAACCTGGCATAGCGCACACGGCGCCCTCACATGCAGCGCGTGCTGATCTTATGATTGCTGCCATTTACATAATGCTGCAGTTTTTTTCAAGAAAAACATGCCAAAGTCCGAATGGGTGTCAAGTTATAACCTTTCGGTACTTATAGAGTTAGGGATAGGTTGCACAAAACCGGTAAAATGCTTGCTAAATCTTGTTATATGGAAAATGTCATAGTTATCTGTTGACTCGTTGATCAGTCCGTCAATCAAAGCTGGTGCAACTGGTCCTTAGAACGTTTTCACATTGTCCGATTAGATATCGCAAAGCAAGAAGTAATTTTTTTTTTTTTACATTTAGTTCATTATTGTTTGTTGTTAAAACGAAAGCGCTAATGCAAAAATATGATCGTACAATGTGAAAACGCTCTTAGTGTCATAGGGCAATAGCGGACTACATAGTTGGTATATGACTGAGTTCAATTTAAATTCCGAATTCTTGCACGAGTACTTATCGGTTTTAGGACAGTGGTGGGCAAACTTGCTTCATGGCGGGCCAGAAAGTTTAAGACATTTCAGCTATGGGCCAGAATTGCAGCAAAAATGCATTTTTATTATTTCGCGGGTCATATAATAATAAATTATTTCGAAGAACCGGCGGCGAGCCGGATAAAATCCTATCGGGCCATACTTTGCCCACCACTGGGTTAGGATTTCATTGAGGTATAAAATTGTCACGTTTATCATCAACATCATGTAATTTGAAAATTCATTCAATTATAGACTTTGTTCCTACACAGTAAAGTACATACTTGTTGTTGTGCTTTGTGACTGAGTCCCCGGAAGGCATGCAACAGCTCATGTCCAGTTTCGACGAGTCCTGTCGCAGGTTTGGGCTCAAGATCAGTGTCAAGAAGACTGAGGTGATGTCGCTGGACGTTGTCAGTCAACAGACACTGGTCGTTAGACTCGGTGAGGACCAGCTGAAGCAGGTAGACAAGTTCCGCTACCTGGGGAGCACGTTAACATCCAAGTGCGACCTTGATGCTGAAATTAACAGCAGGATCGGGGCTGCGGCTGCAGCTTTTGGCAAGTTAGACCACAAGGTTCTCAGCTCACACGACTTAAAACTGGCCACTAAGATATCCGTTTATATGGCAGTCGTGCTGCCTAACCTTCTATACTCCGCTGGAACGTGGACCGTTTATCGCCGCCATATTCGCATGCTGGACCGATTCCACCTCAGATGCCTACGCAAAATACTGAAGATCCGATGGTCTGATCGTGTTCGGAATACCGAAGTGCTGCGTAGAGCAAATGTGGGTGGTATCGAGGTATACCTCATGCGACGTCAGCTTCGTTGGTGCGGTCACGTTTCACGGATGAACGACCAGCGTGTGGCTAGGCGCATCTTTTATTCTGAGCTTGAGGAAGGCAAGCGGAAACAGGGTGGCCAATTCCTCAGGTACAAAGATGTGCTTAAGCGGCACATGAAAAAGTGTCGTATAGAGCCCTCGCGATGGGAGCAGCAGGCAGCCATACGAATGGAGTGGCGGGCTACTATAAATGCCAAAGTAGCTGATTTCGAAGCTCGTCGGCGCTTAGAGCTGGACGCCAAGCGCGACGATATAAAAGCCAGACCACCCGCGGCTACGCACTATAATTACGAAAATGGTGTGCTCACATGCCCGCAATGTTCGCGAACTTTTAGTAGCAAGATCGGCTACATCAGTCACTTGCGAGCACACCAGAGACAGCAACGGAGTTGATAGCAGTCGCCGTGGCCGAATCGGCCGTGGAGTTATTATGTATGTAAGCTATGCTAATATATATGTATGTAGTAAGTAATAGCGAGTTTTTCACCACAAAAAATCCCACTTCCTGTAGGTACGAGTTAACGGCGAACTTAACCATACTTAGATATTATTATTTCAGATGTTTTTTTCACAGAGACAAATACACTGAAAGAGTATTAGTTGCATTGCAACTGATCGAAATGTGTAGACCGAGTTCATTCGGCGAAACTATGTAGATGTCGCCGGCCGATCGGAAAATACGCCCGATCGCAAAATTCCTGTGTAATGTTTTGACGGTAGGCACATATTATACTAATAGATAGGTGGGATAGGTTTGTTAGGTTGCTTCAGATGCCCGAAGGGCAAACTGTCCAGAAACAGGAATTAGAAACCCCGTCGACTCAGGAAACGAGACTATGATTTTCAAGTTTCACGATATGCCTAGGAAATACATGATCTAGCGGATATTACGATTAGCTGGCGACATATACACACTATTTATAGGCCATAATTGTTTATATTTTGCCAGTTTTTTTGACATAATCAAATAATTTTGAATTTTAATTTATAATCTAATTTTTTTTTAACTTCTACACAAAAGTTACATTCATAACGTTAACCAACCATTGCATTACGTACTGTAATAGGTGCGCTTCGATTGCGTGTGGTTAGTGTGAATCATTCACGTAAATCCCATATAATAATTTTGATTGTCCGCTTATCGCTTGGACCCCACCCTGGGGTCAATAGCGGGTCGTGGCCCGTAATCGTAATGATATTATAATGTAATTTAATTGTGATTTGATTTCAGGTAAGTAGGCCATGCTGTACCGTGAGTAAAGTTACTTTTTAATTCGTTTTATTTTGATTCACATTTTTGCACCACTACAGGAATACCGAAACACTTGGTATAACTTAGATAGATAGATAGATAGAATACCTACTCTTTATTGGCACACCTCAGTAAAAATATACAAGAAAAATAAACAATTGATTAAATTTAGAGGCAGACAACAGGCGGTCTTATCGCTAAAAAGCGATCTCTTCCAGACAACTTAATGTAAATGCTAATATTAGAAGTAAAGGGTATTCAAGAGCATCATGCAAATGCTATTGAGGCGTATCGTACGGTCACGTCTGATAATATCGATACGAAAAAAGTGCTAAAAATATGTATACACGACTTTATTGCCCATACATTCAGGTAGTGTATACATATTTTTGGCACTTTTTTCGTATCGATATTTTCAGACGTGACTGTACCAAACGGTTTTTCACTTAGTACCGCAAGGCGTAAGTTTTGCATTGTTTTTCGGATTATGCGGAAAATGTTACGTACACAGCAAAGATCAAAATTACCAGTATTTTTACAAGCTTTTATTTAACCTACCCTAGCTATTAGTATGTATGGGTCAAATTTTGGAAGCTAAATTTGACCCACTTCTCGATTTCCGATTGAGCTGAAATTTTGCATACATAAGTAAATTGAATGACATTGCAATATTATGATGATATGGAGCTGATCTGATGATTGAGGCAAGAGGTCGCCAATGGCCATGGGGATTCTGTGATAAAACAACGCAAACTAATTGTGTTTCGGGTTGTTAGAATAATCTCGATGAGTATTAGTTGCCTGTGGAAAGAAAAGTATAGAAAGCGATAAAAGCTTGTACCTAAAACGAATTTTTTGCTAAAAACTTATCATAAAAAATTGTTTAAGTTTTTGTTGATGATGACATCATATTTTTCATTCCCTCAAAATTTCGAACCTCAGAATACAGGCGACCATGCTGCAGGCAATTCCGATAGCGATCGGCCTTATCGCCTCCGTGGCGTCGCGTGTGTGAAATTGGTCGAACACTACTTTACAGATAGGTACTGACTTGGTGGGACTTTGTACTTTAATTACTAACTAACTAAATTAACAAATTTTAGAAGCTATGCTATAACAGAATTTACAAATATCTTTTGCGTAAAATAGCTACTTTAAACCTCGCTCCATAAAAACGTTCCTATATTGGCTTCGGTACGACATAGTACTTTAATTACCAGGACTCGAACTTTTAGTACCGATGACGTCATCCACACATATGATGAATTCAAATACTTTTCGTAAACAATTGCCACTTATATATAGATATATAGATAGATAGAATACTCTTTATTGGCACACCTCAGTAAAAAGATACAAAAAAAGAAACAATTGATAAAATGTAGAGGCAGGCAACAGGCTTAAGAGCGATCTCTTCCAGACAACCTTTGGGTAGCGGAAACAGATAAGTTAATCGAAAAAGTAGGTGTTGCTAAAACGTTATGAAGGCTACATTCTCACACACAATTACACACTTATCATATTTTAATTAAACGACATCGTCACTTGAAATGAGCAATAAAAAGCCTTTGACTGACATTGACATTCAGATTTCGAAACCTGTTAATTATTGACTAAATTAACTAATTATAGTGAGATTTTAAAAATATCTTAAGAATCTGTCAACTAGAGTTAGACCAAGACAAGTCTGCAACGATGTTGATAGCACACGCAGTTCAAGTGTTATTTATACGTCATGATTTTATAGAAGTTTGACGTTTAAAATACAGGGTGTTTCGGTATTGGTCCCATACTAAAATTTGCTCAGTATGATCTATCCATATATCATCCCGTAAATTATATCAGGTGACTGAAAAATCCTGTATGTGTACTTGTGTAGATATTTCTTTTTTGTAAGTTATTAGATAATACTTTTGAAGCGTATTCTGATCCACTACTTTTGGCTCTGACTGTATCCCTGAAATAGCTAGAAGAAAAAACATATTCCAGCATATCTTCCCGATCTATCTTATCTCCTTCGCGTCAAAATCTCGCAAAAACCCGTAGTAAAGCATAATCCTGAACCTTTGTTCCCAGCCTCTATCACATACACATACGTATAAGTAGGGGGAGGGGGGGGGGGGAGTTACAAACAGCAAAAGTTCACGTTCTTATCTCATCTGTTTGACGGATCCATACCGACATCGCTACGTATTCATATTTTATGTAGAGTAATCAAAGTCAGAGGATGTGATGTTTAATTATATAGTGAGGCTAGAATGTTCTATATATGTTAACGGCACCAATCATGGGACATTTAAGAGAAAATTTGGAGTATTTTTAATATTTCATCGACACCTGTAAAATTTCTACCGCTTTACGCTTTAAAAGTTGAATATCCAATTCGTCCTTTATGTTTTCTATGTATTTTATGAAAGCTACTGCAATTGGTTTCAATATTATCAACCAATTAAAACTGTGGTTTTCTGCTCCAGTCATGGGATGTATGGCGCCATTCATTTTTAAAATAACAAATATCAATGAAAAATTAAACTTAAGCAGCTCTTTGAGCTCTTGCGTACGGTAAAATGTTGCCAGCGATTAAAAACTGATGGTAAATACTTGTTTTATACGATTTGTCCATACCATCCCATTACTGGTGCCTGTTCCATTATACGGCCCGGGTGTTTACTACGAGTATAACCATGTTTTACTAAGAATGTGGGTCAAATCTTTTTTTCTGTGGACACCACAAAATAAATTGATTTTATAGGCAAATTTTTTAACGGACCCTTAAACGCATAGTCCAACCTTTTACTTTTCAAATATAATTTGTCTCGTATACCGTATACGGGATTTTATCGAATACTAATAATATAGTGACAGCAAAATTTGTATGGCAAATCGTTCACACGGCGTTTATGCGGGAAAGCCGTCTACGGCCCGATTCGAAGAATGAAATACGATAACGATAAGTTCTGGTTTAGATAAGTTCTCATTTAGATGTCGTATAATTGACAGAAGCAGCTCGATTCGGGCAATCAATGTCACTTTGACGTTAGAAATATCGTATATGTAGATAGATTTTACTGGGATCACAGCGGAATCGAAATAAATCGATCTTTTAAAGATCTTAAACGTGTCTTAATCATTCTTCGAATCGGGCCGTTAGTCTGTGAGAGCTCGCTGTTAAGACTAAGTATGTGCTTCATTTAAGTCACATCTTTGTCCATATTAAACGACAACATTGATCACAAACTTACTTCATTTATGACAAAAACACTCTATTCCGCCCTACTCTGCCGCCCAAGATCTCCTCCCTCTGATAAGGCGCTATTTAATCACAGATAGCATCGGGCGGGCGGCGCTGATAACGGCGCTCGCGTCTGTGTGGGTTGTCAAGTAAAATGGGGCAAAACGTGGAAATTAAGATTAGATACATGTGTTTATTCTTATATCTTGAGGTAGCACAATGGTATTTGCAACCACTGTGGGTAATTAATAGAATCAGGCGTTACTTTGCGGAAATCCATGCTAATTAAAGCAAGAAATATTACTTTGCTAATCCGCGAGAAAATAACGTGTTAGTCAAACAGTGCTAACCTGTTATACTTACTTGCGTATTTTTACATGCAATTAATTTTCCCACCCGCCCACCGCAAAAATAAATACGCAAATTTTGAGTCAGTTGTCGGGTGTCAGACCGTCAACATCTCCAGCATCTCCTGAGGATGCCTCGTAGAGAGGCGAAACACGTGTCGAGTTTTGTACTTTTGGTGGTGGGTTGTTATATTTATTTGCGTATTTATTTTTGCGGTGGGAGGGTGGGAACATTAATTGCATGTAAAAATACGCAAGTAAGTATAACGGGTTAGCACTGATTGACTAACACGTTATTTTCTCGCGGATTAGTAAAGTAATATTTCTTGCTTTAATTACCACTGTGGGTATTTAAAACTATTGAGAAAGATTAATTTTGAAACTTAACATTTATGATTATTACGTATTATATTTAATAATTGAAGCATTTTAGTCCCTTTAGGATTCGACTTAGTTGTATACCCCCTTGTTATAAAACTTAGCAACCTCTTACAAATCTCTGTTACATGTTGTCTCTTTCTAATAAACAGAACTGTCAAAATAACGGATAGGGACCAACGATTATCAACCGTTTGTTAGACTTGAGAGACGTTTGTGAATAACGCCCTTATACTCTGTCATAAATTCTAAAATACTCATAATGTCTAAGTTTAGAGTTTTTAAACTAGTTAGAGACTTGAACCTTCTGTTAAGACTTGAGTTCTTTGTAGGATACTCAAAGTTTAGTGATACATTCTTAACTAACTAACTATTGTGGCGCAGTGATCCAAAGAGGGTCTTGGCCTCCAAAACGAGAGAACGCCACCTGTCCCGATCCTGTGCCACTTCCTGCCAGTTATCGGCTTTGAGTTGGTACAGATCCGCCTGTACACTGTCTGACTGCCTGTCCACTGTGTGTGTGTGTGTGTGTGTTTTGATACATTCTTGAAATAAATAATTTATATGGTTGAAATAAATAAATTCCTTGATTTATCTTATTGCTCTCTAAATTTACTTAATCAATTTACTTTTAACACAGTGACCTTAACCCATATAGAGTAACAATAATAAGCATATAGGTACCGGCGTAATCTCTCCCGCCCTACTCCGCCGCCCGCTGATAAGGCGCTATTTAATCACAGATACCATCGGGCGGGCGGCCCTGATAAGGCAATCGCGAGTATAAATTCTTGTATGTACTAAAAATGCTTTATCTTCTTATTTTTCTGAAATATGTAGTCTGCGGAATCTTGATTTCGAAAACGACCTTAACTCATATAAAAAAGTATTTATAAGCATATATTTCCGCGCTTACCCCCTCCCGCCCTACTCCGCCGCCCAAGATCCGCCGCCCGCTGATAAGGCGCTATTTAATCACAGATAGCATCGGGCGGGCGGCGCTGATAAGGCCCGCTATCGCGAGTATAAATTCTGATACGTATCGGGGACTTTTGCTAAAAATGCTTTATGGTTCTTCTTATTTTTTTTGGAAATAATACAATGGTAGCTTGGTTCCATTTTTATCGCTTGTCACTATACCCGTCACTTTCGCACTTACATACTTGTTAGAACGTGACAGGCATGGTGACAAATGATAAAGAGCCGACCATCTTAGCCCTACGTATTATATTTGGGCTGAGATGGTGGGCTCTTTATCATTTGTCACCATGCTGTCACGTTCTAACAAGTATGTAAGTGCGAAATCATAAAGTCATAAAAATGCGACCATGCTGCCACCGCTCGTCGCGTTTAGTAGCAAATGTAGTCGCAAATTGAAGTAGCACTGGCATTTTAAAATGACAGTCTAAAATAACATTAAATTCGATATTACCATTCAAGTTATATATATCTATCTTGTACTACAGTTTTCACTGCTAGCAATTGTAATACACCACACCTTCTAGTCTCTCTATTTTATCCAGTAACTTTATACATTTAGCGTTTAGTTTATATTTCAAAAACGTGCTGAGAAAGTACTGTTAAAAACTAGTCCTAATCGCCCAAATAAAAATAAAAGAAATTTCCGCGGTTTTTTCGTTTTTTTTTTTGACAAAGTTGCGTTCGGCGTTCGAAGTGACAAACTGTGGTGAATTCAGCAAAAATTAGAACTACCGAATGTGAAGCAAAGGAACCCCATACTTTCAGGCGACAAAGTTACTGGACTAATTTTCTTTCTGCTTTCTTACGCAAACAAAATCTTAACCATCCTAATTCTGCTAATAACATTTTATAAATTAAAGAGTAACCGACAGTTTATATATTTCGTGTTATTTTCATATTTCGTTTGTAGTGAGCATTCCGACTGAACGTCTAGATCTTCAACAAGGAGGAGTTTTGGCCGAAGGGTGTCAAGTTTCGGCGGTTCCGAGGCCGGCTCCCTGACTCTGCGGGGTTGCGTAATGCATCGCAACCATAATGATTTGTAGTGATTAGTTTTAAAATATATTGTTATAATATGTATGTTAGTTTTAAGGTAATCAATGGCCCACTAGTTGCCTGAAATAAAGGTTTCCATTCGTTAATTTTAATGCCTTTTCACAGAACACATACAACGATAGCACAAGTCATTTATATAGATTAAAAAGCATTTAAATTCATGCTCGGTGTAGGGCGGCCCGCCCGCCTTATCGTCCATATCAGCTGATAACGATCGTGGAACGTGACTTGGAGGACTGCTAACTTCCAATCTTGTTGAACGTATACTTACATATAGATCTGCTGTTTGGTTTATTTCTTTGAGTTTGAAAGAGGATTTGGATGAAATTCAAGCTTAACGCGCCGTTAAAGCAGCTTCCTCACACTCTCATTTAAAAACCATGTGTTTAAAATACTTACATGAAACTTGCCATGAACATTGACATGGCAGATTTTAACCACGCATTCCTGAGGTCATAAGGGGCAAAAGATGTTATCTGAGTTTTGGCCAAATTCGCCGAGAAAAAGTTTTATTTTGCGTTTACTGCACACCACACGTTATTTGTTTTATACTTTGGTAAAAAAAAAAACATTACAACGAATAAGTAATTTTTTTTTAATTTACATTTAAAAATTGCGAGTTTATTTGAATACTTTAATGTCTAGCAGTACGTATGTCCAAACCAAGTCACATAGCTACACACATAGGTAGTGGCAGCGTCATAGCTAAAAAAGCGGTTTTAACTAAGTTATAACGAATACAAATTTTCACAAAAATTCGGTACTTGACACATGCCATCGATTATAAAAAAGTGAAATTTTAAAAGACATTAAGATTATAAAAAAAAATAAAAGGCTTCAAAGTCTCAAAAAATATATTTTTGAGCTTTCAAAAAGATAAAAGAAAATAGTACCATTCGATTCCATAAATATTATTGAAAAATAAATTGTATGACAATTATATAGGTACATAAATGCAATATTTCAGGGTCAAAATAGATATTTTCTATTCCGTTCCATTCAGACAACTTATTAAGAACGGTTTTTCAATATTAAAAAATAAATGATGAAGAAGTAAGTAATAAAATATTAAATATGCTTATATTTATTATTTTTACATTAACGTTTTTATGTTCATTATGTATTTTAAAGGAAACTAACATTAACACTCATCAATAAGTAGTCATGAATTGGAACAAGTGGAAAAATAAAAAGCACTAGTTCGCGAAATGCTACTTTCCGCACGGTAAACAGCTACGTAAAGTAGCACTTTTTGAGCAACTGTGTTAAATTAGTACATTACGTTACAAGTGCGAAAAATAGGAAATTCGAAATGAGTGGCGATAAATTAAAACACGACCGAAGGGAGTGTTTTAAATCGGCACGAGTTGCGAATTACCTATTCGCCCATGTATCGTACAACGTTTTACAGTACATATGGCCCTTTAAATGTTCGACACAGTAACGTAATATGCTAATTTTCGCACTAGTGCGGTAAAGTAGCACCATATGTACTGTAAAACATATTTTTATATCAGGTTCTTACAGACAGTCCCCTATGCCGAGGGTGTGTTGCCCGTGATACAATACAATAGTGCTGAAGACGTTGGTTCGATTACGCCCTCGGGCACTTTTAGTTTCTATGACGTGACGTTTTTTATGACGGGTGGGGAAATCGGAGTGTTGGACGCCTCGGCCCAGACCAGGACCGTTCTATCGTGAGGTATCCTTAAATCTTTTTACAAACATCGTCAACAACCAATCTTTATGTACTAGATACTTTGTACCTCAGATAAAAGTGTTTACGGTTTTCCTATCGCAGATACGAGCGAGATAGAGTTTTACGAGCGAGCGGGACAAACAACACGAAGGTCGAATAACATCAGGTATCGGTGGATTATCTTGACACTAAATCTGTTTACTAATAAGGCAATAGGTAGGTTGATTAGAGCAGTTGTACACTTGGGACCAATGGAAATGTGTCGTTTGGCATGGAAATTTCCATATAAATTACAATAATATGTTACCGTACCAGTGACTTAAGGTGCCGTAGGTTCAGAGAATGAATTTAAAAATCGTACCGCATTTTTCAGATAAATAACAATACGGTTGCCAAAAATTTAACTAGAAATCTTGAAGATTATCTCTAGGGACTTCAGTGATTCGAATCTAGGCCTAAAACGCACTTTAAAAATTTGTAACATTTTATGCACAAAAGCTAAAAATATGAAAATTACTCTGAACATTTACGTACATATAAGTAATATTTCTAACTAAGGCTTACGTGAGCGAATAACTCGCGAACGCGAAGCGGTGCGGCGCGGCTCAATTCAATCATTTGATACCTATGGAAGTGTCCTACGTAGGTGATCTCGTTGTGAACGCGAATGCCGTTGAGCCGACGCGCCGCGCCGCGTCGCGTCGCGAGTTATTCGCTCACCGAAGCCACTAAGTAAGTCTGGCACGTTCGTTCCTATACTTCGTTTTTTTAGTATAAGAAAAAAGGTAAACAATCTTGACGTGTTCTTTATCGAAAATGTTTTATAAAAATAAGTTTATACTCGTATTACTTATGAAAGCCTAAAAATGTAAATAATTTTACAGTACATATGATGCTACTTTACCGCACTAGTGCGAAAATTAGCATATTATGTTTCTGTGTCGAACATTTAAAGGGCCATATGTACTGTAAAACGTTGTACGATACATGTGCGAATAGGTAATTCGCAACTCGTGTCGATTTAAAACACTCCCTTCGGTCGTGTTTTAATTTATCGCCACTCGTTTCGAATTTCCTATTTTTCGCACTTGTATCGTAATGTACTATTATATGATTTATAATAAATGCATATTTAGTTAGATAATTTTTTGTGACTTATTTTTCAAGAGGGTTTTTTTTAATAAACGTTAAGATCGTTACCTTCTTTCTAATGCCAAGAAAAAGACAATGTTAAGATTTAGTTACTTAGTTGAAAAAGTTTTCTCCCGAAATGCAATTTCATAGAAAAAATACCGTTATTGCGATAGATTCGAAAACCTATTTTTCCTTGTTAAGTGACGATATAAATTAGATTAAATATTCAGCTTTTATGCTTTCGATTCGCAGTACCCAAAAAAATAATTTAAATTAGACAAAATCACTTCTGTATTGCGCAGTGTCACGCATTAGGTTAACAAGTTTAATTAAAATATTCTTCATATCGCTTCCTGTCGGCGACTTTAATTAGGGCTATCGCACACCAATTATTAATAAGCTTATCGTACACGAGACGGGTAAACCTTCGGATTGTACGCGCAGCATCTGTACCATCTAGGATACGGATAGTATTGGAATAGTGATTAGTTTCTTTTTGTTCCAACCACTTCACAGCGTACTTGAGAATACAGCAATTGTAAGGCTCACCGCAAAACATAAAATTACAAATAAGTAGAAAAGAAAGGTCTGCTGGAATGAAATATATATATAATATAATTAAAAATATCATAGTTTATCATGCTAATATACTAGAATTTCATTTCAGCCTCAGGATTTGGCATATCACAGACTTTGTGATGACCAGGACATAGGCACATTGGACGACATGATTACCGTATGTTTAAGTAGTCCAGTCCAGAGTTATTTGCGGATTCGTTGAAAATATAACTTTAACAGGTGTCTTTTTCAAATATTCCTTGATATGGACTGGTGCCATCTGCCTTAATTTAGAACCATCCGCCAAAAGTACTTTTGGGGCAATGTCAGCATGTCTATCGTATCAATACCCTTTCGTCCCTGTTAAAGTGTAGTGACAACACGATGAATGCTACCAAAATGGTAACTGTGAGCCGAGACTTCTTAAAAATAGGTTTTAGTCAGTTTCACAAATGTTTCTTGGATATATGTCTATGATCAAATTCCCTTATATGAACCAATTAACGGGGACGCTTGATACTTACAAGTAGCTTGCTGAACCAAAAATAATGCGGATACTTAGCATCATTTTTATCTTGCAATCATGTGGAACGTATTAGCAACTCATATAAATAAATGTTTTTATTCTGTGTTATTGTTCGAAGTTTTCATTTCTACAGGGTGATTCATGAGACGTGAGCTGGACTAAGACTACACAATCAGTAAATGTTAATGAATCGTTCACCATCATATTTAAGTAAAACAATCACGCTTTTTATCTGTTATTTAACTTTTTCTTAAGGACAAATTTGATTATCTACAATCATGGACACCCTACAACAATTAATTAACAAAGATAAAACCTCTTTAACCGTTATGACAGCACTTTGATTATGAAGAAAATAAAATGTCACACTTCAGTGAGATACGATTTTATAAAAGTAACCACACTCCGATGTCATTCAATTTGTCACTTATTATGGATAAAACAAAGAGGGTGACCATAAATATCGTAAATAAAATAAAACTCTTTTTTTTGAACAGTAAAAATTAAATTAACGTTAATCTCACAAATACTGGTACGAAACAGTTGCTTATAATTTACCGAATATGCAGGCTTGATCCTGCTCACGTCTCCTGAATCACCCTGTATAGAATCCATCGTTTAACGCGCTCAAATACGTTAAAAATAATAAAACGTTTTTATACCCTACATTTTGCATATAAATTTCATTTAGCACCACTATTGGGAGCAGATAAGCTCTTGCTAGCTCCTAATCTAACTCGACTTCACTTTTTGTGCATACATGTGAGATATTTTTACCTTTTTTGCAACAAGAAAATATAGATTTCGGTATTTATGTAAGATCGCTGTATGTTATTTATTTATTTATTTATTTAAACTTTATTGCACACATAAAGAAAAATGTACAAATGGCGAACTTAATGCCAAAAGGCATTCTCTAGCATGCATAGACATAGCATAGATAGGCATGTTCCTAGTTTCTATTTTTTCCTCATTCGTGTTTTTCTGCTTCTCCGCATCATTTTAAAAACAAAAAAAACTAATAGATTCTTGATATATTAATGTTATTTCTCGAATAAGGGAGCCGAAAACGGAGACAAATTAAACACCGGCCGATTACATTGACAATTATATTCGACTGAATTCGGCGGGTGCGCAGCGCTCCGTCGTTTCTTAGATTACCCACATAACAATTAAAATTTTCACAAGTTTTGGATTCACTCCGTCATTGTTTAAAGCTTGTTATTTTAAAAGCGAATTATGGAACGGACAACTATTGTGGTATCATATGTTCCTCATGCTATAGCGATTTTTATTTAAGCAAACAAAAAAAAATTAAACCACCCTAAAATGTGTGCCCAAGTCTTGGCGTGTTCAACCAGTAAATAACATAAACAGGATAACGAGCAGGAAAAACTAGGATTGAACGAACGTGTTGCTACACGATTGCATTATTGTGACTTGTGTCAGATAAGACATGCCAGCTAGTTAACATATACATATATATAATTATGTTAACTATATACATATATATAATTATGTTAACGGCACCAATCATGGAACATTTAAGAGAAAATTTGGAGTGTTTTGGATATTTCACCGACACCTGTAAAATTTCTACCGCTTTACGCTTTAAAAGTTGGATGTCCAAATCGTCCTTTATATTTCTAGGTATTTAATGAAAGCTACTGCAATTGGTTTCAATATTATTAACCAATTAAAACTGTGGTTTTTTGCTCCAGTCATGGAATGTATGGCGCCATTCATTTTTAAAATAACTAATATCAATGAAAAATTAAACTTAACCAGCTCTTTGGCTCTTGTTTATGGTAAAATGTTGCCAACTATTAAAAACTGATGGTAAATACTCGTTTTACAGGATTTGTCTATACTATCCCATTACTGGTGCCTGTTCCATTATAGGGGTGTATACTGTAGTCAGGTCCAAGTCAGGTCATAAGTTCTGCTAAAAAAGGTTTAGACTGCCAAAAAAGTATTTAATGCTGAATTGCTTACATTATAAATTCACTTAATCTGCGGCCTCAGTTTTGCATAATTCTATGTAATATTCGGAAATATGTTATAAAAAACATGCAAAAATTACGCGACCTGGGGAAAGGTGATTTTGAGCCCTATTTATTTATTTTTCTTTTTTACATGATTGAATCTTACATAAAACAAAATCTGGATCTTTTGTCTATCTTGAAATATACCGGGTGTTTCCTGTAACACGAGCAAATAATTAAACCATATATTGTACTCCTCAAACGATATAACTTTTGATTACCAACTTTTAAAAATTAATTACTTTTAATTATTTCATCTTTTTCATACAAATTAAATATTATTCTCAATGTACGCTGACATCAGTGTGTTTGACGTTGCTTGTCACGCTTTAAACATAACAAATTTTGCATTACATTGAATTTTAAAGTGTAATAAAAATCAACACATAGGTTAATTTTAAAAGTCGCTGAACAAATGTTGGTCAGTTTGACGAGTACAGCCTACAGTTTAATTTATTGCTCCAATTACAGGAAACACCCGGTATAAGTCATGTATATTGGATTGCCAAAATTGCAACTGTACGTGTTTTACCGAACCTACTCTTTGGATGGCAGTAAAAAAAATGCGTGTCACTGAAAAGTACCCTAAGTTTGACGGGTACTAGCCGAAGTAAAAACTTGTCGGAGAACTAAATGCTGATAGTTCTAATAAAGTAAGTTCATACAAATAAACAATTGTACCTATTTTACTAACATACGGAACCAACTCATTTAGCATCTAATTTCTTTACCCCACATGTGGATAAAATGCAACTTTCTCATTAGTTTTTGAACAAACAAGAGGACCTTTACCAGTTGGTGTAGTGAAAAGTAATATGGCATTTTTTTGCGAACTTGCGTCTTGATTAGTCACAAAGCAATTTTTACAGTAACATGAACTTAGATAAATTATTTCTCAGAAATCAAAATATAAAAACTTATTCAAGGAGGCGGCTCTGTCTTTGATTAAATATAGTCATAACTTTGTCGATATAAATGGAAATGTAATAAATATCAATACGTTCCTTCTTTGGAAATAAATATTCCATTCTTCACATTCTGATCGAGAAATAGTAATTCCTTAGAATTCACTTATTATATTAGTTAATAGTCTAAACGTTAATTGATTACCTGCTTTACTATCCTAAGTAATACACCCGTATTTAATTTTACTTTTAATTTTAATGATACAGTAGTTAATAGCACAGAAAGTGAGAATACTTCCCACTTAAATATTTAGGTAATTTTATATTATTGCGCTAGTAGATACGTATCGAGTTGTCATATGTTTTTAAAATAAAAATAAAAAATAAAATAAAATAAAATAAAATTTATTTCGTGAAAAAAAAAACACGTATACAATTTTTACAAGTGTTGAGCCCTCCTAGTAGGTATGAAGACACCTGTGTCAGTGTTTTTAAATCGGTACATGACTGTGAAATCTTAAAGATAATAATTTTCTTTTATAGAAAAAATGTCTACATGTGACACACGACTTACAGATCTAGCATGGCGCCCATTTTAAAATAGTATACTTAATTACAATTTTATTTCGGTATAAACGGGTGATACATAAAATTCGCATTAGAAGCGCCATCAATTGCGCCGGGCAGCGCTTCGCGTAATATACAGCCCATAAAAATGTTAATACTGTATTGCAATTGCACATTTCTTTATGTGTGTAATTTGCCGACTTTGAAACGAAAAATGCCGCGTTAAGGGTTTGGCCCAAAATGTAAGCGGAAGCGGGGCTAGCCCAGAGTTAAGGAACTTACCTACTTACCTTAACAATCAATAAATGGTACTTACCAAAATAGGTTTACAATACTATTTTTATACTAAAACAGGGAATACCTAGGTACGCAGTTACAGCTTATAAAACGAACGCCAATATTATTATGGGTGGGGCTTTTAAGGGCTGGCCTATATTTTGCTCATCAGCGGATCGACATTGCTATCAAGTGGGGCAATGCGGCCAGCCTTCTGGACACCCTACCGAGCGACCAGGATTTATGGCATTTTTATTTATTTATTCGTTTTTAATTTAAGTGTTTTGTTTTATTATGTATTATATGCATGTTTTTCGTGGTATCAATAAACTATCCATAAATAATTTTACTATTATACTATAAGTACTATGACATTATGTTCAATTTCAAGTTTGAATTAGGTACTTAGGCTTACTAAATTCATAATCAGCCATATCCACTTTGCGTAGGTACAGTCAGCATCAAAAGTAGCGGATTAAACAAGGTCTCAAAAGTATCTACCATTCTGTAACAGCTTAACATATAGTGATGGTTTTATATCAAGAACAATTAAGACTGTAAAAGATATACTTTTAAATGTAAATTTTAGAGATTTATCTATTTTGGAAAAGTTATCCGGGATGTCAGATACTTTTAACGCGTTGTTTAATCCGCTACTATTGATACTGACTGTACAACTCAGTTTAAATTAGTTCAATCTGTCCAATAACAATACCTTGTAAAACTATAGACTCTATAAAAATAGCACTTTGAAAGCAACGTAGGTGTCCTTATGAAAATCGCTCTCTCCTATTAAATGTGTCACACAAATCTGTCCAGTCGCATGCAGTATTCCCGGCTATTAAGCAAATGGGACATGTAAATGAAGTGAGCCAAGACTGTTGCGGCTTAGGTTCGATTCTCGGCCGATAGCAAATATAAAACGCTGATAAAGTAGCCACGCGAACATACGTCATTGTTTACGGACTTGTACGATTTTGAATAGGAATGGGTCCTTGAATTGAGACCCATAGCGGGCACTCGAGGGTGCGGTAGGCCATCGCAGTGCTGAGTGGAGGAAATCTGATGACACGGCGGTCGGGACTGAATGAGTCGGGCACAAGATCGACAGGAGTGGAAGAAGAGGTATGGGCACTGTGAATGTCATCTCGCTTTGTATGGTGGGGAACAACACAGTGGACGTCATTCCAGATCTAGAGCAAAGCTCAACAGGGGAAGTAACTTACAGAAAACCCCAGCCAAATAACTCTAGACCCTACGCATAGTATTGTGTTCCTGCCGGTGAGTAAGGCTGCCAGAGCTCAACGAAGATGCGGAATGTTAGGGTTGGCAACGCTCATATCACTCCTCTGGAGATGCAGACGTACATAGGCTACCGAGACTGCTTGCCATCAGGCGGGCCGTATGAAGAGGCCTACATCTAAGATGGGATCACCAAAAGGCCTTCATGATGATGACGATGAATAGTAAACGTTTTTGCACACCTCGTATACAAGCAGTCTTATAGCTGAAAAGCGATCTGTTCTGGCAAGTTCAATATTCTCGAGGTACTATAGTGGACAGTTTCATCGGAAAATGAGTGTACTATTTTTTAAAGAGTCTGGAGTTGCAGTCATCCGTAGACTACGGTAACCGCCGACCATTAGGCGGACCGTATGCACATTTGTCAGCGACGTAGATTAAAAAGCTTTTAGTAACGGAGAAAATGAAAATGAAAATATTTGAACTGGTGTGGTGTCGTTAGGTTCGTCTTACAGAAATACCTAGCGGAAAATATCTGGAACACACTCAAGAGCAATGAAATCGGATTCATTTGCATGTTGATTTCATACCAAGTTCATTGTTCTTGAGTTTAAAAGGTTTGAATAATTTCACGAGTTATGTTTTTTGTAATTCTTCTTCGTTACTTAACAGTCAAAAAGTATAAAGGTTTTACATCAGTCTGCATCTTTTATAGGTGTCCTGGCGCCACAATATCTTCCTGATATCGTTATCAGAGTATTAATATGGGTTAAATGGAATACCTTTTACCATCTTATCTTTCTCAGATCGGGAACTTTCTGGTTTATATTTATTTACATTTTCGTAGTTTTGTTGCGTTGTTGAAACTCGAGTCGATGCCTAATACAGTATTTTTGAGTAATGCACAGAAGTTCATAGTAGGTACACAAGTTGTCTTGTCTGTCAAGAAAAAAAAAAGGAAATTAGAAGGGAACAAAAACACAGCGCGGCTCGCGAAACATGCAATAGGAGACAAGAATATCGCGCGGGAAAAAAAGATTTTAACGTTTTGCCTCAATAACTTTGAAAAATTACAAATACTCGCTATAAATTTTGCTCGTGACGTTACTCGACAATATCACTAGCTATTACATACTAATTTATATTAAATTATACTGCTATAATATGCAGACATTTTAAGATCTTTGTTCAATGATTGGAAAACCAATAAATACCAGTAGATAAACATACAGGGGCCTTATTCGAGATGCACAACTGTCAAATTTCGCATCCACATCAAATCAACACTTGATTCTATCGCATGTTGATTGTATCAAGTGTTGATTCTATCAACTGTGGATATTATCATTTGGAACAATCAAAACTCATTCATAGAAAAAATAATCAAACAAAAATCAACTTTGTTTATTACTACTATATAGTTTGAAATGGCTCTGAACTCGAAGTGGTTCGGTTTGATTTGATTGTCACCTGACTGTGGATTGCTAATGTCAAATTTTGACAAGTGTTGATTTTATTGCTAGACTTTTTTGTCCATGGGCTTGGGCACCATCTTGGATTTTTTGACGTACGACAGGGAATACCCTTCCTTTCCTACAATATATGGCATAGAGTAAAGCGTCTTTTTTTTTTTTAACATAAGTTTACAGGAATCAGCGACATCTTGTATTCGATAGGATAAGTAATGCGCTATGAACAATGCGGCGGCGAGTAGTGAAACTGTACCTGACAACGTCAATCAATTAAAAAGTGACCACACAGTTGATGGTCGATAAAGGCGATTATTAATTGAATTTTAACGACAATAAAGAACTATTGACATGCGATCTTTTTGTTGAACCCACACCTACACGTCGAATAATGCTCGCTCCACATATTCTCCTATAAACGCTCAAAATTGTAAAAAAAATTGATGCAATTTACTCCGCACCCAGTCTCAAGTTGCTTCTAAACCACGTTCACGAACCAAGTTGTAACCTAACACATCTGTAAATATATGGCATATGATTTAGAGATAAAGTCCGTTTTTTTCTAATTTCTAAATTACGAGATGGTTCATGAATAACCTTTATTACTATAAAAATAATACTACATTTGTCAAAAAAAAATTCTGTATTGCGCTATTACATAATGCATAAAATTGATATAAAGATAGGTACCATAGTAGCTCGCTCACTTGGTCTATCAACAACTATTTTAATGCTCTTTGTGAGTACAAACGCGCGTATACGCGACCCCATTGTATGTACAGTCGCCATCAGATATATCGGAACGCATGTATGAGATCTCAAATTATTAAGATAAGACCTACTGTACTGTCTATATTACTTACCAAGACCTAAGTACCTATTATTTATATGTACCTACACAAAGAGAATTCCTATGTTAAAAGGAGATTAAATACATATTTTGTTATTCAACTACAAATAAAATAAAATTTATCTTTTTCAGTTAACACATTTTTTTACCGATTTCTTTAATAAAATAAAACATTAAAGTATTATGTGACTATATTCCATTGTCTTCGGTGTAGATTATTTACTGATGTTCCAATTTCCTGTATCAGTTTGGTACAGTCACGTCTGAAAATATCGATACGGACAAAGTGCCAAAAATATGTATACACTACCCTAATATATAGGCTATAAGGTCGTGTATACATATTTTTGGCACTTCGATCGTGTCGCTGTTTTTAGATGTGACTGTACCAGGAAATATAAAAACTACACCTCTTCAAAAACTTTGCTGGTAGTTCGACATCTGTAAGTTTAAATATAAAACATGATAAAAACACTTAAGTCAAAAACGTATACATAAAATATTTGCCCTATATTCTGGTCGCTCGGTAGGGTGCCCAGAAGGCTGGGTGCATTTCCGCACTGGTTAACAATGCTGATCCTCTGGTCACCAGAAGCCTATATAAGGCGCTCTCATAGAGCCACGCTAGTGCCCTAGAGTTTCAAATTCAACCCCAAGTGCCACAAATATGTAGTTAAGGGTTTAAATTCTGGATCAAGAACATGGAATACTATTCGCTAGTAAGGCCATAGGTATTAGAAAAAAATTATAGTAGGAGACGGCCGTGGTCATGGTAGGTGGTACAGGTGGGCCAGGCAAGCTCTGAAATTATACACCTATTTTACTATAACTTTGTTCACCTGTGTATATTTACTGTTTCCATGATAATCATTTTTAATATGTAGCCCGTGTAATCGGGCTGTATAATTGGTCTCATATTTTTTAACACAAAATCATAATTTTAATTCAATAATTAATGGTGTTTTACATATTAATCATTAATTTACCTATTTTGCAAAATTTTCTTGCATATAATAATATTGTTTACTTCAATTGACGTGTTTATTATTTTCGTTACTATGTCAACGTTAATACTTCAAAAATTATAACGTGAAGGTTGAGCCCGCAGTACAGTTACAGTTTACGTACATAGTGGCATTAGCACAGTCGGATTAGGACCAAACTCGAAATGTCTGAACAGTCATGAAATTTGGTATGTATATACGCCCCTTAAAGGCCCCTTTTTCATGCCCACACCATTTGACATTTGGGGACCTCGAGGAACCGCAGCCATCTTGGAAAATGTGGAACATCCAGGAGAAATTCGCGTTTTACTCTAAATCTACGTTCTTTATTCAATAATCGTGTAAGGCAACATTTAAGCTTATAAAATTCTACATAAAATAGTTTGAGACATCTTTGCGAAAAAAAAATGATCTTGCTTTAAAAAATACTTGCTAAACCCAGATTTAGCCCTTATACCCTTTCATGGGATATTCTCTTAATAGGAAACTTAGAAGAATAAAAATTCCACTTTTAACTATACATTTGTACATAATCTACCCCAATATCAATATTTTACTTGACTGCAACTTAACCAGAAAGTAGGGTTATGGGTATAAGTACTGAGGATTCAGGATACCCTGTAGCTTAGGATACTGGACGGATTTTTTAAATGACGTATTATTTAGCCCTAAACTTTTTTCTTCCGTTAATTTTAGTAACTTTGTATTGCATAGCACTTGTATACTAACTGTGGATCTACTGATGTCTGTTTTACTGTACTCCGCTCAATAGTTTAGGCGCTAGAAGAAAAAATATGATTTAATATTCGGAGTCCTCTCAAGGCGGCTGTATTGATTTTTCTTTAATAGAACATGTAAAAGTAGGTTGTGAAATCAAGAATCGGCAAGAGGAATCTAACGATACGTCATTTAAAAAAATCCGTCCAGTATCCTACTACCTAGCTACTGGGTGTACTGAATCATCAGTACTTACACCCATAACCCTTCTTTCTGGTTTAGTCACAGTAGAGTAAAATGTTAATATTGGGGTAGACCACGTACAAATGTATAGTTAAAAATAGAATTCATATTCCTCCGAGTTTCCTTTTAAGAGAATGTCCCCTGGAAGTGTATAAGCGTTAAACTTAGATTCAGCAAGTATTCTCTATAACAAGATGTATTGTTCTGCAAAGATATCGAGGACTTTTTTGTGTAGAATTTAATAAGTTTTAATGTTGACTGTTGTGTTGATGGTACACATTTTCCAAGATAGCTCGGATTCCTCGAGGTCCCCAAATGTTAAATGGTTTGGGCATGAAAAAGGGGCCTTTAATTTATATACATAATAAATTTCATGACTGTTACAGAGATTTCGAGGTTGGTCCTAATCCGATTATGCTACATTGTGCGTCCGCAGCAAATTCGGTTCTCCATACAAATGTAGTTACGCTCTCATTTTAAAATGACTTGCTAGATTGCTCTGAAACATTGTACTTACAATAGGATATGGTATGTCTATGCCTATAATTAATTTAAAACATAAATGTGAAATGAGAGCCAATTAAGTCCAATATTAAGAATATGTGTCGTTGTTGACTCGCCGACAACGGAATTGAGATCTATATGGGTGCCATGTTCTGTGCTGTGTAGAAAATCCTGAAATTATAAAGGATTTGTCTTGGCTAGTTTTTACGTATAGGCTACGTATCACCGAAACGTCACAAACACCACGAAGGTTCGGCTTGTACGGGCCCTCGTTTTTCCTATATTCTTATACGCTGCGGAGACCTGGACTATCCGAAAGACAGAGGAAAAGACGATAGACGCCCTAGAAAAATGGTGCTGGAGGAAAATGCTGGGGATATCCTGGACCGAGTTTCGGACTAATGTAATGCGCGACGGCGATATTTTTTACCTTTTACCTAAAAATCTCAAATTTGTGTACGGGCTCAGCTCCTGTTTCGTCTTAAGCTTGAATTTAACAGATTCTGACTCACAGGGGGCTTTGAGCATGCTGTTGCGTTCGTTTTTAAATTTTGAAAAAAAGGACTAGCTTGCTTGTTTTTCCGCATTCTTCACTATATCTCCCTGTCTCACTACTATCTGACCTTCTAACCCAGAGGGGAAAATATACCTTATTGGGGCTACTCCATCTTGCTCATGATAATATATTTTACTCTACTGAAAAGCAATCGGTACATGTTACAAGATGCACATTGTTAAGAGCCGGGGTTAGAACCCACGACCATTGGTTTTAAAATGAAGCTTTGTATATAATTTGTATTTTTATAATAAATCTGTTTTCTTGTTGACATTTTGTGGTATTGTATTGCTTTATGTTAATCTATATACTAATACTACTCTTTGATGTTAATTGTCAAGATATTTCTTTCATCCTGGACAATTGTCACATGCGTCACATGTACGTTTTTATGATAGATCTACATCGACGCAACTGCATGTCATTGTCAAAGAGCATATAATCACTACGTTTTAAGAGACGGGACTTCCATTCTAGCGAGTGGAATCAGTTTGTTTCGCAAATCATTACCAAAATGTACGACAAAGAACTGTCAAAGAACCATAGTACCAACATAAGCGATTTAAATAGTGTAGTACGCTACACGCTTACGATTCTTATCGATATCGATAAAATGGGGAGGGTTGAAACATAGGCTCCTGTCTACAAATTTTGTACTCGAAATCAGGTTAGCATCGAGTCCACATTTAAGTTGTATGTTATATAGTGGATAGTTCTTAATTGGACTACTATCTGGTCGGGCTTAATGTGGACCCGAATTATTTTAATACAGTTTTTAAGTCGTGTTTTTTTATTTTATTAAATGCTTGATTTTCATAATGATGTGCACATACATGTTTGAATAAATGTAACTTTTCTATGGGAAGATGTATCAGGTCTTCGTTCCCAACAAATTTGGCCCACTGCCTGCATCTGAAAACATACAGCCTTGGAAAAACATGACTTTATCTACAGTTTATATTCCATGTGTTTGCTAATGAGATGATCAACTGATTATTTCGCCCTAATATGCATCTATAAATCATGTTTTTCGGCATCCAGTTATCAACAACCCTTTATCAATGCTTTAACTTTTTATGTATTTATATGTCTGTTAATCATGAGAACGAGTCTGGCCTTGTTGGCAGCGACCCTGCCTATGAAGCCGATGGTCCCAGGTTCAAATCCTGGAACGGGCATTTATTAGTGTCATGAGCATGAATATTTGTTCCTGAGACATGGGTATTTTCTATGTATTTATAAATACTTATAAATTAGGTCTATGTACATATATATATATACATTATTGCACAAACTGACTTAGTACTAAAGTATGAATGGCATGTGTTGTGGGTATATATATATATATATATATCGTTGTCTAAGTACCCACAACACGTGCCATTCATAATTTAGTACTAAGTCAGTTTGTGTAATAATGTCCTATAATATTTCTTTATTTATCATAAAAACAAAGATTAATTTTCTTACATTTTAGGTTAATATATTAAATAATCACTAGATAAAAAAAATATGTTAACTAATGACCATTAATGCATAAGTAATAGATAATTTATGCATTATTAATCTTCGACGAATTAATTATGGTCATATTGCATGCTAGTTCTAAGGAAATTTCACATATTTAATTTAATTATTTACACTGATATACAAATAAAACTACAGTTATCGATAGTTATAGTACATCCCTAGTTCACAACGAAAAATAATGTAAAATATCTAATTTTCGATATGTTTATAGCCTGCTGACCCAAAATAAGGTCAAAAGTATCTAAAGCAATACTTACCAGTCTTCATCCAAGGGAAATTTCGCCATAAAATCCCTTTTTTCGTGATTTTCTCGAGTGGCTCGCTTGCCACATATTTCACACTTAGTAAACCGTTTTCTCGCTGGCATTGTAACAAACTCGCTCTTTACTCTGATCACGGTTGACTATTTTCGATTTTTGCACTAAATAATAAAGAAATTACACGAAATACCCGAACAAAACATTGAAGCCTTCAAAACAAACAAAGCAATTAGGCTGACAGTAGACTTGATGTAAACTTGACAGAATAAATAGCACTGACGTTTTCTTTTTCTTCGTTGGCAATGATTTGCGAAACAAATTCCATACAAAACTTTTTTCTTCCTAGTTGCGTCAGCCTGATCGGAATTTGGCAGCTAACTCCATCTTGCGTCCAGTAGAAGAATCAAAATCGTACAGGTAAAACTACTCTCTGCCTTAGGATCCCCTTTTAAATGTCATAAATCCAAACATGGCAGCCATACCCATCGACAAAAAAGTCTACCGTTGATCTAATTTCATTTGACAGTTAACTAATACGTATTCGACACGCTTATATTTGACAACTAGAATCCTGACTAGAGCTGGGACTGCGTACCAAAAGTACGTCTCTGTTACTCGTACCAAAAGTACGTCTAAAATACCAGTTTTACGAGTATGACCCCCCAATAGGCAGTTTACGTATTTGCCGTGCTTAGGCGTCTTACAAATAAGGATTATTTATACAAATATCGACTTATTATTTCGGTAAGGGTCGGAAATATGGTGACGTTTTGAGTGAAGGCTATGAATCTATTGTCATATTTTTGTTATATATTATTACATTATTTTTAGATACAACAGACACCCAGACGACCATCTGTTAACAAAATTTTATTTTACCTAAAGTAACGGTAAGAATGGAGGTACGAGGTGATAAAAGTTTCATATTTGTTTTATTTCAGAAATCAAAGTCCGTACTTTTAAATACTCGACAAGCTAAAAGTAGTCTATTACAAATAACCTGTTCCAAAAACTATTCCGGTACAACGCCCCGCCTCTAGTGTGGATATTGTTCACTGACAGGTGGTGATAATAGCAATTCGACAAGTCACAATATTTCTCACATCAAATGGAAATCAACACGAAACGTCACTTTTAGCATGTCGAATAAGGGCCCAGGTACAAAAGTACCTATAATCAGTTCATAAACAAACTCTGGACCACGTTGAACAAGTAAGTAACCAACGGTGTCTTGCTTCCAGCTTGGCCAAATAAGTCGTCAGCGGCTGAGCATATCGCAGTAAACCCAGAAGTATATTCTCGTCTCTCAGTGAGCAACAAGATAGTCTAACGTTCAAACCAGTATGTGGTAACTTGAGGAACTTAATAATGATAGGATAGGAGAGAGCGCTTACACTGGTTCGTCTGAGCTTTTCGCTTGCAATTGAAATGACATCCCAGCTGCGTGCACAATTATCATGATACGATAGCCTTGTGAGAGTTTTGTATAGTGCAGGATTAGATTGTTGATACTGTGGGACCCCCGTCGATGAAAGCTATACTTATATCAACAATAAACTTCTTGGAGTACACAGATTTTAAAAGTAAAGGCACTTCTGTGAACACAGTTCGTGTTACATGCACAATTTAGGATATCCAAAGGAGAAGTGTATCTAATTTCTGTGTAGATGTCTTTTGTTAATCAGCACATCAGCAGCACAATATTTTTTGTAGGTATAGCAAGCTGTCAGATTTATATAATGTATATTCTTATTTCTTTATTAATTTTATTTTTCTTTTCCTTATGTAAGAATTCGATATGTTTTCTGAATGATCTACGTATTTGTATGATTTGATATGACATATATTTTTTTATCAAATTTCCATAAAGAAAAGTGACTACTGTATGTTATTACATGATTTCTATAGTAATCTAAATTGTATTTTTTATCTTATTTATTGCATGTTAATTATAAGAAGTAATGTTTTGAAAAGATGTGTCCCACCAATTTCCTTGCCGGTGCATATTGGGATACTCTCCTCCAATTGAGGGGGGATTTAAATCTTCTCGGGTCAGAAGTGTACGGTTAGAGCTGGTGTAGCTTTATTTGACGTTCAACAGCGCGTTATAATATGCCTACTTGAATAATAAAATATCTTTATCTTTAATCATTTCTCATCTTCTGAAAAATACAATATGGGGGATTTTATAACAATATTAAATACACGGGTACGAATTGATTTTACTAAACTAATATATTTCATCTTTAGTTTTGCCTTCGTTTCCGCAAGACTAGAATCAATCGCCGCGCCGGGTAGTTCGATAAGTAAGATATTTTTTGTCAAATTATCTTATCATATAACTTCGCAAAAACTAATATGTAAGTAATTAAAATACGTATGAAACAACGTAAATATTTGTCAAGTCACTCGCCCCTAAAATTTAATCCACAAAAAATGGCTGGCAGCACGTCACAGTCCGGTACAGTCGAGTCGTTAGCGATTAGATGAGGAGATAGCGGGATTAATGGGCTGACTGTACATAATGCGATCTACCTGATAGAGCAAATATAATGTGGTCTTGGGAGATATAGTCTGGGTCTGCCGGGTTTTGCGAGCTTTTTGTAGACAAAGTCATTGTTTATACCAAGAGGTTATGTTATCAAAATTAAAAGTTTTTTTTTAGAAAACTTGAGTTAATGTCTTGATTAAGAGTCATACGAACCTAGCGGCCTCCATATAATCGAAGTTACACTCTCATTGTACAATGTCATTATGAAAAATCGGCCAACTGCGAGTCGGACTCGCGCACAAATGGTTCCGTACCATTATCTATAAAAACGGCAAAAAATTACGTTTGTTGTATGGAAGTCCACTTAAATATTTATTTTATTCTTTTTTGTATTGTTTGTTATAGCGGCAACAGAAATACATCATCTGTGAAAATTTCAACTGTCTAATTATCACGGTTCATGAGATAACAAGCCTGGTATAGACTCTTAAGGCTATAAATGCTTTAAAATGACAAGTATAAGAATACAATTTCAGTCAATGTCGCATTCTTTTTAGATTTTTATTTTTTTTGTCTTGTAAAAATTCATTATGGCATACAGCCAATATATATGTATTAATCATTTTGATTCCAATTTAGGTTCTTACAAATAGTTTGGTTTTTATTTTTATATTTCTGTTTTTTTTAAGTACTCTGAACTGCGCAATAGACCAATATACACTTTTAGTTTTAGCATTAACTAACATACAGACCATTAAATTCAACTGATGGCACCTAAAGATTAAAAGAACTCCACTATTTCTCCTTTGTATATCATCCCACTTATACAATTCGGGAATGTAACAATATGTCGGACATAACCAAGGAATTCCTATCACAAAATAATAGTGACAGCCTCCAGATTCCACGATACGTTTAAGGTTTCAACCGAAAACAATACACCATTTGTTAACAAATACGAGCGAGGAACAACAAAACTACGAGTTGTTTTAAATGCATCACTGCTTTAACAAGCGCCGCCTGATCTAAATTTCCTTGTAAAACATCAATGTATATCGCTTCATTTTGGTTCATCGGAGTTAACGAGAGATGGCGCTGGGAGGTGGCTGCGCCGGCGCGGGAGTCGACAGCTTTTTTTTGTTTTTCCCTCTTTGTTGCTCTCGATTGTGGAGCTATTGGAGTGGTTTTATTGTGATCCGATATTGTTTTAGTGGTTTTATGAGATTCCAATGTGAATCATGGCTAACAAGAATTTTATAGTGAATCAATTTGTGTTGACGACGTTGGGGAGCCGTTTACCGTGTTAGTTATGACTATTTTTTATCATGACGATGACGTTCTAATGTTTTATTTAAATAGGTATTGGTATTGAATACCTATTCAAACAAATGTACTTTGAACATTAGAAAGTTGCATATAATATAACTGTACTATTTAGTTGATATTCATAAAACCTTTTTAGTTTAGGTTAAAAGCATTCGTTTTCCTTTTAGGTAAGTGTCAAGCAAAAGCCAAAACTTCCTTTTTTGATACCACGACAATAGACATACTATGAAAATGTAAAATAAAAAATTAAATTCGTTTTAGTATCAATAGTTACTAGTAATTTGCTGACCAAACTTCAGTGTTTCATGAATCATATGACATATATGGTTTAATAAACATTAAAACCTCCTCACGATGTTACAACAAATTATTCAGACTGATCAAAAAACATCTACTTTTTAAATAGGTGGATCAACTATTTCTTGTTACTATTTTGTTCCATCAGCCAGGCGATAATAGAAGCAAAGTTTATTAGAAGAACTCTTGTACCATGTTAAATTGTTGTTGTGGAAAAGGCTTATAATTAACCACAAAAATGGATGTTTGGTTAATTAAAATGCTATAAAACAAGGGTATGAGCGACCAGGAGACCGTATCCGTAACCATGGTAACGCGTAACAAGGAAAAAGAGACACCCAAACACGTTTTTCGTTTCTACAGTGACGATTCACTATTTAGTGTTTAAAAATATAAAATCATACTTTAATACCCTAATTATCAAAAGCAACGCACTGGGTGGCCCCGCTCGTTTGTCACGTGCTACCACGATACGTTGTATCGAGATACCATCGCCGTAACAATGGCCGTGTATCTGCTAGGTGTTTAACACATTTATTATTCGGCCAAGACTTCATTCTGGTATTGGGTTTCATGTTGGGCGTATGAGTTTATAGGTAACAGATTCTCAATACCTTACCAAAAGGGTGGACCTTGGGATAAGATACAATGAGATATAATGTTGGCAATGGTTATACTTACGTATTTTTGAAAACATCAACTCAATCAAAAAACGCGTATTATAAATCAAAGAACCAAAGATATTTATAAAGAGTTATAAATATTTACCACCAAATTATGTTTCTTACCTTGTAACCCTTTATTTTTTTATGTTATCCTCTTAAATTTAATATTCACATGTTTGATGACAAATAACAAGTTGTTATTTATGAATTGGTTATCCGACGCACCACACTAAGAACAAAAAATACTTATTCGACAAAAGTAAGATTTCTTTTCGAATGTGACATAAAGGATTAACTTGCTAAAGGACAAAGAAGAAGTAAAGAAACTTATTACATTAAGATTTTTTATGGTTTATTTACAATTATAAATCTAAACTTGATATTTTAATTAAACTGAAGAGCAGATCAAATGGTCCTGTCCACTTCACTTGAGTTTCTTTAGAGAGCCAATGTCCCACTGCTGGGAAAAAGGCTCCCTTAGACTTCCAATCTTCCCGATTAACTGCAGCATCCGTGTAGTTGCTGAAAAATGCGTCCTGCTCGTCCTGCCACCTCCTCCTCCTCCTCTTCCTCCTGGTCCTCTTAGGCCGACCACTTCGGCGTTTACGTTGTGGCATTAGAGTTGGTTCTCTTTATTTCTCGAACACTTTTTTGTGATTTTAGTCGCAATAGTCCCAGTATCGACGAGCACGGAATAGAGAGAAGCATACAATTGACGTTACTCTATTGCCAAAAAAGGCGAAGCCTAGCTAGTGCTAGCTCCAATGCCTCTAATACCCAGGAATACCTTACAACGGAGAAGATAAAGAAATGTCAAGATTTACAATATTAATAGAAATTCACTAGTTAAATATTTTAAAAAACGGTATCTCCAAACGTGATATCTACACTTACATTTTTATCGTATTTTTAATAGGTGTGGTTTTTAAATCAGCCGCTACTGCTCGCATTTTATGAGAGCGGTCGGTAGTTTCAGCTGAGGCTAAACAAATATTTGCACATCAATTAATTCTTCTTCCTTTCTTCATAAATTATTCTTTTTCCTTAAAACTTTTCTTCATTACAATATTCTTTGTAGATTTACTGTCTCAATAGAAATGTATAAATAATTGTTGTTGTAAAATAAAATGAATTATATTTTATTGAAGCGCAAAGAACAATTTATATAAGTTAGTTATGATAGATAGCTAAAATAGTTAGCTTAGTGACCGGTGTTCGCAGGTGGTAGTTGTTAGGGAATGTAAACCGGTTTTTATTTGTAAGGAATTTCGGTTAAAACTGGTAAGTATCCGCTTTAACCGCGGTTTTTCCATACAATTTAAAACCAGCTTACGTTCCCTAGGAGTAAGCCAACAAAAAGTTTTTCCACAATTTCAACTAGTCCTGCCCGCGTAGCCAACGTGCCAATCATTAACGCTCCGTAGCAAACGAAACGCAACTGTCACTGTCGCACTAATATGGAAGAATGATAGAGAGAGATGACTACGATACGCTACGGAGCATGAAAGATAGTCGATTAGAAAATGCTATACTTATATTTTGCTCTAAATCTGCCATAGTTTCTCATCCTGTGAAAGTGACTTAAAGTCAGTCAGGCATGAAGTTTACTGGCCAAATGATTCCGTTTTTTGACCAACCGTGAGCAAAGGTCTCCATTTAAGCTTTCAAAATGCTTTCGTATGTCCGGATGTTCTCCTCTACAGGAAGTATTCCTCCACTGATTCTTGTGTAGTAAGCAGGTTCCATAACTATTTTTTGGTCTAGCCTTTTTGAGGTCTACAGTGCACAGAGCAACTAGTTATAACATATGTTACTGTTGTAAGACCCACTTTCATTAGACCTTATCTAACAGTTTAACAAATGGTGACTCAAGCAATATTGCCACCTCCAAGCTTTAGTCGTTCTATCATTTCATAGCGGCATATCGGTCGTCAGGCATCTTGTTTTAAATAATAGTATCGCGCGGTGATAGTGTACGGCCATTTTTCTTCCACAACAAAGGATGTAATCGGCCGTGTGTGCGACCCGTGGGTGTGCCGCAAGGGACAAACTTCGACCTAACTAGAAATATAAAGTTTTATATCAAAAATTCATCTTTCATACCAGCTTTTATCACAGACTGTATTTTTCCATCAACAGGCAAGTAATACTCATTGTTTCATCACAGCGTTCCTATGGCCACCTTCTGTGTCCATTATCAGATCAGCTCGATGGTACCATATTATTACATTGCCACCTAATTTACATATGTATATGAAGTTTCAGCTAAATCGAATAATGAAGTGGATCTAATGTAGCTTTGCTTGGATATTTCACTGATACCTGTAAAATTTCTACCGCTTTGCGTAATCCTATTCCGTCCTTCATGTTTTTGACGTGTTTTATTAAAATATACTGCAATCGGTTTCAACATAATTAACAAATTAAAACTATCTTTTCTTTTCTTCAGTCATGAGCAGTATAGCGCCATTTATTTTAAAATAAACAGATGTTAATAAAACGGCAAATTTAAGCAGCTTCATGACTTTTTATAGTAAAATGTTGCCATTGTTTAATAACTGATGATAAATATGTATTTTATTTTATAGGAGTTGTGATATACAACCCATTATTCGTGCTACGTCCATCATAGGGGTGTTTACTAAATACGCTGCATCCTATGTCATGCGCCCGCGCCGCGGTGGCGGGCGCGTCACCTCCGCCCTCTATCGGCGAGTCTAATGAATCACTCCATGATTTCATACTGCGGTCGCGATAGCGCTAAACCTCCTGTTTTACCGCTCCGCTCCGCTACTATGATATTATTAGTTTATCTCATTATTAGTAGTAACACATTTAATTTATTTTGTCAGTAAATTCAATGTGAATCAATTTGTTTTTACAAATAACATTGTCATAATTCTGACAAGGTCTCTTGATACAATTATTCAACAATAAAATGTACTTATATCAATAAACAACATAAAGGAATTGTTATTAATTACCAATGTTGTCATTTACAAGTACGGTGCGGATTTGTCAACATATTACTTTTAAAACCTGCTTCATTACGGAGTTCCTAAACTGTGCGCTAGGACTATAGGTTTCTAATATTAATCTTAAGGCCTACCACCAACATCGAAAATCTAAAAATATTATCGCTCTTGCAAATTCAAGCGCCAGATAACCATTTTTTGATTTTTCAATGTTGATCTACTGCCCTCTGTTTAGATACCTATCTAGATAGAATTCGTCATGGCAAAGAGACCCCTGTTTGGCATCTTGGCTAGGCCCCTGTCCAGATATAAGTTTTCCTTAACAAAGGGCCCCGTGGAGCTTCATGCTAATTCTTTTATCAGTCCCTAGCACGCAGATAGTAACGGCGAAATTGTCCAAATAATCGTAACACATTCTTATTTCTATGATAACAACGGTGTGAATATTCCGGCACTTTAGCCATCACTATTCGTGTGTCATCACTATCTCTCTCTGACACTGCTGACAGCATCAACTGTGTGCGTCAGTGATTGAACTCCTTGAACTGAATGAACTGTAAAACATAGAGAATATTTTTGAGTTTGTCCACTAAGTTGATCGTGACGTCATGCATGGGCTTTGGCCCTGTGACGTCACGTTGCTGCTGCCAACTTCAGGGAATCAAGAGTGGAGGTTGATCGGGACCAATTTCACAAAAACTACACTACACGATCCGTTGTACAGATCGCTGATAGTAGCGGTAGCGTTGGCAGCGTCAGCTGTGTGAAATACACTTAATTTTAAGATTAATATGTATTTTTTTATTAAGCAAAAAACTTGATATTAGATATTGCTAAAGTCAAACGTCAGTTTGTATGTTTGTTACTCTATCGCGCAAGAAGAGTTGAATGGATTTTGATAAAATTAGGCACACAGTTTAAAACCCGGAAAAGGACACGATATATTTTATCCCAGAATTCATCCGCTGTGGAGAGGGAAGCAACGGGGTTGCAATTTGGTACGAGAGTACTAAAAAAAGAGGAGCGAGGCAGTTTAACGACATATACACTGACGAAATCTGGGGCACAGTAGATTGGGTGTGGTAGGTATCAACTTATCAAGGTAGCTGCTATACGCGTCACGTGCCCAACAAAGTACACCTTTTTGTGGAATGCCCCGGACTCCGAACAGTAGCTATGATTGCACCTGAAATAAACGTTAAGATGAGATGAATATTGTACATGAGCGATACAATACCATTGTAGTTTTTTGGATTATTCCAAGCTATAAAAACACGTTGTCTGCTGTCGCTACACATACGCCGCGAGCTCGTATCATACCATCTAATATTATTCTGGGAACGACCTTAATAAGTCACTACAGAATGTTATCTATTCCATTTTATCAGCTGTTGATAAGGATCTGAATCCAATTAGGCCCCACAATGCAATATGGACCGTCTCGAGTTCAGTTATGACGGAATTCTGACGAAGTTTAGTTTCATGCTTAGTGGATTCCTTGAGAATTGAATTTAGTTTTTATTTGTTAGTTTTGAGTTCAAATTCGGAGTTTGCAGGCTAACTTTTACGGTGTGTGATTTTGAGCAGATTTATTTTAATGTAGTACGAATATACATTACATTAACCACTAATAACCACTGTATTTATTCTTGGTTTCTTCAGCAGCACAGGGCCAGATAGTCTAGAAAAACTCATAATCGCTGGCCGCATGGCAAGGAAGAGGGGGATGGACGTATGACAATGCGTTGGGCGGAGAGAATAACGTCAGAGACAAAAACCACATTACAGGCTAGCATACACAGGGCCCAAGATAAAGCGGCGTGGAGAGCACTGGTGAAAAGTGTCCACAGTCGACACAACCCTCAGCCATGGGGATACGACAAGGAAGAAGTATTTTACTCTAACTACTTATTCTGGAGAGTGGAAAATAAATGACTAGGGTAAAATGCTCTGTTGTCGGCATTCTGATACCGTCTTCCACATTGTTAACTAACCATTCCTTAACCTTATTTTAAAAACTTAAGGTGCACAGGGGGCCTAGTCAAGATAACAATCGTACCCTACCCCTGACCCCCCACCACTCTAGAGAATAAAATTTCTAACTATACGTATGCCCCTCTCCCTCCCCTTGGCCAGCCCTTGATCTCTATTTTCTGTTTCTATATGAAAAAATGCTTGTGACAGACGGACAGATCGATACCTTGCTCCCATAAGTGTCCCCACCGAAGGTACGGAACATGTAAAATGTATTTTTTTAATACATAGTTAACTAAGTAGGTACATTCGCTTAAGCCAGCTCATTATATGCATAAGCCCCTGGTAACGATTCGAGCTCCAGTTAGCTAAAGCAATTGTGTCTCAATAAAAACCTAATAAAATCAAGGATTCAGCGATTTAATGAAATGGAACTGCATCGTGACTAAATTCAGATAGTCATCTGTGTACAAAATCTGCCCTGGCTCAAAATGTCTTAAAACATTAAGCGTTTTTTGACTGTTAAGCTCTTTCGGGTATTGAAGGAGTGTGCAAGAGTTAATTGGTAAAGATCGAGTCGCGCGATTTGGATATCGTTGTCACGTCACCGAGTACCGATCTGGTATGGGAGCTAAAGGGTTTTTGGCAACTAAATAAGAGCAAAACTGGTATTGAGGATGTAGGTGTAAAGGTCGGTAAGGCAGCCTTTTCACTGAAGATAAGCGAAAATGAGAGATGTGCGGGAATCAAGTTCAACTTATGTAATTGGTTGTAATTTAGAGAAAGGATTAAAACCAATGGTATTAGTTGATTAATGTTTTATCTCGTTATAGTTCAAACCCATCTTCTCCCACATTATTGCTTAGTTTAGTTATGTTTTATTTTATTGTGTTTTTCTGTCTTGTTTTTCTCTCTGGTTGCCCTGAAAACCAACGCCATGGGTAAGGATCTTAGTCATCCGCATTCATATGCTGAGCGGCATCCATTTTGGTGTAAGATTTTTCTAGAATAAGATGTATTCAAGTTTCATTGTACACCAAATATACTGTTTATATTACGTCCCACTTTGTCGCTCGCCATAAGGACGCCTTGTCAGGTTATTCGTATAAAGATATAAGAAAAATCTCGTCCTTATGGCAAGCGACAAAGTGGGACGTTTGGCCGGCCGCGGTCACAATAATGCTTGTAAAGGGCTAATATTAACACACATGGCAGTACTCTAATTGTACCATGATTGAAAACGTGCTATTAAGAGCTAGCGCCGCTAACTACGAACGGTTATTTAAACTTTAAGTCCTTAGATTTTTTTAAAGTCCAAATTTTAAGAAAAGTTCTTAAGTAACATTATTAATAACATTATTTAAATAAGGAACCCTAAAAACCAGCTATATCTACCCTTACAAAATTGGTATGTAAAAGAGTATATTACACACATGGTAGGTAACCCAGCTGGCCGTGATTGAAAATGTGCTAAGAGCCAGGCCGCTAACCGCCAACGGTAATTTGATCGCGCGATAATCACCGCCATCGCTGGAAAGTACACTCGGCTACTAATATAGCGAGAATGTTTAAAAGTGAACATCCTAATGTTTAACACCTTAGCATCAATAATTGACATAAGATCATGTAAATTTTAAACATAGGGCAGACTAGTAAGCAGGGTGGAATATTTGCAGCACATTTACCTTACGTTATTAACTTCTCGCTGTGATAACTACGTGTTCCAACAATACTAGAATATGCCCAAAACGTCCTTAAGAGTCAGAAAACCCCGTTTGTAAACGTACAGATAGATACAAATATTAACTTTGCTTCAATACATTTTTATTTTGGAAAAATTGGAATACACTGTACTAAGTACGGAATATTCCAAATTATAATTATTATAAGTATTCGAACCTGTACTCGTACTTTCTTATCAGACTTTTGGTTACATTATACATCATTACTTGCCTATAATCGCTATTATACTAATATTCTTCAACCTTAGACCTATTTTTAGTTTTGTAGACGTAAAGGGTGTTCTTATTACAATAGTTATGCATTGACATAGTAGATTGTTAATCAAGGGATGAAAGGCACTCATCTCATTCAATAATTCGAGACTGAAATGATGCTTTTCACCCGAGTTACCCACTCTACTCCTCATTTTGAATACGAGAAATACATATTTATTTAAAAAGGCATGCCTAAGTATGAACTTTCATAGCATTTATTGAGGAAAGTTTCAATTACTTAACAATTTAGGTTAAAGTATCGTTATTTATGGAGTGGGAAGTTAAATATCAGAATAGAAATTTTAGGTACATTTGCATTTAAAACCAAATTATAATTGTTTATCATAAAAAAAAAATGAAAAAAAAAGTACTTGAAATGTACGCACTAGAACAGAAACGTACAACTTTCTGCACCATTTTTATATCAACAATGACCCACTTTCAGAGTATGAGAATTAGAATTGAAATGAAAAGTAAATTAAATCTATGTGTTCATTCACGTTTTGCTATTCCATAAAAAAATAAGTAGACGAAACAGTGATATCGTAAAGATAACAAATACTTTAGATCAATCAGACCAACCGCGAAGAAGAATGTTAAACAAGATATAACGATTACGAAATAGAAACTTTAGAGTTGAGACCAACAAAGCCATAATAATCAACTTAATGTTGTGACAATTAAAGTTAATTATTTTACTGGACATTTACGATTTAATGACGCATTTTACGGCGCTTGTAAAATGATTGTTGTACCACATTTTGTGACACTTCTTATTTTGAAAGCAAAATTTTGCTTGATCATAGAATATTTTTTCTTCATGCGGAAACTAGGGTTTAACATGGTTTGAGTCTTTAATGCACTCCAGCCTGTGGCTGTCGTGCATCTAAAGACCTCGTTTCCAAAAGCATGCAAAAGTTCAGTTACCTTCCTCGTTGCATAATGTACTATAACATAAACAACATTATATGAACTAATACGTGACACTACATCTTCTATGAAATCATCTTACTAACAACATGAGTGTAAGATACAAATGTATAATAAAAACGGGAGCCGACTGCACTTATAAAGAACGACATATTGCCTCATTATTGGTAGCCCTTATGTGGTTACAATAAGGTTTACAATAGGTTAGTTAATTGTGTCGACGTTGTTACATGCCGTACATAATACTCCACAGTTTGAGACGTCATATCGGAGCACGCATGCGTCGAGAAAGCTAAGTGTATGGAGATACGACAGGGATGGCTCTGGTTAATGTCTAAAATTAACTTATTAATTAATTAATATTGTAAATATTAAATTTGTTATATTTGTTCTTTTTAGACAACAATATTGTTTATATGTATTTGTTAATTAAGTTTTGCAGGTGTTGTTATGGAGGAGCGGGGTTTTCGGTCACAGGTCACAAGTATTTTATACTTACTAGAAAATCCAACCTTTACAAC